>NC_072856.1:12325000-12645000 GCF_028858705.1 Grus americana
ACTTGGCTTTAATATGTTTGATTTTAATGTTAAGTGTAATTACATTTTGTAGTGGTTTTATTCAGGAATAATCTGTGGAATATCTTTGTGTAAACAAGCAAACAAAAATCCTGTAACCTTCCCCTTCTTCCCCAGCCCATACGTCAGCAGCAGTTTGGATAATATGCACTTGCGGTTAATAAGAAAGGATGTTTATAGTAATGACTGTTCTCCCCAAAAAGCCTTATTGCCTCTACTATCTTTCTATAGCAGCCATCATCTGCTCCAACTTCATGTAGGTTATATGGATTTATTTACACGCGCCAATATCTGCAGCATACTGAAAATGTGGTAAAGGTATTGCTTTCCTTTGCAGATTATCTAGCTTTATTTAAAAACATTCACTTTATATAAAATGCTGTGTTTGTGCACTTTTGCAGTTTAGGATCAGATTACTAGATTTCTCTTGTTGCAGAAAAATTTTGGTGCTACAAGTTTTTATGCAGCATAGTCAGTCTGAAGGGAAAGTGAACATTTTTATTGTCCTCAAATAAACCAGAGAGACTATCCTTTGGTGGTGAAACATTTTAAAGTTCATTCCTGTTCCAGTCTAGGCCTGTGTGAATTGATATTATTGCAGTCCTAATGCTGTCATCCCTATTGTGTTAAATCTTCCTTTCGTTTTCAGCTTGCTTTAAGATACTGACCTGTCAAAAAGATCCTTCTTGCTGCATATTTTGCCTGTGTCACTGTATTTTTTTTTTTTTCTGGGTTACTTTTCTGCTAATTTTTCAAACAGAATTGGCTCACCAGGATACCAACTGAGCGCCAGTAGGGGCTTAAAGGAGGAGCAGGAGGACAGATCACTGCAGCCTGAATTCATATCAGCTTAACTGGTCCTAGAGCCGTGGACACAAAGATGTTAGTCAGGTGCCTTAGTCTCCTACATGCTCTAAGGAAAGTAACGGGTGCCTTTGAATAGTTCCCGTAACAGGCAGTTTATTTGTGCTTGGCAAGATGCATGGAGATTCAGCCTGAACGGAGAACAAACTTTGCTGTTGACAGCTTAGGTGTCAGTAGACTTTCAGGCACGTAGGTAGCTAAGGAGAGGTCTATGTGTGGTAAAGGATGATCTGATTCACCTAGCTTTTTATGTATTTCAGGTACAGTTGACTGTATTCCTGCTTAAAAATTACTTAGTATCTTTCACCATAAAAGTAAGCTTAAATATATCATAGTTCTGATTACTGTTGTATATTTTAAAAACTTATTCTGAGCCACTATGAAGAACTGCGATAGCAGTAGCTGCTGTTGGAAGTTCGTGTTCAGTATCTTGACGGTTGGAGAAAGCAGTTTTAATAAATCCCCAAGATTTAATAAAACCCCTTGGTTTTGTTCTAACAAATGTGAAGGATTTCAGTGATGCACCAAGGTTGATTGCTTTACCATGTTTATTTTACATTCAACTGAACCTTTACTAAGGTAGACAACCACATTTTTCTCCAACATATCAGCACAATAAAGCTGTTACATAGCTTGCTACGAAAGGCATTTACGGAAGTCTAGAGGGAGCAAAGGTGCTAGAAAATGTAGTTACTCTAAGTTAAAAGCTAGAGAATATCCCAGAAGACGTTACTGTATATCCATTTTCTTTTTCCATGGATTTTGAAGTGCTTGATAGGCTTCACCAAAAATTCCCATTTAATATGTTTGCATAATGGAATGTGGATGGGATTTAGGAAGAACACAGATGTTTGTAAAGATCACAGAAGGGCATGAGAAAATGCCTTTTTGTTTGGTTTGGTTTTGGTTTTGCTGCTATAAGCCATAATCATAAATTTACCCCTGGAATTTACATATAGTGGTACTTGTAAAGGTAAGAGAATGTTTTATGTTTTCCTTAGCTTAGCAACTGAAAGGTAAGGTTAAAGAAGAGACAACTGAATACTGGATTTGATCAATTTGCCCATACATGCCTAATGGCTTTGCTGTAGGATGCTGTTGTGTACACAGGAGTTAACTCTGAAAACCTGCAGTGGAGCGAATGTTTTCTATGAGACTTCTTTGCTATAAGAAGACACTAATGTTTTTTGTTCTTGTGTATGTAGTTGCAATGTGTATGACAGAAGGCTTGCAACAGTATAGCAGTTTTATTTGGCTGTTGTCATAACTGCTAAATGCTGATATAATGTGTAGGCTCTGTTGTGGTTGTTTCTGTTCTGATTTTTATCAGCTTCTTTTCAGGGAAGCCTTTCTTGTCTAACATAGCTTCATATCTCAGTGGATTTTGAAACTAGACAAGTGATTGATCATAGAGTGGGAGAGGTTCCTAAATGCAGTTGTCTGATTCTTTTATTTTTTCTGTGGGCAGATTTTGCCTGTGAAGAATATTCTTTTCATTTTGGGGGCTAAGTAGCATATAAAATCGTAAGGATTTTTTGGTGTATTTGTTGTATAGCCATAGTTGGGTATTCCTCTGGGTTGGTGTATGTATAAGAAGTGGATGATTTCTTGGTGTCTTGGTATGCAATCTCTGTAAACCAGAAGATGTCGAAAAATAAGGGAATCGAGCTGTTACTCCAACGGCGTTCTTATCTGTGCTGAGGCTTAATTTAATTCACGGGCAATCTAGGGAAGGCTCAAAGGGAAAAAAAAAACCCAACAAAAACTAAATCCTCCTTTTTGTGGCAGAAGAATTCTTGTAACTGCAATGAAACATGAAGTGTACTGTCAGAATTGGAGCAGAATGTGGATATGTAAGTAGCTGTGTATTGCAAGAGGTTACCATAGTTGGCTATGACTGGAGAAGGGCATTGGTGCTTGAAAACTTTTCCAAACAAATTAGTTGCTCTAGTATAAGAAATTATCTCTTCCTATAAACCTTGTTCTTGCTCAGTTTAGTTTTCAAATACAACAGTCTCTGTAATACCATACTGAAAGAGAATGAGAAAAGAATATTTCCAGTGCTTGTCGATTGGTTGGTTTGTTTGGTGGTGTGATTTGGTTTTTTTGGGGTGGGGGGTGGTTTGCTTTGGTTTTTTTTGTCTATGCATGTATGTATGAGATAAGGCTGTCTTGAAAATCTGCTTGGAGGGAAAAAACCCAACAGCACCAGTATTTTTTTGGTAGCATGTCTTCCTAAAATGTATTCAAGCAGTTTCTTCTAATATATAATGTTGACTATAAAAAAAATATTGTCGTTTTGATTTATGGATCCACTATAATTTTGGAGAAACCTTAAAATCAATACAGATCACTATAACTCTTCTTTCCCTCAAATGTCTGCTAATGATATCTCTAAAGAACTTGGATTTGAAACTCTTTGCTCACTCAGTCTTGCTGTCATAATAGTAGCAATAAAAATACATTTATTTTTCAGCCTTTCAATTTAAATCAAGACATTCATGGAGGCTGAATGTTTATTCTATAAGCTATCTTCATTTGCCCTAAAATACAAGGACACAGATTCTGTTGCGGGAAGTAGCATTTTATATCTTTCGGGATATTTTAAGACTAAATTGCAGTAAAGAAACTCTCTCTTCCTTTGTCTGTTCCGGATTAACTTTGTGGATTATCTAACAAAAAGACACTTTTCCTGCAGCGCGTTCGTGGAAAACAGTTTGTTATGCAAGCCTGAATACTATTTAAGCACTGGCTTTCTATAACTGCAAGTATATTTTTCAGTGGGGGGACAATGAGAATGACATTTAACTCCTCCAATGTCACAAACATAATATTCTTATAACACTGAGGAAGATAATTATACTGCTATGGTAGTTCATTGACATGAATTTAAAATACCAATGACCTCCTCAGCTACTGGTACTTACAAACTAAAAACAAAGGAAAACCACAGTCACTGTGGAATTGTTTTAGAACGTGGAACAGTAGATTTTCAGTTCAACCTTGATAAACCTCAGTGAAAGTTGTATCTTACAAATATAGACTGGTAGTTAGGAAGTCTTCCTTTGATTCATCTCTTCTTTTACTCCTTTGCAGTAACATGAGATTCCTTGCTTATATAGTGAAAAAAATTATTTCTAACAATAACACTATCATTGATGAGATTAATTTTCTTCTGCTTGGTGTTTTGGGAATTGTATTCCAGTTATATGTATTGGTTGAGATAAATTATTCCTTTGGTGTCAGTGGTATATTCTGAAGTCAAGGACAATCCAATTAGTGTTGATTGGGATTTGGCAGCTAAATCCATGCTCATTGAGCCAAGAACATGCTCGTTATTGCTTATCTGTTAGTGACTAGATGCATCGTGATTTCATGTCTCTAATATTTACAGTTCTCAATTTTCAAGCTTCTACAAATTGCGTAATGTGAAAAAATGGAGTCATTGAACACAGTTTGACTTCTTTGTTTGCTTTGTAGTAGTCTTGTGCTCAAGGTAACAACAAAGTAACTAATCACAAAATTTCCACTAAATGACATAGTTAACGGACTCTCAGTACTGCAGCCGAAACCAATAGTTGGTGACAGCTGGTACAGTCTGAGGTTTTGTGTGGCTGTAGTAGAGGAATATGAATATATAGAAAATACAAAATCATCATAATTCTGGATACAAATTCAGGACAGCTGCATACAAAACCACAGTGGACCCTGGGAGACCTCGATGGATAAAAAGAGGCAAAGGAATGTTACTGGGGTTACAAAATCAATTACTCAGAAATTCGAGGGGAAAAAAAAAGAGGTATGCATAATGTCCTTTTAATGTGGTTCGTATGTTGTTTCCTAGGATTTAAAAGTGCAAAACTGAGAAAATTCACTGTCTGACAGATAGGTGTTCAGCAAGATTGGAAACATCTTTTTAAATGGTAGACTTATATGTTGGGTCTAATGGAATAGTAACTAGAAGGAAGATGAGACATTCTAGCAGAGGATTTCTCAGATACTTGTGGATGCAAAGGAATGATGACTCTTCTTTCTAGAATCTTGACTTCAGTTGTGGAAAATTGTGCTTTGGAAAATGGATTTCACTGAACTACTTTTGCCAGATGCCATAAATATTAATGCCAGGAGTACTGAGTGTTGCCGGTTGGCAGTGTCCCCTTCAGGCTCTGTAGTGGGCTGCATATCGCTTCGATGTGGTTTGGGAACCTGTGCTCTGTAGGATGGTGGCCACTCTTCCTCCTTGCTCCATTTGACACATTCTGGTATTTTAAAATTCTTTCTGTCTTCTAGAAAACCAAACTAGGTTTACCCCAGAAGAGTCTCTGACCTTAGTGTCTCTTTTTTTTTTTTCTCCCTCATTCCCTCCCTTCTCTCTCTCTTAATTTCTGTTTAGCCATTTTTATCTACTCTGTGGTTTTCTGAGATGATGTCCTCTTGTCCAGTCAGTCTAATTTTTTGTGTTTTTCATATTTAAATAAATGTCAGTTCATCATATAAACACAAAGACCAGGTTTTGTCCCTGCTATGAATTTTGAGCCTAAAAGAGTGTGTGCTAGAATTTTAGTTTCAGCAAAATAGTCCTTTTGCCCAGTCTTATTTCTTAGAAACAGAAAAAGTATTTGGTATGAAGTTCTTTGAAATAATCGAGGTAGAGACAGATATCAAGCATTGAGACTTTGGTACATTTAGTTTAACTAAGTAAGAAATAATTGACAATATTTATAGAATAAGAAATTAGAGCACTGTGAGTAATGCTTATGGCTGTTAGTTGTTTGCATATCTAAAAAGCATTGCACTCATGTTTCTTCTTGGTTTCTTATAACTGGACCAGTTGTAGCACAATAACCCTCTTAGCTTGATCGTTGCATTGTTAAACTCTTTCATGTTTTAAATTTGTACATTTAACACGTGTGTGCTTTGGACAAAGAAATACAGACACTCGTCCTTTTTTGTAACTATTGTTCTATGAACTGTAAATGTAATTCCTAAGTGGCAGTAAGCATAAGCTGACTGTATGATTAACAAAATACTCAAGACTTTTTCAAAAGGACCAAGTTGTGATCTTGTTGTAAATACAACTGTAATGGACTTTTAATTCTTGAAATATTGTTGAATGGGCATACTGTACTTTTTAAAATAACAGTAAATTAGGAAATATGTGATTTTAATGCTATTACTCAGGCCACTTTTTATGAAAATGCAAGTTGTAATTGCATTAAAAAAAGAGAAGAAAGCCACATGCTTTGTTCCTGCAGAACTGTTTCTTCATAATTAGTCTCTTTTTCCAGAAAAATATATGGAAGTTTTAGGAAGCTTGTGCAATGGCTAAGATGTTACTGTTCTAAATTGTTAGTATATGCTATTTTTAAACTAAGTTTAACACAAATAGTTCTAGTAAACATCACAGGAGGATTTCAGTTTTCTTCTTGATTGGTAACTTGTGAAGAGGGAAGTGGGTTTCATATTTTTGAAGAGCTGCAGTTTTCCTTTGAAATTTTGTCTTAGTTTATTTTAGTTTTCCTTCCTAAAACACAGATTTTGAAACCACAATTTTTTTCCCCCATATAATTTTGGTAATTTAATCTATTTCTAGTCTTTCTGTCTTAGGTTGTGAGTTCTTATAACAGTAGAACCTTCAGTATGTTGGAATCTTTTTTTTCTTCATTGTTTTTTGTTTAGTGATGGACACAGCTCTCAATAGTGATTGTGTAAGAGCTGGTAACAGATGCTAATGTGGTTGATTGAAAATTGTTATTGAATTCATTGTGTCTAGTAGAAGGGTCTGGATTTGCCCTTGATATCCTCTTCTTTCCCAGCTTTGAAAACTCATAGTACTTGTAAACCCTGGAGATGGCTTTTGTGCAGTTCAGAAGGTCACCACTCATTTGGTAAAGTGGTAGATCATTCTGGAGGTTCCTGGTGCTGCTGCTGGCATGGTTGCTGGTGGACTTCTAGGCAGAATTTGCTTTTTGTGAAGTAGCTTAGCCTGGGGCCTCTGCTTGAGCCATAGATTGGGCTAGACTGCATCTGAGGAACTAACTGGAATTCCCTGTTATGGGAGGGAAGAGCTGCTGCTTGAGCATTGCCTTTGACTTTGGGATTCACCCCCTATTTCCTAGAAATATAATTGATCAATTATTCTTATTTTATACATTTAAGGAGCTACTTGCTTTTGCAAAATGGGAAACCAGTGTGTGTTTCTCATGATCAGCAAGTTTCAGCAATGGTAGAAAGCTCAAGTTTGGAGTGGATGCTTATAATAATACTTCCAAAACAGATAAGATAGCGAGGCATATACACAGAATAAAAGAATGTTTTCTGTAGTAACAGTCAGAGTTTAGAGTTTGTGTTCAGAGATTTATGCAAGTGCTGCAGAGAAATAAGTTTCCTCTCTAGATATTTTAATAGAATCATAGAATGGTTTGGATTGGAAGGAACCTTAAAGACCATCTAGTTCCAACCCCCCTGCCATGGGCAGGGACACCCTTAACTAGACCAGGTTGCCCAAGCCCCGTTCCACCTGGCCTAGAATACTTCCAGGGAGGAGGCATTTTATAGTGGCTAAAACTTAAGTGCTTATTTTAAGTGACAAACTGTGGTTGACTTCGCTAACATGAATTAAGATAATGCCTGTAGAAG
Source organism: Grus americana (assembly GCF_028858705.1). Lineage (NCBI taxonomy): Eukaryota > Metazoa > Chordata > Aves > Gruiformes > Gruidae > Grus > Grus americana. Next base: position 12,332,522 of record NC_072856.1, read on the forward strand.
TCTGATTTGCCCTTTAGCTGGAGGCAACTGCCCCTACAGCAATTTTAGCTAGTTGTGCCAGTTCCTTGCTAGTTCCACTGATGAGGTTTTGACTCAAGCTGCCAGTAAACATGCTATAAGCTGAGATACCTGGATTTGTATTGACATGATTGAGGCATGGGGCACATGTTCCCTTTTTCAGCTCTGAGGGGCTGATTGTTTCTAGCAGAGAAGCAGCAAAAAGAACTAGAACATCCCAAACTACCTCAGTAGGTTGTGCTAGGACTAGAGTGTCAAAGCTGTGGTGTGTCAGCTGTGATGGTGTTATAATTCAGCAGTACAGCCAAAGCAAGTGTCATGTTTTTTCAGTTACAGGCAACTGAGAAGAAAACAAAACCATAGAGAGTCACATGTTTGTGATTTGGAATTCAAAACTCTTCTTTGAAAAGATTCTTTTTCCTGTCTGATTAATCTGCATAAATAATGATACCAGGTTTGCCACTGAGTAAACAGTGTTGATTCAAGTAGTGATACTTTTGTAAGGTTGTTGTTTCAGTACTGTGTTTTCCAAATATTTTGTTTATAGTGTTTATTATGAAGAGAGATGAGATCATACGTATTTTAACAAAATATCCTTACAGAAGCTGTTTTTATTATTTTGTTCTCTTTTGCCACATGGCATCTTTTTGGAAGAGGCAAGACTGTCACTGAAGCATTTTATTTTTTGTGAGACAGTGGTCTGAAAGTATCCATAAAACACACTTTTTACCTTTCTGACCTTGTGAGATGTTTTTGCATTTTTTAAAAATTTGTTTGTTTATGTGTTTGCTTATGATTTTTCTTTTAAGAAAATATGGCCCAGTTGCTTAGTAAATGACAATTTTTAGAAAATTGCAGTTCAGGAACATGTGGCTTCACTGGTTTAGTCTCTAAACATTGTCATTGTCATAGCTGCTCTTCTTGTTAGTAGCCTAATAGCATACAGAAGGTAACAATTTACATCCATACTTAATTCTAACAGAAATTAGGATTGTCTCTTGTTACAATGAGTTAGGCCTCTAAAATCCTAACTCAGAAGACTATTGTTTTGATAATCTGTTGTTTTCTTGATAGTATGCTTACCATTATTTGAAGTTAGAAAACCCAGAGGTAAGATTTATATAAAAGTAGTAGTAATAATAATAATAATGATAATCATGATATCTTAATTTGGACTGAACCCATAGTGTTGTATGGCTTATGGAAGCCACCTTGGAGATGTTCCCTTTCTCAAAGTTGTGATGGCTAAAGATAGGATGCTGAAAAACAAAAACTGTGCAACTCATATCTTACTTTGTAAGAGTTGTGTGTGTTCTGTTTATTCTTGGCCAGTGTGCTTAAAGTTCTAATAAAGTTTGTGGGTTGCGTTGTCTCCCATTGCTAACCTCTTTCTTCCTCCTCCTCCCTCAGTAATTTTTCTTGTTTTCGGTTTCTTGTAAAACTTAGGTGAGGACTATTAGTAAAATACTTTGAAATCCTGAAGCAGAAGACTCTTGAACTGCAGCATATAGTTCTGAATTAAAAATCAATTCCTGTTTTGTAAAGACCAATTTTACTTATTCTTTGGGTTGGAAAAAACTGCCAAGGGTAAATATTTCAACAGAATATAAAATTTGATCAGATATTCTGATCAGTTTGTTATGCATCCTTATGTTTGATAACCAACTTTATCATCCAGTTATCTGGGGGTTTTTTTGCTGGTTTTTGTCAAACTACACAGTGTTTTGTAGCAAGAATTATTATTCTGCAAAACTCTTTGAAACACTTCCCCCCCCCCCCAAAGAAAAAGAAAGAAAAAAGACGAGCATATGGCTTCTTTGAAAAATCTGATGTAGGGGTGTCTAACTTTTTAAAAAAATCCCCATATGAGGTCTAGAAATGAGCAGTAGTTACTGAGCAGTAGGAATCCCTAATTACTTACTGTCTAAATCTGGTATGTACTCCCTACCTAATATTAACTGTGCTTTCTTACAGCTTCAAAAATAGATTTGCAGAGACCAAAACATAAATGCTATGTTTTATTAGATTTATTTGACTTAATGGTTTTATGAAGACTTTGAATCTTTTTTATTCTTACATATTTGACAGTTATCAAGAGGAGGTTTGGACTGTAGTAATCTTAATATAATTGTACAAAGCATGATATGCTTTTTACAGTTTTTACAGCAGATGGACAAAGATTTTGTCAGCATTGTCTGTCCCATCTTAATTTTCAGCAAATTTTTGTATCTGAGGCTTTTAAAGAATCTAAGCTGTTGCTGGTTAAATGGTAAGAGTCTCAAGAGTTATGAGTAGATTAAAGGATAGAAGCAATGGTCACTATTCATAGGCAATGTTGGTAGCATGGACTCCCAATATTAATTTTGCAAACCTTTTTTGTTCAACTTGTAAATATCCAGTAAAAAGAAAGGTGGTATAGGGGATGAGACTTGCAGATGATTTAAAAAAAAATAAAAATCATTCAGGATAGCTGAATCTAAAGGTTATGGTGAAGCCTCCCAAAAGAGCTCGTGATACGGAGTGACTAGATGTTAAAATTTTGGATGAGATGCAGTTTTGATAAATACAAGCTAAAGTACAAGCACTGCTAATGTACATTCACAACAATGATCTCCAATTTAGCTATTGTCACTTAGTGGAAAAATTCTTGGAATTTGTTGGGACACTTCTCTGTGAACATCAGCTTAATGTCTGGTGATAATGACAACAGTAAACCCAGGAATAACCAATATGGAATTGTGGAAAAATACCCACCAGAAAACATTGTGGTGTTGGGACTTGCAGCCTAGAATGGATTAGGTGAATCCCAGAGGTCCTGTTTGGCTCTGGTTTCTAGAGGCCTGAATCTTAAGAAAGACTGGACAGGACCTCCGGGAATCACCTGGTCTATCTATTCTTTAGCTGCAGTCTTTGCTGGTTTGTCTAACTCATTCTTAAACCCCCCCAATGACAGCATTTTCACAGCCTGCTTTATCACTCTATTCCAGTGCTTCTCTGTCTGACCTTTAGAAGGGTTTTCATAGTGTTTCACTCGAGTGGGTTTTGGTACAGTTTTTACAGTTATTACTATTCTTGCAGTGCGGTGACCAAACTGGATGTGGTAACTTACATGAAATCTTACCTATACGAAGTGTGAGACCGTTATTCTTTGGTTTTGCAGACGGGTCTGCTGTGTAGACATCACTCTTGATTTTTTTTTCTTTCTTTTTTTTTTCTTTCCAATATTACAACACTGAGAGTTGCTTTGTGGTCTGCTTTAACCTCTACATCCCTTTTAACCAAACTGGTAACTATTTGGCCATCCCATATATGCAATCAGCTGTTCTGACTTGACTTTGCAGCTTTGCAGTTCTCCTTAGTCATACTCTAGCATTTTTCATAACTTTTCCCAGTCTTTCCAGATCACTTAGAATTCTTATCTTGTCCTCTAACATGCTTATCTGCATTTTCTGAAAGTAATTAATAATTTATGTGTATATATATATATAAAATATTTGTGTGTGTGTGTGTATATATATATAGAACAGTGTCAGTTATGTTTTGTCATTCAGCCTGCAGTGACTTTAATCAAAAACAAGACAGAAAACCACCCTAAACCAAAAAGTGAGCCTTGAACCCCATAATGACTCACATATCATAGCTGGGAGGTAGAACTAATGCTGCTGTAAATATGATTAAATGTGTGTAGTGAGTAAATTTGCGGAAAGTGTATTCAGTTGATGTTCCTGGGCATATTAAATTTTAGGTGCTTTGTGGTATATTTAAATAAGGCTGTATTTCAAGAGTTAGGGTGCTTGGAGAAACAGATTGGTGAATTATTTTATAAACAACAGAACTAGTGACATATTTGTGCATCTTTTTGTCTTTTGCCTTGAATGTCCCTAGTAGTGCTGCTACTGGACAAACCACAGGGTGTTTTGAATACTAACATTGTTCAAATTAGGGTCACTGGGCAATATTTATTTGGGTTAAAGGCAATTGATCACATAAACTTTGCTTCTGTAGGAAATCTATCTGAAAGTAGCATTATTACTTGCAAGAACATGATTTACTGTCACTTAGAAGAATATTTGCTTTCTTTTGTAATAGACGGATTATAAGTACACTCCAGTTAATATTCTGGGCCTGCCACAACCTCAGAAGGGAGACGTTATATTCTATTAACTTATTATAGGCTCATAGTCAAGTGGCATTTAATTGTTTGCTAGGACATGGATGCAGCTCTGTTTTCTTCAGTTATGCTCTGATTTCAAACAAGCAGTTCCTTCAGTGTCTTACAATTGCTTACAGTTATTTCTTACAAGTATAGATTGAAGATTTTTTAAATTATTATTGTTTTTACTGCTAATGGTGCATGCACTGGAACTGCATTTTGATATGTAAAATCTTGGCAGTGTAGCTTAGTTATGAGGCGGGAGATGGCAGTAAGGAAATAGATGATTTAGCACGTAAGCAGAGAATCATGCTTTTGTCTTGCATTAGAGTTTTAAAAGAATTGTCTAAAACCCAGAAAGAACATAGCGTTTAAAATCACAAATTGATGGGGGTTTTTTTAGGCCATTTCTAGCTGTTGATTTTTTTTTTGTTTTAGTCACCTAAGTATTTAACAGCATTTGCAGTACTTGTTTAACTGTGCGTAGAGATCAGGTGAAATAATGTTACGCTACATGGGCAAAATATAATTCACATTTTACAAAGTTCAGCTTTAGTGAAGACTACTAGTGTTAGAAGAAATACAAATGCACAGTAACACTTCTGATGTTTCAAAGTTCATGTGTGTAGATTTAAAATAAGTTTGGATACATTATTTTTCAGCATCTCTTATAAAGGAGTACATTCTTTCTGTTGATTCCCACTTAAGTCACTCTGGCAGCTGTGTTCTTAGAGGAGGAGAGAATCAAATGAACTGTTCACCTTTGAAAGCCAGAACACAAACAAATAGTGTTTAACTTGTGGACATTTGTGGATATTTCAAACAATGGTGTTAATTTTGATTGCCTTTTTGAAGTAGGCCCATTCTTTTTGTTCTTGGTTTGGCAGTTAAACATATTGTTTGGAACTCTTCTGCAGCTGTGAAGAACAAAGTTTGTTGTACAGTACTTTAGTAAGATGACATCATGAGATGATTTTGACTACTATGGCAATCTGCTTGCGTTTGCCCTTGTGTAAGCGTGATCACTGGCAAGTATTCGTTTCCATTTGGTTTAAATCAAGTAAGCATTGATGGAATTGCATTCTGTAGGTATTTACTTGATTCTGTTGTTCTGGGCTATTGTTATTTTGTCCTGAAAATCATTCTACTCGATCTCTGTTCCAGTTTGTTCTCCTAAAAGGTGCTCCAGGTAAGCCCTCTTATCTTTAGACAGCAGAGCGTTCCTGGAGGCTGTGTTGGGCTGTTGATGGGTAACTCAGGGATGTTTGGACAGTGACACACCAGTTCTTTGAAATTCTGGCGTAACGGAAGGCCAATAACTGCGAAGCCTTTCTCACACTCCCCCCACATTCCCAGCTTATGGAGTACTGGAGAATGCAGAGCAAAACGTGTCTAGGCACTTGGGGCCAAACTCTCTTGAGCTCATCATATTGCTTTACAGTACTGGCTTGCACGTACTTGCGTGGGGTTTAACTGGCAGAAACGATGACCAGCCTGAACATTGGCATTAATGCCATTCTGGCAGGTAGGTAAGAAGCTAAACACATACGGGCCATAAGATATCCTCACACTTACTGGAAACTCTTTGTTTTTGCTCTGTTTTTAGTCTATAGTCAGTCCAGACAAAATATTTGGCCTACCAGGATATGTGAATCATGCTTCTTTGTAAGGCTTCATTTATCATCTGTGTTCTGAAAATGTTTTGTATGAGGGAAACATTGAATGTGCTCAGAAATTTTATTGTTAATGTGCGTTTTTACAGCTGTTATGTAAAAATTGTGCTTTGGTAAGATCAAAATATTATTTAATTGTTTTAGCCTATTGGAACCACAGGAAATACATAGGGTGGGAAACACTCAAATGACTCATCAGTCCTCATCACCTGTAGGTAAGCAGTGGCATGCAGACTTAAAAACAAACAAACAAAACCCTCTAATCTTAGCAGCTGGTTAGTTCTGGGAAAAAAAAGAAGAAAAGTTGCTCCTTCATCCTTTATGCATTGCCGATACTTAAACTTTGAGTAGAAAAAATGCTTTAAAATTTCCTTTATTAATGCAAAAATATATGTACAGTACAAAATTGATGTTGAGGATCGAGTGAAGAGATTGACTTGTGTTGTTTTTTTCTTTCTTTGTAGTTTGGTTTTAAAAGATACTCAGGGCATATGCATGTCAATGCAGGTGAGGAGGGCACTGTCTAAAATTCTATATGGAATTTCAATGTGCATGTCATTACCTGAAGGAATGTGGCAGTTGCTATGAAGTTGAGGAGAAAATAATGTTCTAGTAGAGAGCTGAGATAACCTTCCAATCACAAAATGCTGTAAGTTTTGAACAAATTTTAAATTAAGTATGCCATCAGGAAGTTTGACGTATGATATGTATGAAAGATGTCTGCTGGGGTGTCAGCATGTACAGCTCCATGTTCCAGTTCCTCTCAGGAAAGGAGTGTGGCTCTGTAAATGCTTAGAGGCAAGAAACATTATAGAAAAATGGTATTTTAAGTAACAGTAAGGAATGAAAAAGGGATTGTAAATGCTGTCTTTCAGAAAGCAAGTGTAGAGTGTACAGAGGAAGAATCCTGTGAAGGTCGTGGAGAGATAACTAAAGGACTTGGAAGTTGAGGCAGCTTCTTATTACAGAGGATTGAAAAGGAGATCAGGAGGAAGTGAATTTCAGAGCAAATATCTTGCATGTTGAGATGTGCTAAATTCTATTTACAGATTGGACTTTACATGTGGGTAGCTTGAGTGAGCTACAAAACAGGAATTTGCAGTGATGTGTGATATGGAACTACAAATAAACACTTGATTTAAGGTTAATGTGAGGCAGTTGGAGAAATGAGTTGTATGATATCTCTGCAGCACTGTCACAGTGTGGGCTATCAAAAAGGCCTTTATGAGGATGATTCAGTTGTTACAGATTTCAGACTTGAGGATTGTTTTCATTTGGGACAGGTGAAGAAGATGTGTCTGAAGATACTGCTTTTGAAACAAGGAAGTGAAGCCAGAAGGGATTTATCTAGGTGCGGTGTTGAAAATTTCAAATGAGCTGGCTTGATCACGTATTGCAAGAATATCTTGAACTTACAGAGATGTTAATTTTTAACATACTTGGCAAATACTATTCAAAAGTAATTTTCAATTTTTGGAGGTCATGCTTCCCTAGCTCTAGAGTGACAGTGTGTCCAGTGTAAAGAAGCATTAAGCTACACTGATGTTGCAGTTTAGCAGGAAATGTGGATCTTTTAAGTAAGTTTTGGGTCAAGTATGTATTTCCTTTGATTCCAAGCAAGTGCTTTTTACTAAAGATCAATGTGGTTTTTGATGTTCTGGAAATATTTCTCTTATTTGTCAACAACCCAACCTGGAAATGCTTTTAGAAGTGATGATTGTTTTGCTTGAGTGTGCATCATACCAACTTTAACAAGTTATACTTTGCTGTTTCTGTGGATTATCTTGCTGGTATTGAAAACAACAAACAATGCTACATCTAAACTTAAAGTAGACTTAAAGCTTTGTTAACCTTCACCTTTAAAATTTCAGAAAGTACATTACCTTTTTTATAAAGAATGTTATTTATGAAGAATTCTATTTACTGTAAAGCAAGATGCATATTGTAAAGCATGCTTATTTTGGCTTCTGGTTTCTTGGCTTGAAGAAGGGACTGCTTTTTTGCTGCTATATCTCTTACACAGATGTGCATTTTATTTCTTGCTTAATATTACTGTAATCCTTCATGTGCACATTTGATGACAAAGAAGTAGCAGAACATCCTTTACAAAGCATTTGGTTACTTTATTGTGTACCAAATCATCACTTTTGAATTCTGAGGAAAAAATGAGTATAATGAAACAGCTGAGATCCAAACATGTCAGAATTGAGCTTGAGAATAAACATTCTGCATTTTCAGCTGCTCTATGCAAGATAGTCTTTTGGAACACGGAATATGTAATTACTATGTGTGAGAAGATGCAAAGGACTTTTTATTCAATGTAAACACTGTCATAATGCTTCATGTTCTATTTTACTCTAGTGTTGATGATTACTTACTTACACTTTGTATTATTTATTAAGAAACCAGGAAGAACTTCTAAAGAAACATCATATTTCAGATTATCTCAAGGATAAAATTACCTTTTATTCATGGCAATTTTCCTTATTTCTGTGGGAAAAGATGTATGATTTTTTAAAACCAGAATACAGGTCTTTGCCTTTCCAGTCATTAACCAGACATGAAGCCGAAATCCTCAATTTCAGGGAAAAAATACTGCTCTGTCACAACTGAACTTGTTCTGATGTGGAGAGAGGTCTGCAGAGCTTGTCAGTGCAGCCCAAGGCAAATCCTGTTCTGTCAATGGGATGCTACAGTCAAACAATTGAAGGAACCTGTCTTGGAGGATTTGTCTGCATAGGGTCTCTCTCCACTGTGGGAATTGCCATGTGGGGGACAGAGTCTGCATAGGTAAGGGCATCTTATCCTTAAGTAAAAATTCCTTTTTTGAAAAAATAGAAAATAGTTGTGTAATAGTACCCATAGCGTTTTCTGAGGTAATAATTCTTTAAGAAATATCTGTTTCCCCTGTTGGATAGTTGTGAAATAATATCAAGTGCCTTCATCTTAGTGTGTTATTACAGTAGTGTCAATAAATTTAGTTTTGGCTAAAGATTTACAGTTTAAAAGGTCAGTGGAAAAACAAGCCCAAAATGCCTTCTACCAAACCCAGCTATTCTTTTTAGCTTCTTCTTTCCTTTGGCTTTGTCCCCCCACCCACAGACCTCAAACTTTTCATGGGTGTACCTCACTTAGATTTCACAAGTTCAAGCAAAAGAAGCTAACTTCAGTTTTCAAATTGCAAGCAAATGATTTTGTATAGGGATAGTCACTACTCTTCATATAGTCTAGACATGACGTCTAGATTGCACAGATCTGTTACACAGCTTCTGAAATAATCTTCGGATTTAAGATTTTCTTTTTTTTTTTTTTTTAACATTGTGTTCCAAGACTTATATGCTTGTGAACTCAAGTGACTGTTTGTCGGAGACTTTCCTTACACTTCATGCTTTATAGTGTTTGTGTTAGTTCTCTTTAAACATCTTTAGAATTGTGAATTCAGGCTAAACTTGTTTTTCAATGTCCAGTTACTGTTGGACATTCTTCATGGGCAGCCTGAGGATACAGTAGTTATTCTTTCCAAATACATTAGCTAAGGAGAAAGTAACAGGGTAGTTACTTATTTAATACTTACATTCTGCAGGTGTCTTCCCTACAGTTAGACAATATACATGAGAAAATGTAAACTGACGTCTTTTCTATTTTTCTGTGTCCTTCTGGATGCTTAATGCAATGATTGTGTTGAGCTTTGCTATCTATTGCCTGATAACTTTTTCTCTGAATGGGACAGTAGCAGTGTCGTCTAGGTGGTGGCTCTGTGGTTTCCACTGAGAGAAGAGTATGCTACAGGCACTGGTGTATTTGAATGCCACTGAAGCAGTCACATTCATATCTTTGTGCTTCTAGGTGATTCTTAGCCTAGTGCAGATGTGCAAATGTAGACACCTCTGTTCCCTGTACAACCCAAGTTTGTCATGCGTTGATAGCAAACAGAGTTGTAGCTTCCTCACCTGTTCATTTCAGACTAAGGCAGTGTGCTTCTCATATTTTTTCAGTAGATGTAGGAGACTTGTACCAGTGTAATGAAAAATGTTTTCCTGACCTGTTTTATCTGATGGTTTATCACATAGTCCAAGTAAATTACCTCATTTGGAAGAAGAAAGCTCTGAGGGAAAACTGAGGTACTGTGCCCATAGCTGTGCATTTGTGAGTCCAGCATTGTCACGTTGACTCCCTCTCCCAGCCTCTTTGTGTGGCATTAAGAATAAATAATTCCTGTGTCTCTCCCAAGAGATTAGCTTTCCAGAAAGACCTGGAAAATCTTGAAGAAAATTATGGTTGGTTTATTCTCTACCTATAACAATGCAACTCTGAGGTAGCAGTGTGTGTGGAATGTATATGGAATGCCAAAGAGATTGTGTGGAAATTCCAAGTCTATATTGCAAGGGAGGTGTTGTTGATGAGGATATTGGGGTGCAGGGGAAGGTTGCTGTGACTATTCAGAGTTGCTCTGGTAGGTTCTGCTCTACATATCATCTGATCCTCCAAGTAAGATGGTGTGAAGCTGGGCATTTATGCTGCCCAAATACAGATGATATGATTATGGGCATCTTCTAGGTCCATTATTTTATTTCTGGCTGTAGGGCTGCCTGATTAGATCTTGTAACGCTGAACTGATGTCCTGTCCTAGTGGGGATCATAAGAGGAGTGGCTTTGGCCTCTTCAGTTTAAAGCGAATTAAACTTTTTGCAATAATTGTTCTGTTTGGTTATGTTGTGATTTGAGTCATGAAGGAGTTGCTGAGTTGCCTTTTTTAAATTTTTTCTGATTGACACAATAGAGTTGGGATCTGGTAGGGTTAGTAAGGCAAGAAGATTTCTTGTTAGAGATACGTTCAGGAAATGAATAATTGGATTTCCCCTCCTCCGTGAGGGGGAAAGATGCTTATAAAAATAAGCCAGGATCCAGGCAATTAGCACAACACTTTTTTTTTTTTTTTAAATTGAGAGTAGGTATGCTATTAAGTTCATAACTTCCTTCTCAGTTTTATATAGCAATTCTTGTACCTGCATCAGAAAAAATGGATTCTTGCCATTCTTTTACCTGTAATAAGATTTGTTGTTTCCAAATCAATGGCTAACCATTCTGTTTTTTCTGTTAATGCAAAGCCTCAGATTTTTTTTTTTAATTTTGAAAGTTCTGAAGTTTGAGTACTCAGTCTCCAGTAGATTCTTTTCTCCTCTGTTTTTCCATTGACAATAAACATAATAAAAAAGTCCATGATGCTAAATAAATGATGACAGATACAGATACGGGATCAGGTTAATAGGATGATGTGTGCAAACCCTGTAACTCCTTTTCGTAAATATCTGTTAAAACATGTAGGTATTAAGTACTACAAGTCCTCAGAGGCCTACTGTGTGAGATGTGCATACAATGCTTGAAAGTCATGGGGATGCCAAACAATATTGGAAATTCCTATTAAATTTTAAAACTGCATTCATTGTATAACTGGGCACAGAATGTGTGCCAGGGATACTGTTTCATGACTGCTGAGTTTTCATTGTATTATCTCTTGAGATTTCAGAAAAAAAACTCCTGTTGAAAAACTCGAAGTTTTTACCAGCTGATAATCCATTATTTCTATGTGACTGTTTTGCTAAAACAAGGGAATGGCAACAAGCTACAAATGTTAGGCAGTAGAAACTCTGCATCTTCTCTGTCTGCAGCTCTTCTCAATAATTGTTCAAAATATCTTTATTCTTCTTAGAAAACATTAAGTAACTTGCCTCAGCTGCCACTTGAACAAAAATCAACCCCCAAATCTAACCCTGGTAAGTTACAGAAAAACAAGGGAGACCTGGAGGGCAAACAAATAAGTAAACACCACCACAAAAAACCCAACCAAATAAAAAACCCAAAACCACCACTAACAAAACCCCTAAACTAAGACACCCCCCCCGCAATCACTTCTTTTGTTTTCATCATATACTTTCTATGGAAGTGTGGGGCATTCCGATCCACAAGTAATGGATAGCAGTAGGTTCTATAGTGTATGTGATCAGCCACTTGAGGGAGGTAATTCATAGAAAGCATGAGGATGAAAAGTAAGACCTGCATCTGCCACACAAGAGGTTTTCTACCTGTCAGGAAGTCCTTTTGGTTAAATCCAGTCAACCTCTGTATGGTTGAAATATTGTTCAGTTATAGGGCAGTGAGGTGTGGAGCATTGACTCTTGTTCAACTTGTCTTCTGCAAACTTATGGTGCTCTAACTGAAGCATAATAAAAGTATGTACCTTGCTTAGTTCTATATACTGTGCATGTAAATTAAAATACCTTCTGCATTTCCAGTTTCCAGGGTGGAGGAAGGAAGAAAACAGTAGAGACAATATTTTTTTTTTATTTTGGTTGTGTGTGTGTGTGCGTGTACGGGGGGTGCCTTTTAAAGATTGTTTTGGCTATGTCCCTGTTTTATTTCATTTATTGCATTTCTCACTTATGTTAATTTTAATAGTAATCTTTCCCACTTATGTTAAGTTCAAGTTAATAAATGTTATGATTGTATTGTGCATAAGTAGGATATAAGCTGAAACCTGGCTGGAGTATATGGAAAACTACTTCAGTTTGAAGACAAATTATTTCTTTATAAGTTGCACCTTAGAATATTTATGTTGCAATATTAAGTGTGTTTTTGTCATAGTAATTGACTCAGTGTGATGTAGTAAGTTTGTAGAGGGCCACCTTGCTAGCTATCCACAGTACCTTCATGATTTAAAGAAAAACCTTGAAAAGTCATTGGATTTTTTCTCCCCCTCTTTTATTCTTTCACAGCACATGAGAAAGTAACAAATAAATGAGGAAATTAGTCTGGCAAGGTTTTTTCCTGGTTAATTTAATGTTACTTTTATTTAGTGCCATACCTATTAGGGATACAGAACTGAAAAACAGGACTGAAATTTTAAGTCTGACTTTTCTGTTGCAGTGCAATAATAGTTACTCTTGTCGTCATGACTGCAAGAAAGTAACGGATGAGTAATGAGATGGATTGGGAAAGATTCCTTGCATAAAGTTGAAACTGAGGTAACTGAGAAGCAATGAGAAATGAAAAATAGAGGTATGTAGGTAGAATGTGTGCCCAGCTGAGCAAGGTGGGTAGAAGCTGTGCTGTTATCTTAATAACAGCTGATATTAAAGTAGATGATGTACCTTCAGGAAGCTGACTTGATCTGTAGGAATATTCTTACGCATCTGACTGGTAGCTTTTTCTGTTTTATTAGTATTGATGCTCCTCAGACTTTTTTCATTCTGAGAGATTTTGTTTTTCTTAAAATCTCCATGGAGACTTTTGGAGTTAAAGTTAGTAGAGATTATGTACACACAACGTTGTCTTGTCATCCATAACTTCTCAGTTCTCTAAACTAATCCCAAGTATTTGTTAAGTGTGCAATGACTAGACTGTAATACTGTACGTAAGAAAAGAAATGTTAGAAAGGAGAAGGCTATTTGGCTTGGACAATGTTTTTCTGCCATGCTGTTCTTTCCGTGTCAGGGTTCTGATTGATACCAAATGCTGGTTAGATTAGTAAAGAAGCTTGCAGCTTGTAAATTTAGAGAGCAGCTCTCATCTGTATATGTATTTCAGTTATTTGGTATACTAAACCAGAAAATCAGATAAGTAGATTTCAAAGTACTGGTACTTTTGCTATTAGTAACAGAGTGATAAAACTTTTTACTTTGGCATATAGATTGTTTGCAAGATGGAGATTTTAGTCTGGCTTACAATATTTATCAAACAAAATACCTATTAATCCTTTCTTCTTGTGGACCAAGCTTATATGTTAAAGTGCCCTTCATAGAAGGGCTAGTGGAAACAAGTTTTTATGTATTATATGGCATATTTCCTGAATTTTGAGTCTTAAGTTTACAATGATTTCTTTCTTATTTCTAAAATAAGATACACAAGGATATATATTTCTAAAATATACACAACAAGAGCATATATAGTATATGTATGTATTTTTGGGGTAACATCTGAAAATATTGTTATCCTGAACAAGCTAAGAGGCCATAGTAATTTTTTCCTTTCTTTTGCTTTCTTTTTTTTCCTTTCTTCTCCCCCCCGCCCCTTCCTGTCATGGTCTTTGTATCAGATGTTCCAGTGGAAGAGATGTAGTTTGTGTAATTCATCTGTGTTGTGGAGGTTTTTGGTTTTTGTTTTTTGGTTTGGGTTTTTTTTTTTACCCCTCAGTAGCCACTAGTTATGTTATATAGGGGAGGCTGGAAAAATGAGAAGAGGATAAACCTGAAAGTGTAGGGCTTTTTCCTTAGACTGTAAAAATAATTTCCTTAATGGATAAAGCAGTTCACTGGACCTGCGAGATCTTATTTAAGAGAACTTCATGGTTTATTATGATGATGATGGAATGGTAAAGCTGGAAGCTTTTACATTACATCAGAAATAAATGTGACATAGAATACTCTCATTTTCAGTGGATTAATTAACTTAAAAAGGAGAGATTTCAGACTGGTCATTTATACTGATGTGTTTGGTTTTATTATAATGGTAGCAAAGTTTAATACTTAATTTATCAGGTTAAGGAATGCAGAGGGCTAGAACTATGTTGATGCCCAGTAATGTTATAGCTGATGAATTGTGACTGAAAGAAACTTTTGTGCTGCCATGCTGTCTGGGCAATTTTCAGCTTGTGTAAGAGCCACTTGAAGGACATGTTTAAAGAACAGCCCTTCAGCTTTTTACACATAACACTGATGAGGATTGGTCTTATTGCTGCCAGGCAAAGGGTAAGGGAAGTGGAAAGGTGGCTTATAACCAATTTCACTTGCCCTCTGGTCCTGTGCTGCTGTTCCGGGGCACCTGGCCAAGCATACATAATGTGAAAGACTTGCTAGTAAACCACATTGTTTGAAGACAGAGAATATATGCAATTTGCAACAATTTGTACATATTATGGAAAAGATTGCATTTAGCAAGTAGCAAAGAAACAAAGTTAATGATACTGACTTGCTTAATAATATGAGTATTTTATAATAATGTGCAGTTTGCATCTCAGTAGTCTTTAAAAAAAAAAGTCAAAGTACTTACAGACACGTCTTATATGATAACTTTTTAATTCATCAGGAGTTGAATTCTTACCGATCCTTTCTGCTACTAGAAAGTAGTAGCTCCCACGTACTCTCCTCATCCCAAATGCATTGTATATTTTAAAGAATGTGAAAGGTATTTCTTAAATTCATTTGTGCTGAGAGAAAGTATTTAATTCCACTGTTTAAATATTTAAACGTGACTGAAGAACAAAATAATATTTTCGTATCACTTGCAGTTAACTCAGACTGCGTCATTCTGATTGTTCTATACGTCTCACATAGAACACTTTCCTATTAGTTTCAGTTTTTAGTTTGTACATCTCTACTATTCCTGGATCTAAAATACACTCTTCCAAAAAAAAAAAAAAACCAATCCCCAAAACACTCACCCCTAAAAAGCAAAAAAACCCAAACCCCCAACCTCTAATGTCATTATTCTCTCATAGTACACCTTTGTTAGTAGTACAGATGAGGCTAAATTCATTCTGCTATGAATGTTCACAGGTCACTGTTCTTTCTCTTTGTGTGCAGGACTAAGGTGGTCACCAATTGAATATTGTTTTCAGTATATCAGGACCTAATTTTGCCTTCTGTCCTGGTTTCAGCTAGGCTAGAGTTAATTTTCTTTCTGGTAGCTGGTATAGTGCTGTGTTTTGGATTTAGTATGAGAATAACGTTGATAAGGTTTTAGTGTTGCTGGGTAGTTGTAGTGCCTACACTAAGTCAAGGACTTCTCAGCTTCTCACACCCTGCCAGATACACAAGAAGCTGGGAGAGCACAGCCAGGACAGCTGATCCAGACTGGCCAAAGGGATATTCCCTACCATAAAACTCTGTGTATAACTGGGGAAGCTAGCCAGCAGGTGGGATCACTGATTGGAAACAGACTGGGCATTGGGGGTTTTTTTACAGGTGGTGAGCAATTGCATTTGTGCATCACTTGGGGTTTTTTATATATATAAATAATGATGATAATTATTATTATTACCATCATCATAATCATTATCTTCCTTTGTTATCCTATTAAACTGTTTTTATCTCAACCCCTGAGTATTTTTGTTTGGTTTTTTTCATTCTCCACTCCATCACACTGTGGGTGAAGGGGTGAGCGAGCAGCTGTGTGATGCTCAGTTACCAGCTGGGGTTAAACCATGATGCCTTTATTCGTGATTATTAATTTGTGTCATTTGAAGCCAGTTTTTAAGTGCATTCTCTCTTTGGCGTGTTGAGCTACAGCATTAGTTGTTCTCCAGAACGTAATTAAAGGATTGGAAGTTATTCCTACTAAGGAAGAGAAAACATTACCATTCATCCAGAAATAAAACATTATTACAGTTCAAGCCAAATAGCATAAATAGCCCCAAAACATTTTTTATCAAATGTCTAGGTGAAGTGCCTGAGCTTATATCGTGAACTATGTTGGTATGCATGGAGATACTCTCTTCAGACCTGACTTACATGTGAAGTCCTTTTTACTCCTGCTGAAAATAAACCTCAGTGCTGTTATATGTTGCTTTAACATATATAGCATATTTATTTATATGCCCAACTCTTATGGTTTTGTTTTCCTGCTTTTGTACAATGTGATGTAAAATATTCTGATGCTTTTACCCATGCACCAGAACTCCAGAGGGGCTGCTGCAGTTGAATCCATTTATTGCAGTTACTGTGCAGTACAGTGTGTATATCTCTCACAAATTGGAATTGATCCAATAAAGAAACCTTTGAGGTAGTCCATCAGAATCCACAAAGTTGCTGAAATGTATATGCTAAATAAATATGCTGTATTTAAGCTAATATGGAGTCATCACATCACCTCTGAAACTGAGTAGTGTGATATAGGTGAGGATTTTAAAAAAAAGAATTATTTAAAACTTAAAATTATTTAGAGTTAGGTCCATTCCTTTTTTGTGAACTAAAAAAAAAAAAATTCACTTCTTAAGGTAATATTTACTTTTAAACCCATGGCAACCTTTTCTCTAGGTTGTACATTGTCTATCTCAAGGCCATATTAGGTCATTCATTCTTTTGTTAATGAATCACTAGAATTATTTGTTTGACAATGAATCACAAAGCAGGTTTGAATGAAGCTTATTGAGGAGTGTATTATTATCAAATTTGCATCACAAATGCTACATTCCTACATATATTTCATTGGGTTTCATTGAGTTACTCATCCTGTTCTTCTTCTCTACTCCTTCTTTCTCCCCTCCCTGCCTCATTTTATCTCATTCTCTAAAAAGACAGCTTGAATTCAATATACTACCTTTGATAGCCTTTGCATTTTCTTTTCTGTTGTTTTAGCATGATAATTTGCCAAGCCCATCGTTTTTGTAGATAAGAATCTGCTCTAGCTATAAAGTGCACCATTTATTAATTAACACTAACACTATTTCTTATAAATAAGATTAGATGTAAAAATGTTTTGATTACACTGAAATTACTTGGGTAGATGTTTAGAATTCTATTAAAAGCAAAATTTTACAGTGTAAAATTAGCTGAGAATGTAGATAGTAGTTTAGTTTCTAGGTCATGTTAAAGATGAACTGCTAGTGCCTGGAAGTAGCTTATGCTGTGGAGGTGTATCATTCAAGTTTAGGAGTTTCCAGTTATCGGTAGTTTCTAATATTACACTTCTTTGTATCATACAATCAGTTTTCATGTGAGTCAAATTTTAATTGCAGATGTGTTTTGATTATCAAGGAATTATAAGTTATCTTCAAGAGCTTTATTCTGTTCTTTAAACTGTTGGAGTAGTATGTCCCTGTCATAATAATATTGTTGATGGCCTCTTAGGTGGCATTAACAACACTTGACATCTCTGAAAAAAATGGGGTTCTAAACATGTTGATCCAGTCAATAACCCCCCAAAATATGTTTTCTGTTATGGGTATGCTTAGTTAGCTGAGCATTTCTGGCTGTTTCTGAACGTACCTGACTCTTGGTAGAAGCAAATCAGGTAAATATAAACTGCTGTGAAGTAATAACTGGGAAGTTCGTAATGTGTTGAGATTTTAATTTATCCTACTTCATTTTGTATGGTTCATAATGCTTTGGCTAGTTGGTGAGAGGATGTTCTTTGTGGAGTAGTGGGGAATTAGTGCTAGTAACACATTCAGTCTTGAGAGCTGCAAAATCTTTATGGCTTTGATATTTGTGATTTTTTGTAATTGCTGGCTTTTGGGGTTTTTTAGATGAGGAAAACCATGAAAAAGCAAAATAGAATAACAGCAAAGTTTCAATACAATATAGAATTTATGGGTGAACAAAAAAGCCAAGTGTATGTGCATTAATATAATAACAGGCATAAGTTTTAGTTTATGTTTTGACACTGTTTTATGAGTTAGTTTGTGTATAGGCATTTTTTCCCCTAAAGACCTATGAGCTAAACAATGTGCAATCAGGATGTGTACTTTTCCATGTTCATACTCTTCCTTTTGTTTCTCCATCCACTTGTCAGGATGTAGAGGATCTAGCCATTGAGATGTAGAGCTGTTTCTTAATAGGTGTGATATTTGGGTTTGCTCTTGCTGGGCAATGTCAAGGCTTTCAGCAGCCTCTGCTGCCCTCTCCTGCTGTGCTTTCTGGCTTCTGTTCTTGGAAAAGTGAGTGGCTTTCAGGACAGAGCCAGGACAAAATGGGCCCTTCCGGCCTTTCCTTTGGAAACTGGTAGAGTGGGGAGGATTGCATGCACCCTGTTGCTTTTCTGTAAAACTGAGATACTTATAGCTTAATACAGGTTCCACTACCTCCTAAAGCATATCAGTGTTAGTTATGGGCTGGGGAGAGAGACTTCACACTACATGGAGGTGAATAAAAAACGTGTGAAATTGTCGTGGTAGTTGTGATGGTAGCATAGTTTCTTACATTTGAAGTGGTAGGCTAATGTTGCACGTTCAGGAACTTCTAATATACTTTTTCATATTCCTGGGTTACAGGTAGTAGGAAGAACACCTTCAGTTGTATTATTAGTGGTACAAGAAAAGTAGATACTGAGTATGGAAGTTAACATTTGGGTGATCTAGGTAATGTTTGACCAGATGCAGGCTAGGGTAACAATTTGCTTTCCTTGTAAAAAAGGCATAATCTCTCATTTAATAAAATGTTTGCACATACAGTTAAAATGAGGAAAAATAGTGTTGAAAGGTTTCAAAGTGAAAATTCTGTGCAAAGATATGTAGTAGGGCATGAAAACTGCTTTGACAAAGCTTTCTCTAGAAATTAATTGCTCTCAGGATAGTTGGTGGAAGCACTAAGGAAGGGATTAGAAGTGTGCCCTGGAAAAACAGTCATGTGGGATTTTGCTTGTATCCTGTTAAGTGGTATAACAGTATCTTTAAGGACTCCTGTTTTGGATAACAAATAGAAACATGGTTTAGAGAGTGTTTGAAAATACATTTAATTGAGTGTTGTATAAATATGCAATGAAAACAACTAGGACTTGGATGACATTGAACAGGACAAAGAGTACTTAAAGTGCAGACCTCTGTGGGAAAAGTAATGTTTACTTCAGAAAGTATCATCTATCAGTTTGACAAATAAAGTTTAACTGACATAAATTTCTATTATAAAAATCTGCTTATGTAAAGACACTACTAGAATCTAGTGAAACCTTTCTGAATATATTAATCTGAAATGGTATCTATTCGGTCATTTTTACGCATTTATTCTAGCTAGGTCTATGACAAAATGTATTTTATTTATCCAGCATACTTTTGGCTTTAAAGTTCTGGCACAAAGGGCTGCAGCACTTCGCTAATTCCGTAAGCATGCGTCTCTGGTGGAAATTGGTCTGACAATCCTGAAAGGAAAAATACCATGTTAAGTTGTTCTCTCTCCTCTGGGGAACATTGTAGGTGCATTTGTGATATTATCGGTGGCTGCTGGCAAGTGTTTGACTGTTTAGGCTGTAGCTGGATCACGAGATCATATTCTTCCCACAGCTGAGACAAGCTCCTTTTCCTCCAGGCCACAGGTGATGAGGAACTTTGTGAAAGGATTTGGAAAGGCTGTGTATTCTACAGTAGACATTGAGTAATTAGATGGGTGCCCAGTGCACACTGATTGACTCTTATTTTCTGGGTCTACTTTGGGTCAAAACTCATCCTAGAAGATAAGAGTTTTGATGCTTTAAAAGTAAAGCTAGGTAACATCTTGTTTAAACTCAGCATGCTAGGCTGTACTGTTTGACAGAGCATTTGGTAGGTTTCTGATAACCCTGAAGCTGAAAAAAATCCGTACTGAATTAAGGTGACAACATGCATAAAGAAGAATGTCTTTGAATAGTGGGATGGGCTATGTTTTTGATGTGTCACTTTCACATGCAGAGAAATTCTTTCCTCTTTGTAGTTGTGATGATCTGGAAGGATATATTTAAGAACAGTTGGAAGTAATTTGGCAATTTAACACTCAAACTGTATTACACATGGAAGTCCCACAGGATTTCAAAGTTTGTAGGGCTTTTGGACTTTAATATCCTTTTGCGTGTAGTGGCAGGGCTGGATAATAGCATGCAACCTCCAAATGAAAGTATTACGCTAAAGACAGTGGTGCCTGTAGCCCCCAGGGGGTTTTCAGTGATAACCTTCTAGGTCTGGAATCTGGGAAACAATGCCATAATGGTTTGCTTTTATTCTGATTTTTGTGTTTTAAAACTAAAAGTGTCATTTCTAATTATTTACAGTGAAGTTTCAGTTTTGTGTTAGACATTTGAATAAAAACAGATGAATAAACCCTAATGTCTGGTGCTGGGTAATGATTCTAAATACCTTCTTAACATTTCTATTGAGCATTATGATTGTAGTATATGCTGAATTCAGTTCATTGCAATTATTGTTGACATACATTTAGACACTAATAAATGGCATATAGATCGGATAGAGGGCATGCTAGAGTCATAGCTAATAGTTGGGATTGGAATATGGTAGCTTTGTATGCATATGTGAATGCTTTTTTTTGTTTGTAGGTAGCATAGTTTTAATAGTAACAAGTCTGTTGTGCCACTGTTCTTCACCATTTTGCAATATGTACATATAGATTATATGCAAAAGCGAAGCAAGTCCTTAGCTTTCCTAGTCATTAATCATTTGTATCACTCTTGTGGTTTTTTCAGTATGTTTGAATTAACAGCTTAGAGCTTAATGCAGAGACGTTTCTACTCTAAGCCAGTGTTCTTTATACACAGGTGATACTTATTTCTGGAAGAATTTTAGGATAGTCTTTCCACAGTTGAACTCCTGATCAGCGATTTTCCTTTGGAACTTCAGATGCTGTTTTCATTTAGTTTCTTTTGGGAGGTAAGAGTGGAGTGTTGGCTTTGGTTTCTTTCCTAGACTAGTTCTTTTTTCCTCTGGTTTTTTTTCTGAAGTGTTCTCTCTGAGTGACTGCAGCTTGTCACTGATAGGTAGGCAGCTCTTCCAAATTAAATAGTTAAGGTTTAATCATGTTTAGTCATGTAAAGCAGATTTTGCCTGCATGTGCCAGAATGAAACGACTTACTCTGATACATTTGGTTCTGTTCTACTATGGAAATTCTTGTAGGTTTCAAAAATAAGAACATAAGGTAGCAAAGAACACTGGTAAAGAGCAGTTGTCCCTGGTTGTACTTTTTTTGTCCTTTATTCCAGAGGGATAAAAATCCTTTTGGGTATGGTTGATACAATTTTCCTACAGAATTACAGTATAAACAGAAGGAAGGTTTCCTGCGTCCTTTAACAATATTTCTTCTATAATGCATTTTTCATTTAAAGTACTACAGCATTTGTAGTTCTGTATTTGAATATAGCCCACATGAATATGAACACACCATTTACACTTGAAAACTTGAGAATAGGGAATATTTTACTTCTACAGACTCTGTAGACGGAACATTCATGCTCCATGCGTGGAGAATGCGTCCATGTGTTTTCTCATTAGCTGGAATGCATCTGGCATGTCTCTTGCTTGGGGAGCTGTGAGTTGTTTTCTTTTTAAAGTGGCAGAAAAAGTTGTTCTACATTTGTTCTTTATCCAAGATATTCTGGCTTCCCAAATTATTCTTTTGCAACTTGAGACCTGACTCCATCTTGTACTCCACGTATGTTGTATCCCTGTTACCATAGAGATGGAAATGTTAAGATGCTCCACCAATCATCCTTTATCAAAACAAAAAATAACCAAGATCTTTACATTGGAAGATTGTCCTCTTGAAAAGGCACTGAATGTCTCCATGGATCTGAGGGCCCATCCTGTCACAAGTTGACATCACCTAAAGTCAGACCATTTAGCACATGATAAATTTGATGACCTGTTCAGCATCGGGTCATTTAGTAAAATTCAAGAAGACAAAGTTAATATATGCTTGAAGTGTTACGTTTTCAAGACCTCATGCCTTGGAGAGCACGGCTACTTTGTGCCAGGGAAATGAAATAAAGACGACAGAATTATGACAGTCATCCTCCTTATATGTGAGTTCCAGATTTGCCTCCACAAGACCGACATTCCTTTTCTGTGGCTACAGTTCAGGCATTCAGCCAGTGTTTATTGGTTACAATATACTACCACAGTGAAAAATAGTGTAAATTTATTTTATTCTAAGCAGGTTCATCTTTACTTTTCCAATGAATATTCCTGACCTTCATGGAAGTAGTACCTCAGAACCTCTTCGGAAGGTGGTCTCTAATGGAACCATTCTTTTCTTCTTGGGAAAGATGTACTACAGTGATTAAACTTGCTGAAATAAGTAGAGGATGGCCTTCATTGTGGAAATGGAGCCATGTTTTGTGGTCATGTTTTATCATCTGTCTGCAGCCTGGATGTCATTGCCTGTTAAGGAAATCTGATTAACCTCCTGAATTCTCTGTGTGGTGGGTTGACCCCAGCCAGTGGCTAAGCCCTCAACCAGTTGTTTACTCACTCCCCTACAGTGGGATAGGGGTGAGAATCAGAAGGGCAAAAGTGAGGAAAAACTTGTGGGTTGAGATAAGACAGGTTAGTAAGTGAAGGTGGGAGGAAGAAAAACAAAACCAAAAAGTGATGCAAAAGTAATCAGTCTCTATGTCACACCAGCAAACCAAAGCCCAGCCTGTCTCCAAGCAACATCTGCCTTGGTTGGAAAAACTCCCCCAGTTTTATTGCTGAGCATGACATTATATGGTATGGAGTATCTCTTTGGTCAATTTGGGCCAAATGTCCCAGCTGCGTCGCCTTCCAGTCTCTTGCCCGCCCCTACCCCTACTTTGAGAGGTACAGAGTAAGAAACAGAGAAGGCCTTGATGCTGTGCAAGCACTGCGGAGTGACCGTGAAAACATTGGTTTATTATCAACACTGTTTTAATCACATATCTAAAACACAGGATCATATGGGCTGCTACGAAGGAAATTATTGCAACTAGACCCAGTACACTCTGTCCCTGAAAGTCTCCAAATTCTGTTACTTCACTGCTTACAGGGTAAATGGGGAATACCAGGTTTTTAGGAAGGGAACACTTGCTTTAATCCTTATTCTTAGCTAAGCCTTCCAGGTTCAAAAGCAAGCATTTGAAGTATGAGGCTGATTTCAGTGAAGACATTTGTTCTTTTGCCTCAGTGCAGTTGGGTTGTCAGATTATTTCACACTGCTTTTCTGAAGTGAACAAGCTGTTCTTCTTTGACTTCCTGCCCACTGAAACCAGACAGAATTACTTCTTATTCCAAGTTGTCTTCAGGACGTTTCTTCAGGAGTTAATAAAAGAGACCTAGATTATACTGGTCTGGAGTTAGCTGTTGTGCAAAAGCTGAACACTGTACCAATGCAAGTTGTGGAGTAACTGGAGTTATTCTTGAATACTTAGTGAGGAGAGATCTACTTCCTATAAAACTGATTCCAGTCTTCAAGTTTAGTTCTGCACTTACATACTCAGCTAACCACTATGGTAAATTAGTATGTCTTCCTTCTAAGACAGATGACCTATTTATCTTATGTTACTCATTGCAACAAACGTTACCTCAGATGGCTTCAAGTATCTGGAATAGTTCTCAGTTCTCCTGACAGGCGTTCCTTTGGTGAGCGGGACAGCATTGCTCAGATTTGCAGTGGTAGTACTGTTCAGCACTTGTACTTCCCCGAATCCTCCAAAAAAGTGACATCAGATGTGTTTCATGAGAGTTGGGTAGCTCATTTTCACTGTCATGTTGTGCAAGGACCATGGTCTTGGTTAGAAAAGAAGTTTCACGTCAATGCTGTCAGGCTCTGGACTCTTTGAAATGAGTGAAAGCTTAGATATGATGGGCAAACTCACAGCCTTTTACTAGATTGACAGGTTACGTGATGCAGAGTAATTTCTCTTTTAATAAGCAAATTGTTTTTTTGGGAAGGTGCATGGAAATTCACTGGTCAGCAGTTCACCTGTGTGAGACTTCAGACTCTGATGTGCGAATTTGAGGTGTCTTGCTTCTAAACCATGAGCAGCAGACATGATATTCTAATGGTGATGTTGGAAGTGGGGTATTGACCTGTTTTTCTTCCTGCAGAAACTGGAAGTTCTTCTGCTCCTAAATAAGTTTGTTATCAAATTTCCTTGGATACACTCTTGATTACATCAGGGTGTCTGACCGTGCTTAGGTTTTTCTGGTTCCATTGTTAAAAATCTTTCTAGCCCAAGGAGAGACAAGGTATGTCACTGATAATACTCTTTTCTTTTCTTTTTTTTTTTTTTTAATATATAGGTAAGAAAATTTTGATATTTGGACCTTCTGCAATTTTTTGTTTTGTGTGAAAGGGTAGAGGAAATTCAAGGTCTTGGTAACCACTATTGGATCTATGTGTGCATGTGCTGTTGCATTTTAACTAACAGGATCCCATCTATTAAAGTCTGTAAGGTCAGGTTAATCTGGAGAAAATAGAAGCTGAAGGACGTTAACTTGTAGTTACTCCTTATTTATGAGTATCTTAAGCATTGCGTATTAAATCTGAACCTTACATTTTTACTTCCTTCACTTTCTCTATTTAAAACAGCGCACTCTTGTGTTTCTTACTGATTCCCCTTAAGGAACTTGTAGGTGACGTGTAAGATTATCCCTATGGAAAGCAGGATAATACAGTTTTCAACAGAAATCTTTATGTGGAAATGGAATAGTGTAGTGAATTCTGTGCAGTGTGTTGACCAAAGAGAGAATGATTGTGATGGGTAACTCAAATAACACCTTTCTACCTGCTAGAAGAGTTGGAGGAAGCTCTTTGGTTGTCTGCTACTATAGTAAGTTTACTTTATTTGCTCAGCTAGCTTTGACATTAGCATCAAACCAATAAAGATGTTAAAAAACAGATAATGCAGGTCTACCTCACTAGCAAGCTGATCTTCAAGGAGATTAGCTAATATAACTTAACTCTGTAGAAAGAGCCAGTGTTTTTGGACATGTGAGTAATCTTTCAGGTAATTTACATAAAAAATAGAGATCTAAGTAATGACAAATGGCTTGGCTTTAAAACATTGGTTTGTGTATTGATTTTTAAAAGGAAGAACCCCTTTCTTAGTAGCTTTTTGCATGTTTCAGAGAACTGCAAGATGTTTGACTGTCAAAATATTTTCAAAAAATCACAAAAATAACTTGAAATGCTATGGCCATTTATCTCAGTATTTTTGCTTGGAGGTCAGAAACATGAAGCTATGTAAACCTATAACTACGTGTTTCTTACTACACCTGTGTTCTTTACACAGGTCAGTTTGCTTTAAAAGGTGTATGAAGATTTAGGGACAGGTAGAAAGTATTCAGTTTAAAAGGGAAAAAAAGTATCTGACTTACAGTGAAAATTAATCTTTCACTAAATATAGTGTCCAAACTTTCTACTTCAAATATGTGAACTTACTGTAGCTAGAACTATGTTCTCGTACTGTATTTGCTGTTCCTCATGGGCTGGAAAATCTGCAGAATCTTTCTGTCTCAAAAAAATGTGCTCTCTGCTCACTTATTGTGGGTTTGTATGTTGGTGAGCCCTACGTTGAACTGAAGTTATCGGCCAGCTCTGGGAAGTGTTTTGCTTACTCTTTTGCAACATTGCATTCCTGCTAATTAGATACATCCGACTCCGTGGTGCCTTTGAAACAAGTCAATGCTTGAGAAGACACATTTGGTCTTGTACAGTGACAGTTTTCCTCATCAGCAAAATTTGCAGGTGATAATTCACACTGGTAATCTAATTTTATCTTTTTCAAAGATAGGCTGCGGTAGGGATAAGATTCCTCATGCAATCTGAGTATTTGCTTGAAGTCCTTCTGACAGTAGGTCTTAAATGATGTTACACAAACCATTGTAATTTTTGGAGCAAAAAAAATTGTGTTCCTCTCAGTGGTTGTTTATGAATCTCTTTAACAGGGAAAGTATGTAATTTTATATGCAGTTTGGGAAACCCATTTACTTTGAATTGTTTCCACTTTTTATTTAGAGATGCAATAGGCATGAAATCTTTGTCTTTCATTTTGGAATGCTCTTCTGAATCACCATTTTTATGATAACTTGTTTCAGAGTTCTTTCCTTTTTGACTGAATTTCAGCTCTGTGGCTCCCTCCTCAAACAAAACCAGTTCTTCAAGACCATTGGATACAAATGTGTGCTTCAAGGGAAGTCTCATTGTTTGCCTTAGAAAAATGTCTTTGTCCAAGAGTTTACACATCTTTTACAAAAGAAGACCCAACCCCAAACTTTGTATATGCTTGTTCCACCCTGCATATCCAGCTACTACTAATCTCATTCTGTCAAATGGACTAGATTTAATGTTATTCTGGTAAGATATGCATCGGTTTTGGAAGCATTTCTTGAACTCAAGACACTGTTTCAGTAAAATGAGTTTTTTCCTACTTGGATCTTAGAATAAGCAATACAAATAGTAAGCGTTACAATGCACTGAGTTTAATAGTAACTTTTATCTTACTGATATATTTCAGGTTTTGTATTCCTACTTTTATTGTAAGTATGTTTATACCTAACAGCTGAAGGGAGCAGAGAGAAGCTGATAGACTAACACAATATGTACTGCATAAGCCTCATTTCCTTAGGAAACCAGCTGGGGAAGGGTGAAGACATCCTGTTAAAGCAAAAGAGCTAGCAGTGGAAGAAGGTAGTCCAATAGAAGAACTGTACAAGTATTCAAAGTTAGAAAAAGCTTACAGTACAATAGAAATGCAGTTGCACAGCAGACTGCTGTGGAGCAGGTGTTACAGATGCAAGAAAAAATTATCAGTGCTCAGACCTTATTAGACTGAGATTCTAACGAGTGGGATCAAGCCCTCTAGGAATTCAGGCTTCAGTAGCTTGTTGCTCACAGTGCTACTTGTTCTTCCTCTCCTCATCCAGATTTTTGATGGCTTTTTGTAGTGAAGTTTTACGGATTTTTTTTTTTGTTTGATTTGATTTTTCCCTTACTCTAATTTGTTATTTGGCACTTTATAAAATGAAAGAAGAATTGCAATATTAGGAAGCTTCTTCAGACATTTTATATAGGATTAAGTCTGCAACTTTCCTAAATTCTATAGGGTCTGAAAGGACCTATTAAAAATTTAATTTCATTATCATATATATAGGTTTTCAAAATAAATAATTTATTATGATACCTTAGATGGCACTTAAAATGAAATTACTTTGAGCAGCATTGTCTTTTCTTTGTCACATGATTCTCTCATATTTCCTTAGAACGTCACAGAAAGAATCTATTTTTGTGTTGACTTTGTAACCTTGTTTATGAACATTCACACAGGTATGAATGATGTTGATGTCAAAAACTCCCTAAACTATATTCTTAATATTTTCAATAGAGCATAGTAGCATATTTCTGTATTCAGTTTGCTGGGCCTAAATTTCGTTTAGGGTTGTTACCTGTATGATGTCATTCATAGATACAATTATGATTTTCTCTGACTATTAGCAATCATGATTAGACGCTTACAGAAGCTATAAGATGTTATTTTGTGTATCTGAACAAATAGCATATAGTCATAAAAATGATGACTATGGGATTCCCTTCCTCCCTACCGGGGTTTAGCCTTTTCTCCTCTGCACCTGGGAAAAAATAATAATAGAGGTTAAAACATACTTATACTTCAAAGGAATGCAAGTGTTTCAACATGTTTGGGGTATTTTTTAATTATTGCATGTAGACCTGAATCTTCATATTAAGGAATCCTGTAAATGCATACTGATACAGAACTGTTGTAGATAAATTCTTCTTTACCTATTATAATCTTGTAAAGTGATTTAGAAAAATAAGTTTCAGCAGATGAACAGACTTCTTCAAGAGTAAATGTAGAAAGCCTTTTTGTGAAGTTGTTTCTTTGCTGGATTTCAGAGTATGCTTTTCTTTATGCTCAGCAAAATCAGATTACAGTTACCGCTACTTAAAACTCTGCACTGTAAATATCTGTGTACTTACTCTAACCTTACAATCCATGTTTGCTTAAAAAAACAACCAAAAAAAAGTAAAAAAGTAAGAGAGAAGTATTTACTCAAGCTAGTTTTGTAATAAAGTATTCTAATTTTGTATGCTGAAATGATTAATAATAATAATGATGATTAATATGTTGAAATAATATTGAGAATGTGAAAGTGTTTTACAGTAAAATTATAATCTTACAGTTATGTTTCAGAAATTTCGAAGTGGAGCTTAATGTTTAATTATTTGGTATTTCAGCTAAAGATAAACCAAAGGGTGGTTGTGGGAGGAAGATAACTTACTGAAAACAGAAATCAAATTTAATAAATAGCACAGTGTTATTTCTGAAGCAAAGCAATATACATTCTTTGTTAGAACTGAGGAGCTCCCTAAATTTTCTTTTTTTTTTTGTGATCAGTCTGAGAAGCTCCAAGACATTGATTCAGAGTACAAAACTGAGTACAGTTTTGTCATCTTAATTTTTGTATCTTCCTTGAAAATAAATTAAAAAAATTTTCCAAGAGAGCTGGGGAAGTCTTGTTCAGTTCGGTGTGTTCAAAAGACTGTTTGTTTAACATAGAATGTTTGTTTTGAAGTCTGATCTTCCCTTCCTGTCCAGAAGCTGCAAAAGTGATTGTTTGCAAACAAAAAGGAGAATTGTTGGTGAGCAGGAAACTTTCTCCCTACCAGTCCTCCAAGATTTTTTCCAGTTTCTTGAATATTATGCCAACCATTGGATAGGGAGTAACTTGGAAATGATTTAACATTTACTGTTGCTTTCTCTTGCCTGTTATTTCCTCTTCAGACTTTTGCAAAGCCGTGTTACTGTCCACCCAGCAAAAATACAGTGTCTGTCCAGAAGTGTATTATGTCCCAAACTTCCATTTGGAAGGAAGAGTCCTGAGATCCAGCTGTTGCAGCCAAGCTGTGTTAATTGTCAGTAACTTATCCAGATAAAATTTTGAGGGAGTTGGAATCCAAGGGAAAGGTGGAGGATGATGGTATTGAAGGGATTCTTCAGCAATAACTGAAGCCTTCATGAATCCTAGGACAGAAAAGCTTTTTAAAGGAAATGTCATGTTACTGCAGAAGTTCCTACATACACAGGCTTTTAAAAACAGTAGATGCAACAGCAGCAAAAAGAAATTTTTTTTTTACAGAACTCAAAGTTGAGAAATGTCAGTGAGGTCATTTCCACTGGTTTCTAAGGTTTTGGTCTTAAGCACGGCTTTCAAAATGGGTCAGTACTTTACGTGACTAACAGTTTTTCAGGTATAATAGTGACTTGGTAACACTTGGTATGTGGCTCTTCAGAGGGATTAGAAGCTGATGGAGTCATGGCTGACCAAATCATTGTGCGCACCATCACCCGGTGCTGTTGTGCCTGATACTGAGCGGTATTAGAGGGACACCACTGCAGTAAGTAAATACACATCTAACCTGTGGTGATAATTATAATGTCTCTGTTTTCCCCCTCTTTTTCTGCTTTGTTCTGCCCATTCTTCCCTTTTCTCTGATTTCCTTCCTCTTCTGCTTTTTATGGTATTTATGGTATTTATCCATTTTAATTTCCCCAGACTTTTCAAACCTGTTTTAGAGGTTTTCTAACTGAGTAGCAATTGCTAGCTTTCTTTAAGCAGAAAACGTCTGTTGGTTTAGTGGAATGAGATATGGCATGTATTGCCATATTTCCCCCTGCCCCCCCCCCCCCTTTAATTAAAATACAAGCTAAAATATTTTTCTTCCTTTATTTACAAAGCATAGAAATGATTTCTGATACCCAGCAGTAATGAAGTTCATAGTTGACCTGCATAGGAGAATATCTATTGCAATAGTGGGAAGGGTGATCCTGTGAATAAGGCACTAATCTAAGATTTGGGTGATACCGATTGAGCCTGTCTCTTGTACATCCTTTGGGGGCATAGATCACTTTCTCTGTGCTTCCTTCCCCTATGTGTAAGATGGGTTAATGGCTCTGCAAAATAGAAAAGTACCAAAATCAAATAAATATTGAGGCATTCAGGAATTTGGACTAACCAGGTATTTCAGGTAGTCCTAGCTAGCATTGCTGGTGTATTTGGGGGAAGATTGAAATACTGCTTTTTTTTTTTAAGTTCACCAAATTTTTCCTGTTTACAAAGAAAAGGGCCTGAGGATCATCTTATCCTATTATTTGTTCTATCCTTGATAATTTGGCAAGCCTCTGGACCGTCTGTTGTTCAAATTCCCAAGATTGTTGCATGCATTTCTTGGACTTGATTAAGATGAACTGACTATGAATTGTGCCAGTTGTAGAAATAGTGCCTGTGGTCATTGTGTCATAGCCTCTCTTCACTTCATCTTCCTAAAAGTGCCAGCATTTTGTTTAAACTTTTGCGGCTGTTAGGCTGCAGTAAAGTCTTTCTTCTCTAGAATATGTCAGAGTTAAGTGCTCTTTATGTAGTTTTTGATGTCCAGGCTACTTCAGACTTTAAGATGCACATACATTGTGATGTGCTTATATATTAGGGGGTTGAGCAGATTTTTTCAGAACTTCATGCCATGTGTTTTAAGCCTCTCAAAGAAATATTTTTCTTTCTAGGTATTTAACATCAGTTCTCCTTTGGCTTCTTGTTCACTTTGGTCCCAGCTCTGATTTCTGTATTGGGACTGAGTTATAATGCAGGTATCTTTTGTGGTGTTTTCTGTCTTCTGGCATCAAGATTTCTGTAGCGATGTTTTTAAAGATATGGGGAGACCTCAGGTACATGTCTATTCTCTGTTACAGAGGCATAAGATGGAATATGAGTTGCCTTCGTGCTTCCATGAACTGCTTCCATGAAATCTTCCAAAACTAAAAAGTGACAAGAATCCTCGATAGTTTAAAACTTCTGTTGTTTCAAATTGTTTAGGAACTTTGATATGAGAAGGATTTTACTTCACAGCGGAATTTAGTGATTTCTTTAGTACTAGGTACTGTTTTGAAAAGAAGTATAAGCAGTACTGTACTCTGCCACCTGCATCTGTATATCTTTCACACTGATAGTATGTTTGTAACTTTGAATGTGTAAAGTTGTACTTCTGAGTACTTAGAATTATTTATTAGCTTTATATATTGGTTCTATAATAGTAGTTTTAATGTATCTTGTGTGGCATAATCACTGATGCTCTTTCTCTGTGATCTGCAGTGTTTCTTCTGCACAGACTTGAAAATGATGTTTTGTAACAGATCACCAAAGTGCTTACATCCAAAGCTTTGCATGTATGATTAACAATACTTAGAGCTCAAATGTATTTTTATCAGGGGTTTGTAAGTGAAAAGACAGAGTTTATCACAGTTCTCATTAATTTGGAATGTAAGTTGCATTAACAGCTTGCTTCTGGAATTTCAAGGGCAAGCAAGAGATGGCATGTGACCTTTCATGGGGAAAGATTTATATAAGAAGGGAGTTTAGGGGACTAGGGTTCAGGAACCAGCAAATTATGCCAGAATTTTAATGTGTTGCATGTTTGTATTGTTTAAAGAAAAAAGATGGGAAAAGGAGAAGGAGAAAGAGGACAGATCAGGAGAGGTTAGCTGGGGAGAAAAGTTATTTTTTCCTTAATAGTTTAAGGTATAGACTGCTCATTCAGCGTTCTTATAGGCTGAAATGTCAGTTTTGGTCTTGGACAAATTCAATATATACATGTACTTTGCAGGGATAAGAATATAATGTCTAGAAATTTGGAGCCTGAATTACTGTGTGGGCAGCTTTGATTCTTAATGGATTAAAGAGTTAAGCCATCTTAAAGGTAAAGATACTGTTGGATGATGATGATTACTGTTACTACCTGGCATCTTTCGTGTAATTTTACACCTATTGCAATTTCATTTTCAACTTTCAAAATTGCTGTGGTATCTTCACAATTTTTGTACCCCACTTTATATGACATATAAATATTTTACTACAAAATGTAAGGAAAAAAAAGGCAAAATACTTCAGTTAAGGTCTAGGAATAGTTTTGCTTTTGTAGGATGAGGATAACAATATGGGTGCTTAATAATAGTAATGGCAGTAGTTTTGTTGGAAATATGTCTCTTGAATTCTTGTTACTGCCAGGCATGTTTTTCATATATAATTAATAATGAAAGCAATTAATATTTTATATGGAACACATTGTTAATATGTGGTGATCTTCCATGCTATGCTCGCACACATGTATATTATATTAAGTACTTTGTTTGAGTGATGTGTATAGTGCATCTGAATTTAAGCAGTTTCAAATACCTCCAGAAACTTCTGTGTAATTGATTTGAATTTAGTGAGCAGTGCTAGCTATGGCATTTCCACCAGGTTTTTGGGCAGCTTGCACGTTGTTTGAAAGGATACCAAAA
This sequence comes from Grus americana, assembly GCF_028858705.1. Lineage (NCBI taxonomy): Eukaryota > Metazoa > Chordata > Aves > Gruiformes > Gruidae > Grus > Grus americana. Next base: position 12,365,148 of record NC_072856.1, read on the forward strand.
GACTGAAACCTTTGTATTGATGATACAAAGATGCTTTTTGCTGACTGTGGCTATCTGAATCCATTAACACTGGCATAACCTATTTTTCCAATTTAAAAACAAGGTGTCAGTATTAACAAGTGCCAGTTCTTCCTGTCACTCTCAATAGAGTGGAATGAAGAGCAAAACCTATGGCATCTTTATAGACCTGGGATCTGTAAAGCAGATACTAACCAAGGAGGTTACTACTTCTGTTCACTGGCTGCTCAGTGTCTCTGTGTGTGTGTGTTTAATGTGATGTCACATTTGGTTACTTAGCTTTAGTTAATAGGAATTTTACTTGGATATTGAAGGAATGTCCTTTTAGTGTTAAGAATTAATACAAGGGGCTTGAAAGAAGACTTTGGAAAGGATAGATGTGGAGTGGAGGGAACGTGGCAAGGATTTACAGTTTATTCATGGGGAAATCTTAATCACCTTGTCTTATTTTTTTTTAACTAGAAAAAATGGGCAAAGGCTGTTTCTTGTCCTGTGAAAGCACTAGAGACCAGAGTGGGGTGGAGGTTACTGAGGTGCTTCTCTAGTAACCCAGTGAGCTGCACAGTATAATGGAATAGGAAATTGCAGTTTGTCACGATGTCAGTGTATGCACTTTGGAAGCCCACCTAATAGTGAGCCTCAGTCCATGTAGACTTGGAGTAACTGTACCCATAATACAAAATATGGGAGACTAGTGGATACATTAAATGCATAGTGAATGTATAGACATTACTGGAAGGGCAAAATCATACATATAAGTGTTTTCTCTCCTCCCTGCTGCCCGTTCAGATTTTCTAATTTGTTCTTTAATAGATGTCTTCAAATTTTGTTAAATATTTGTTATAGCTTACTTTACTTAAAATACAGAATTTTGCATTATTGATTAAGCATGTTTTCAAATACTTGATCAGAAGAATTAAAACACCCAACAATGTCTGTGTTTGAAAAATCATTAAAAAATAAAATGTGACTGAAACTTGATTTAACAATGAGTTAACATCTGGTATGTGGCTTTGGTATTTTTGGAAAGTTATCAATAGTTATCAGTAGCATATATTGAAACAAACTTTAGCTGTTGTTGAAATCCCATGATCTGATTTTTTTTTTTGCTGTTTCCGCCTGTTGTACTATAACAGTTGAGAATATAAAATCACTTAGGTGTTGTTGCAGCCACCTCTTGAATAATCTGGTATCTTTAGACATAACTGCTGTGCTGAAAGATGAATCACTTAATAGAAGTCAGCTGAAAGCAGATATAGCATTGACACCCCCTCACCCCAAACCATGGGATTTAGGGATTTACTACAATTTTACTGTTGTTTAACTAGTTTGATCGAAAAATGCCAACAGAGAATCAACAGTAATAAAGTATTGGAAAATGTGGTGAGCATATTGTACTGAATTGCCTTTATTATTAAATGAGAGTGCAGCTACTGAGTCTTCTCTTGCACAGATGTTAATCTTCTGTAGCAGCATTAAGCAAATTACTTTGTCTTTGCATTCATGTAAAGGAGTAGAGTTCATAAGACAGACATTTTCTATCTTTTTACTTCTGTATAAGGATTAAATGTAAATTTCTGTGTTTGGGTGAAGGACACTCCCAATCAATGTGAGAAGCTTCCTGTGGCAAGAGCAGGCCAGGTCCTCACTGCGTGTAGACTGGAGATTCTTTCAAGTGTTCCTAGGTCTAAACTTCTCACAAAAACGCAAATTGCAGTTCAGTAACCGGTGTATTTGAAAATAACAATTCTATTTCTTTTCCAAATTTATCAAATCACAATGAATTTTACTTTGTAGTTGCAAACATATAAAACTCTGAGATTTTGAAGAATTGCCCTGATTTGGAAGGAGTGCAGATTCATTAAAAAACCCAACCAACCAAAAAACCCAAGGAAAAAACCAAAAAAACCCCCTCCAAACCCAGCAACAAACCACAAAACAACATTTACCCACCCTCACTTCCCCTCCACCCCCCACCTCCTGAAAACAAACCAAATTCTGGTGGGATGGAAGGAGGGTTTCCCATCTATCTCAATCGTATACAACTTAAGAAACTATGTGAAATAGTTAGATTTTATGCATTATAAGTAGATTTGTAAATCTCTATCACAGGACTTTTCTATGGAGGGATTAACAGTGCTTTACTTTGTTGTTTTAATTATTTTTTAATTCGCATCTGATGGATGTGAATACTTATTTTTCCTAATTTTTTCTGATGCTTATATCTTGGATACAGAACTACTCTAAAATGGCACGTTTCTATGATGTATCCTTCATGCATCCTTCCATAAACTCTTTTTTCCAAATTTGATTGATCTTTACTTGAACTAGAGGTAGATAGAAAGTGTTTCTTTTTTCAAGAGTGTTTTCCCAACAGTGGCCTCTAAGATGGAAAAATCAGGAACTGGGCATAAAATGCCGAGCTTTGGAAGCAGGCGGCAAGTTGTATGAGAGGAGGTCAGGAACTACCCTGTGCCAGTCACAGCTGCTTCCAGCCAGCCTTGAAATCAGTGTAAACACCCCAGTGTATGCCAAAACCTCAGCCAGCTAGAGGAGCTGGTGGCATGTCAGCTCACACTTATTTAAGATGGAGCAACAGCCGTGAGAGGCAGGAGATGTGGAAGGGGACATTGCTGGGGACACAGCTAGAGACACACTCATGCCAGAGGAAGCACACTCCCCGAGGGATGCTGGCCACCAGCAACCCATGCCGAGTTGGGGACACCCCTGGAGGGACAGTAGCCTGTAGATCTGTGCTGGAGCAGAAGAAAATGAGCAAGAGGCAAGGAACAGCAGAATAAAACCGCTGTAGGTGTGACCCCAACGTCCTGCGCTGCCTATCACCTTGCCAAATGAATTGGGATCAATGGATGGATCGACAAGGGAAACTGAGATTAAAGAGTGGGGAAGAGAAGCGCTGAACTGAAGTTGGCGCTGAGGAGGGAGAGAAGAAGTGTTCCCCCATGTTCAGTTGTTTATTGTCATCTTGGTACCTGAATCAGTGGTCAAAACTTTATGTTAATTGATAATAAATTAAATTGAAGTACCAATTCCCTGAGTCAACACTGGTTTTCCTGTGACAATAACAGTTGGTCTATGAAGCAGTCATTTGTTCATAAACAAACCTTTGTCTAGCTTGTATATACTGTATATAATTATCCTTGAGGACATTTTACGCTGTTTAAAGTAGGTGATGTTTCAGACCTAATGAATTGATAGCTAAATCTATTAGGCAATGCTAAAGACAAATTTCTAAATCCATTGAGTATCTAGAGTGATTTAACACCTATTGTTATCATACTGATGGTAATCTAATCTTAGCTACAAGGAGAATATAAATCAATATCATGGTGTGCTCTATTATATTTTTAAAGTTACCTTGTAAAATGATTTGGAATGTTCTGAACCAGGCTCCGAGCGGCTCGAGCTTATTGCTGTTCCTCATTTTTTTTTTCTCTTGAAAGTGCTTCTAGCTGAAGTAAGAGCAACCCAAACCAACTTGTGTGTATTTGTACATCTTTGCCTTATTTTTACATCTAGGAACTTACTAAGTTGTGTTACACAATTAGATTCAGAATTGTGGCTTCAATTAGACCTTGATAAAGCATCCAGTTGATTGCAATTTTGAAAGCATCCTCTTACCTGCCTTCAGTACTCCAGAAGAAAAAAAAAATTGAAGCATGTAGGAGTGTTGTACTGAAACTACTTATGTTTGGTAGTAGAGAGGAGTAAGTAGAAGGATTAAAGGATCCATGCTAAAAATCTAGTTAAGGATTCACATTTGCTTTACTTGAGATTTTAAGAGAATAATAATGCATATGCAGAAAAGTGCAAAAAGATGTTTTCTAAGTAGTACTTGGAACATTTTATTCTATATATAATTTCAAGGTGTCTCCTCAGCATGTGAAACTTTCATTTAATTATTAGTTATTTTGGAATGATTTCTCTTTGATCCCAGAGATGAACTGAAGTGCAAGTTCAGGTAGCATAAGAAGTTCAATCTGGCTTTCAGAAAATGTCAGAGGTGCGTTTATTTCAGGTAAATTCCTACTGAGGTTTATAATCCTTCCAGAAAGCAAGATGGAATTACATGCAGTAAGGTCTTTTAACACTGGTGGCCAGCATTAGTGGCCTTCCAAGGATAGTAACCTAAAAAGACTGTTAACATTTTGACATAAAGGACTGAATATTAAACATTTTAAAAAAAATAAAATTGTACATCTCAATTCTGAATTAAAAGAAGTTCCTATACTGTAATGGGAGTATCTTTCTAGCAGTCTAATAAAAAGAGAACCAGCAGGATTGGTAGCTTCAAAATATGATGGAGAAATTTTGAGCTGCTTTCCTGGATTTCATTATTTATAGGTGTAGTTGGTAGTGTCAGAGGTCTCAGTCTTTTGAAAATTGAGGTGGATTCAGAGTGAAAAAAAATTGTCACTTGTGTTCCCACAGAGAGACTTAGGCGACTTAAATGAAGCGGGGACTGAACATTTTTTGCTGCTGTAATTCTTTGATACTTACTTTCCAGGAAGTCTCGGTGTCACTGTTCACCTTGGTCCTTCTGCCCTTTCTTGCTTTTGGCCTCTCAACCACAAGTTCTGCTCCACTTGGAGGGTGCTTGTGCTCATTGCTCTCTTGCATGTATTTGTTTGCTGTCTCTTCCTTGCTCCAGCCACCAGTGTTAGAAAAATTAGAGGAAGAAGAGATTTGATAAAGATACGACTTACAAAAAGCAGATAACATGGTAATTTGAGACTTTTAACTCAACAAGGGAAGAAGTTCTGATACTGAGTCGGTGAAGGAACATCCCTCTCAGAGTGAAGAAGAGAGTAGTAGAGGTTATCAAGTAGGTGACTACAGAGGAATGGGAGGAAAGATGAGTTCTCTGAGTGGGATACCAAATGTGAAGGTTAAGAGGAGAGCAGAGAAGGCTAAAGGCTGTTTATTGCATGCTAGCAACAAAATACGTAACAATTCCTGCTATATCTAGTTGAAAATGTTGCTGTTCTGTTCTTTTTTTACATGGAAGAAGGAAACAGGGACTAGACATCTGCAGAACAAAGGAGGAATGCAGGAGTGTGTTTGCCTGCCTTAGGAGGGAAGGTGTGTAACTGTCTGTTCTTCTGAGAGCTGTTTAGTGAGGGAATGGAAAAGCCTTTCCATTTATTCCTCCTAATTTCGGAAGGATATTGAGATGAAATGGTGGGGGGAGAGGAGCTATAATTCAGTACAAGGTGCCGTGTAAGAAAGAGTACATGAGGCAACAGTTGAACTTAAGTGAAATTAGTGACTGATGACCTTACTCAGTTCTTAGTCTAATAGATAAGGAGCTCCCTTTCCTTACAAAAACTGCAGCTGTAGCCACGTCTGTATTTGTTCCTTGGTTTCTGGCACATCCTAACTCTGCTTTCTCAGCACCTCTGCAGCTTCTCTGTAAATATACCTTCTCTGGCTTTTAATTTGCTGATTACATCTCTTCACTGCTACTTACATCTCTTAGCTAACGTAGTCTGATTGCAGTTCTTCAGCATGCTGCCCTGGGAAATCACAGTCAGTATGTGCTATCTTGGGGGTAAGGTTGCTGTTTGGAATTTACTCTGTGTAGTTTATATGCCCGTTGTACCAAGAACATCTGTTCCTAAATTGCTTTCAAGAGAAAATCATATAATGTGAAGTGTAAAAATACATAAACTGGAGAAAATACTTCTTACTAAATTGTCAGATTGAGTCTACCTAGATGCCTTGTAAAATTTATTGTGGATTTTAAGACAAAAGCAAACTCAAACAGTAAATTATCAGGAAGCTTAAAGGAAGCATATTTTTTTCCACCATAACATTGATTTATGAATTGCTTTATACTAGCAGACTTGAGTTGTCAGACTGAAAATTTGTTTTTTATGGTAAAGCCAGAAAAATAATCTATTCAGTGCTGCTGCTTAGGTGTCAGCAGAGGAAGCAACACATATGGGCTGCTACTACTCATGCAGAATTTGCACTGTTTCGTAATATTGAAGGATAGCTTTGAGAATTTCACAAGAAAATGTTTAAAAATTTTAATGTTTAATCTCAAAGTTTTGTAATACGACTAGAGAAAGGGTGATCCAATTGAATGTGATGGGTCAACATAGACTATTAAAACTATTAATAGATATTTTAAAGGCTTGCAAATTTCGGCTTTGCTGTTTAGGAAGCTTTATGTATAGTTTAATAAAACCTGGTTTCCTAAGTATCTGTTTTTATTTCAAATCAAACTTTTATCCATGCTTGTATCAGCTTGGTACCTTATCTACTCTGTTTCTCCTATGATCCACTTACTGGGTGAGGGAATGCAAATACAGTGATAGTCCAGAGCTGTGTGTGCTCTGCTTGGTTGGTTTGAATGTAACTGCTGATACCCTGGCTGGGTGCTGCCTTACAGAAGAGGTAACTGTTCAGCTCTGCTGCTTTTTTCCTCCTCTTCGGAGTAGAGGAGAGAACAGGAATCTGGGGCTCTTATCTCAACCCAGTGATTGACTTGCAAGCATGTGTGTGTTTAGTGTGTGCTTGCCTCTGAAATTATATTGAAATCATCCAAGAGATGCAGAAATTGCTAGAGTGAAGACTGATGGATAGGTAATGTTAACACAGAAATCTTGTTTTCTTGGGTTTAAAATGTATATGGACTGTTATACAGGTCTTTGTGCGTGTGAAATACTTGGCCATGTTAAAGCAGTTTCCCTCAGCAATCAGAATAATATTTATTTTTCCATTTGTTTGGTACATTTGTAAGATAAATGAAGCAGAGAATTTGCTTTTTTCTGTAGGAAAAGGCAAGATTTGTGCAAGAAAAGTTACCATTCTTTCCACTATTGTACCTTACTTTAAATGTGGAAAACCTAAGTTGAAGGCTATTGATTGCATGTTTTATGTTGTGTAGTGGCTCAGTTTAAAATGGTCAGAGCTTTCAACATTCCTTCAAGATAGTATCGATTAATGTAAAAATTGCTTTTTCTTTGCCACATAATATAATGTGGTGCATTCCAGAACTAAAATTCAGTAAAAAAAAGTTCAATTTTTTCAATATTTACTCCAGGACTTCAGCAGGTGAAGAACAAAATTCATATTTGTATGTGCATTCCTGTACCATTCAGGATGACAGGATGCTACAGTTGAATATTTATGGTGTTTCTGAAGGGCTTCCTGTCTATAGCACTGTGGCTTAAAAAGAAGGAAGGGATTAAAAAAAACCCAATTGCATCAGAGAAGTTATCAGAAATTAGCAGTTTTTCTCTGCACCTTTCTGTGTAGAAAATCACTGCTGACTTGTCCAAGGAAACAAGCTAGAAATACTGGCAAGGAACTAGAGCGTCCTGGATACATCATGTGGATTTTTACTCCCTATAGATTTCCTTTTGAAGACCGCTTGTTGACAAATGTTTGATTTCTTTTTTAAATATCACATTATCCATTATATTAGTTTTTAATTTACTGCTGTTAGTAGAGAGAGACTAGAATTAGCAGTAATCATTGTCACTTTGAAAACATGTGTGCCAGGCGTAGGCTGGATGCAGCTTGCAGCTTCATTTCATGTGGTGACTCCTTGTGTTACTACTGGAGAATATTAAGATTGTATTTATTGTATGACTTGCAAGACACATTTGAGGAGCCTGTTGCCTCTTGTGGCAAAACACTTCCTAATATTTGGTATATTTTGAAAATATTCTCAAATTTATGGTGATTTAAATTCAAGCAGTTTGCCTTTAAGTAATTGAATTTTATCTTTCAGCAGGCCCAACAGAAGGCTTGGGAAAAATAATACAAAGATTTCCTCAGAAGGACTGGGAAGACACTCCTTTTCCACAGGGAATAGAGTTGGTAAGTTTGCATTACATTTTGTAATTTTTAGAATTTCTTTCACATACGTTTGGAGGATACATCTGCCTTCATGCAATAATCTGTGTTATCTAACTCGACAGGGAATGGATGGAAATTACTTGAGTAGAGGGGATAGATAATAGCTTTAAAAATTATAATTTTGGCTAACTGAAGATAACTTATTCTGGTCTGTACCACTAAGTAGTTATTCCTAGAATACAGAAAAAGTCTGCTGCAAACTTAGAAACAGTGTATTTAAAATAAAACTTACTGACACAAATAAGCATTTATCATCGACTACGGTTTTAGAAGCATCATTCAGATGGCAGATGACTTTTCATTGTCATATTCATCAAATAAATGCAAATGTGTATTTGTATATTGTAGATTAAAAAAAGAATTAAAAATAATATCCCAATAAACTGGCTTGATTAAAATAGTCTTTACCCAGTGTTCTGTCCTTGACAGATGGCATAATGAGTGCTTAGAAAACCGGTACACTGAACAAGGCTAGTGTACACTGATCTATTTTAAATGCCCTCTGAGAATTCACTAAGTGCCATTTCTTTCCTTTCTGTGGTCTTGTATTGTGAGATAAAATGAAAAGGTATATCTTACTCATCCGGATGAGGTATTCATTAAACAGGCTCTAAAAATCCTGCGGAGAAATGAAATACTGTGATCATACTCTGCAAATTAGGTTTCTGAGAAGTCAGAGTGAAACTCTTACTGCCGTGAACTTAGGAACTTCTGGGACAGGATGAGCTAGAGAAAGAGATGGCCCATAGGAAATGTTGCAATAGAAGTCTTTGTACTGTGGGACAGTATCAGCTGCAGAGGACAAAGACACTGACTCTTCACTGTATTTATTACACAGATGTAGCAAACATAGAAAGCTTTTACCAGTATGATACCTTTAACTGGTGCTTGGCTCGCTTGTTGAGTCATAACATGCTGTTGGCCATGTGTTGTCTTCCCCTGTGAAAGAGAGGGTACAGGATCTTTGTGTTTGCTGCTTGCTCTCTGGTGTAGCAGAGGTTTATGTTATTCACTCTGTGCTGGTGTACGCGACTGGTTGCTCGTTTTCTTCAACAGTGTTGTTTTCATTTCTTCATAGTCAAGCATAAGCCTGACGTTTTGGGGGGATGTCATACGTTAATTACTGGTGTAAGCGTTATTTCTGATACACGTGATGGGTAGTTACAGTGTTTGTGGTACGCTTGCATAATACAACATTTGGCAATGTAGTGCTGTGCTGAAACAATTGAAGCTCCTGCTTTCTCTGAAGTGTTTCTACTACTGTTACAACATTATACCACTCTGTATAGCAATTGCTGTTTGCTCTAGCTGGTAATTCTCTACTTAATACGTGCCTAGCCAGCATGTGCTTGATCACTGCTGACCAAGTTCAGATAAGTGGCTTTTTTATATAGTACACACAGTTGTAGTTCATTAGAAGAGAAATAAACTTGGATGCCAAGGCTTAGGGGTGTTTTCTTTTTTTAACCACTCTCTTGGGTTTGAACTAGGTGGTTTGATCTTGCCTTAAACAACTGCAAGAGTTTAAGTCTTACTAAGACTTATTTTGTCATACAAATCTTCCTTACCTGTTTCAAAGAAAGTAATGTGTCTGACTTCAGTGATGTTTTGAAATAAATGAGCACAGCTTCTCATAAAGTAGTGAAACTTTTTAAGTGGTCTATCTATACCCAGATGTTATTTCCCATTTGAATTTAATTGTAGGATGTTAACACTACAAGAAATACCTTTGTGAAGGAAGATTTTGTTGTTGTTGTTGTTCTTGATTGAACAAAACATTATTTCTGTATCAGTTCTCAAATGAGTCATTAGGCAAAGCCACAAAGAGTTAAAGCTTTCCAAGTAAAATGAAATCTGATGACTGAAAAGTTGACATCTATTCAGCCAGATGGCAAAATCAGTCAAATTTTGATTTGCTTTCCAAACATAGTAATAAAGTTTTAATTAATTAAGATGGAGGACATAGTACTTGATCTTTGCAATATATCTAAAGTAAATCACTTATGAAAGTCAGATGTTGGTAGAATGTTTTTTTTTCAAGGTTTTAGATGAGTGTAGCATGAATCAACATTAATTCATGGAAAGGAAAGAAGAAAAGCTGTGTTACTGTTTTCTGTTTGTCACCTTAAGGGCACCTTTAATACCATTAAGAGGGTAACAGGCAAACCTTGGTGGGGGAAAAAAAGGGAAGATAAGAATAGAACAGTTGACATAAATGTATATGAGAATGAAGGTATACATATTTATGAATAGCACTTAATTCTTTGTGTAGTTGGAATTAAAATCCTTTTGATTCTACTTCCTGTCCTTTGAGTGAAGGATCTTTATGGAATTACATGGTTTCCTAGAAATGGAAAAAAAGCAATGGTTTATATCTGAAAAACATGTTAAGCTCTCTTCACTGTGCTTTTCATAAAGGAAAAAAGTCCAAAACTTTTCATGCCTAGTGATAGGATCGAAGGGAGATTTGATTTTTGAGTCTTATCTTCTGTCAAAGTTAGTTCTTCTGCCATGAATCATGGAGATTTTCAGCTGATTACTGGTGAAGATCTCACCACCCTGTACCCCCTCCACCTTTTGTAAAGCAAATTATTTGCCCATGAATTTGGATGTTTGGATTTTTCTGGAAGTTTTTTTTTCCAAATAATATGGGTTGAATCATATAATTTGTCTTGGCATCTAATGGGTGATATGATCTAATAGTTGTTTCCCATTCATGTTGCTGATGGCATTTTATGAAACAAGGCGAGGGGGGAAATAGTGGAAAAGACCTATGCCTGCCCCCCAAGCTTTAATATTTTAAGATGGAAAATACCTGTTTGGACCCCTTGTGATCTCCATAGCTTGTAGAGATGCCGTTAGTCCAAGCTCCAGCCAAAACCTAATAGACAAAATCCTCTGAGACTTTGTGAAGGGCTCTTTTTTCACCCGAACCCTGCATGTCCCCCACCCTGCTGGGCTTGAATTCATACGATCAGTTTTCTGAGACATAAATTAGGATAATGTAGAAAGTGGAGTTGTGCAGGTAATTTTTAAGTTAAATAATAAAAACACTGCAAAAAAGATTTTGTTGAGTCCAGGTTTGAAAAATGGGCTAATATGGGAAAAACTGTGCCTAATGGACCTGCCCTTGGCTGAGTGAAAAGGGATTGTTTTGCGAACATCTTATCTAGGAAAGATGATGACCCTATTTCAACTTTTACTTTTAGCCTTGACTGTATTTGTAGCTTTGTTAATTTGACACAAATATGTAGAGAATTGGATGATTATAAAACATTATTGCAGTTTGAACTTCACTGAAGAGTATTATATTTGGTGTGTATATATTATGTATTAAAGGATTAAAAGTTACTTAAACTATTTCTATTTTTATCTGTGTAGCATGTTAGCTATGTTCTGGTCTTGTTTAACAAACACAAGTTGTGGAATAAACATATTGTCCAAAAGTCAACAGAAATACACTTTATGAAATTTTATTGAAGTCAAATGTTTTAATTTGTCTTGTTAAATAAATTGTGTGTCTTCTGATTGTCAGTTGTAAGCGAGCAAAGCCACGAGTCTCTGTTGAGGGAAAGATACTGTCAGTAGGTCTCGGTCAGTGTATCTTCTTAGAGCTTCCACTTGTCTGCATCTCATCAAATTGCCTAAAGAGATTTTTCTTAATCTTACAGTCTTTGCATTTGCCATTTATCTAATGGCTTCACAGATTTTAACTTTGTTCTGATTGTAATTGAATACAGAAACTTTGATAAGAGAGCCACCTGCAAATCTCTGTGAAACATACCTGAAGTTTTTTCATAATAGATTATTGATAATTACAGTAGCTAGCAAGGGCCCTACTACTTTCTTACCATTTGTTGAATTATATAACTGAGAATAAGATGATATTTGTTAACATTATATATCATACGTATTGACTGTTATTTAAAAGCAGTAAGATGCTCTTCAATTTGCTAGAACCTTTTGTGGGCTATGCAAGAGGAATATGGGAAACACTTTTTTATAATTTCAGCTTAGAATCTGAGCATCTTCAGTTTACTGACAAATAGCAGTTCATCTGCAGCTTACTGACAAATATAGTCAAAGTAAGTTTCCTCAAGTTTCGTGAAAGTAAGCTGCCTTGAGAAGTGAGGAGATGTTTATACTCATTCTAATAAAGTATTTGGCTCAGAAAAGCATTTAAGTCATCAATTTTCAAAAGAATGCAGTTAAAACATATCAATCTGGTATTTGCCCCCCATGATATTTTAAATGAATGTGTTTGGGTTGTCCTTCTCCATAGTATGTTTCAGAGAAGTTATTTCTGCTTTACCCAGATACAGCTTAAGTTTTAAAAATAACCCTCTAAAATCAGCTGAGACATATAGAGCAGTTTAAAATTAGGATGATCGAACTTCTTGCTCTTGCTTCTAGAAAGAATCCTTGAGAGAGTATGTTGGTTGAATGAGTAAGCTTTGTATTTCTGCATATTTTTCTTATTTATAATCCAGTTTTACTTCTGCTGTATACCTTTCTAGACATCATAATTAGTTCTACATCAAAGGAGGAAGCATTGGTATGTAATGTTACACCGTAAACTCATTTTTGTCCCAGGGCTAAATTAGCTAAACTAAATGTCATCTGCATTACTCAGTGTTGGGAGGCTAACACTAATTAGGGCAATGAAAGTTATACCTAGAAATAGATACTTTGTCTTATGTTTAAACTACATATAATGTGCTTGTGCACTTTGTGATTAGCAGGGAAGAAAATTTACCACTATAACCGGTGGTGGTGGTAGTAATGTCATGAATTAGTAATTTTCATTTTGAGTATGTGCAAGTATAGGAATGAACATACATTTCTAGACAACCTCATCACCTATCCACATAATTACTTAAATTATAAAATGTAATTGTAAATTGTAAAAACTGTTACTTAATACAATCTTTGAAGACAGCTTAAACGTGTTATGATACTAAGAGAAATGCTTCTGAAGAAAGGCTGTATGTATCCCTTTGAGACCTGGCAGGATGCATGCTTCTTCCCAGAGGAGAAAGAGTTGGTGGTGTTGGAATGAGCACATTACTACTTTGTGTGGAGCCTTATCTTATGCTGTCGGTATTAGCATTTCTGCACCTTTGAGCAGCTTCAGATATGAACTCTTAAATAGACTTGAAGTATGTATTTTATGAAATACTGAATTCAACTTTCAAATCCCAACTAACCTGAAATATGAAAAAAAAAAAAAAAAAAGAGAGTAAGGAATGGTGTTTATGTATTTTCAAAGCATATCTGTATTTTGACCAACCTAGTAGATCTCAGTCTTTTGACAAAAACCAACTTCCTAGTCCTGTACCATTTTCCACTTCATGAGGACATAACGTAATTTATGAGTGACTATACGACCTCTGAGACCTTAAGTGAATATACACTGCTGTTGGAGCTTCACAGTTGGGTTGGGGAGAAGAAAGCTATCAATAAACCCCATAACAAACCACCCACCAAAACCAACTAATTTGTCTTCAGAATTGCATTGAAAAACAGAATTTTTGTCACTCAATTGGAGACATTTTAAGGTAAGCCAGATTTTAAAGTAGTGAACTCCTAAAGTTTTGGAGATTCCCAGCGCAGAGTCTCTGAAAATCATTACACATGCTGTCAAAAGCAATACTTTTAAAATTCAAGCGGTAATCGCTTCGTGTTATTTTTGTTTTACCGCTTTGGTGTAAGGCATCTTTTCTAGGAAAAAAATCTGATACGTGAACATTTTACTACTTATTTTAAATAAGACATAAGAGACAAACTGGGTTGCAGGTTAGCCAGTTAAGGCCTGAAGTGATTAAAGTTTTAAGGGGGTTAATCTTTAAATGCTTCAGTCTTAGCTAGCTGATCTGTAAGCCAATTTTTCTGCAACATTAATGCTTTTAAGGACCTGGATAAAGTGTTGTCTACAAGCATCCATTTAACCTTCAGTGCACTTGGTCAGCTGCAGAGACTGTTTTGTGAGGTTTTTTCCTCGTTCCCTTCAAACTTTTTTTACCTCACAAGAATCATTGCACATGCGATTATTTAATGAACAGTTGCATGACAGAGCTTGGTGTGGCACTTTATAAATGCATTGTGTTCTTTTTTTCATTCTCATTATGTTGCGGTACAGGTGCTTTCAGCAGTTAGTAGAAAACAGATGATAGCAAAAGTATGGCTAACTTTATCGGAGTTACATTGTGGACTCAGTTTATATTCCTTGTCTATATTAGCCTCCAGTGGAAATCTTAAAGTGCAATAAATGTGGTGTATTTTACAGTAATGTCTCTGCTGTGCTGTAAAATAGTTATATTCTGGTTTTAGAATCCCACTGCTGCTACTGAGTGGATTTTAGCTCCTGGATTTTGTAGACTAGTGGGGTAAAATAATTTGATATTGAAATCTAAGGACTTGCGAGTAGTGCTTGTGTAGCAAAACTTGGTGTTAGTTGACTAAATACTGAAAGGATGCAACTACTATGTTTCATCCATTTTTTTGTTTTGTTTTCAGTTGGGGAAAACAAATAAAAATGGAAGACTTTATAATACAGTCAACACTTCTAGTAAAAATGGTAAAATATTGAAGTGACACCTGTTTGGAATTTCAAGTCTGTAATCTTCCCATGGAGATCATTAAAAATAGAGTGTATTGAACTGTAATCTTTTTTATAACTACAAAGGTGTTTTAAGATACTATTTTTCCCCTCTGAAAGATATTTTAAGTTAAATTCTTTTCAGATCTTCTAGAGTAGAAAGCAATTTTTATAAGCTTTCTTAAGAAGTGCAGATGTTTTTAGAATCATAGAATGAATTGGGTTGGTTTTCTTCATTCTTGGTATCTGTCATCTCCACAAATAATACTTAGCTGCATAAGCTGGTCTTTTCCACCTAAGCTTTGTGCATCATTCAGTATCTGTATTACCTATCCATAAGTTTTTCTCATCTTCTTTAAAAATGAGAGGAAAGACTGCAACACAGACATTTCTGTAAGTCTCTGCTTGTGGGGTTTTTGCATATGTGATTATGCTTTATTTAAATAGTGTTACAATGATGGAACAGTTTCAGTATCATCATTCTTACTCTTTGAGTTCCCTCTGCTGCAGGAATTTGAGAATGATCTATAGTTCTTTGCCTCAACAGTCCTGTCTGCCTGTGTCCAGCCAGTCTAGGATTCTTGCACAGATATGGCATTTTTCTTTCCCCCTGTGCTTCTCTGAGATTTGAGAGTCTGCAGGATTATGGAGCATTCTTTGTGCTCTTCAGTTTCACAAAACCAGAATAAATGGTTTTGTGGGTAGTATGTTTCAGTAAGAATTTTTTCCCTATTGGTTTATCCTATTATCCGTGTGTACTTGGTGTGAACACATAAACATTTGTGAATATTTTTCATGCTTATTTAGAGGAACTAAGAAATGGTCTAGACTAGAAAGGGAGAGCAACATATAACTTGAACACATGATATGAAAATGGGCTATATCTCCAGAAACCAAAAGCGAGGAGCAGAAATCCTATTGTATTTCATTTTTTGAGAGGAAAAAGTATGGGAAAAATTTTTTTTAAAATTCTTTTCAGCTTTATTTTCCTTGAACACTTTATAGAATAGCCTGGTTATGGACGCGTTTTGTCTTTTTCCATAAAGGTTTGTTTATGCTTGAAAGTTAACTTGGATGAATGCAACACGTGACTTTGAAGTGCGGTATGTTTTTGAATAGCTGAACATATTCTTAATATCAGAAGAGGTTCTTTATGTGACCTATTCCACTTTGGACTAGTCATCATTGAAAATTATTGCAGAATAATTCTATATGAAGACAAATCATGTAAGTTTGGCATGCAGGCAGCAAAAGAGAAATTTGTCCAGAGAGGTACAAAACAGTGTATACTTTTAAGTCAGTTAAAGGTACTGTAAGTGCTGTACCGTCTGAGTTTACAGCATTATTTTGATGTTGTCCCAAATACACAGAAATGGAGAGATGTATTTATGTGCACTGTAACATCCAGATCTGTTATACAAAACTACTATTTTCCCATTATTTCTTGTCCCATATGCAGTTGACTGTCCTTGTCTAAGTTAGTAGTATACAGGTGTCAGCATTTCTCCGTCCTTTGTCTGCAAACAAGTGTTGTGCATCTTGAGCTAAGTGTGAATCAAAGAAGTTTAGCTTTTGAAGAAAGGTAAACACTATTTTGAGATGGGCAGAGGTTAGACATGAGAAGTCTTCAGATAAATAAAAGGAACAGAATAAACTGTTCTCCTTGTCCTTTGAGAATAAGGTGAGTAATGGCGAATGGATTCTATAGCAAAGAAGGTTTGGTGTAAGCAGTAAGAAACGTTCAAATAGATGGAGCTTACACTGCTTAAAATGAAATTTTTTGAGTGGTATTATTTTTTTTTAATGTTAGACAGTTACCTGTGAGGAATGACTAGTCTGAGGCTAATAGTATGGAATGAAAAGGGGAATAGCTTGGATAGTCTCCTGAGGTTCTTTTTAGATTCCTTGATCTGAAAAGCTAAGGCTTTGGCTCTCTGTCTGCCTGCTTGTTTGCTTCTCTACAGAGAGAGGATAGTAACTGCCTGGGAAGATACCGAACTCAGACATCAGAATGGTGATGAATGAAGAAATCTGTGTGGATTACCATGTGAGATAAGATCTGGTCTTTAGGTGTGATTCTCAAGTGTTTGTCCTTGCTGTTAACTACAGCAAGCTTTTTCTTAAGAGTCCTTTATATCACTGCTGGATCAGGTTCCTGTAACTACCAGAGAAGAAGACAGAAAATTAAACTTGGATAAATGTAACAATCCAGTAAGTCATTGAAGTGAAGTACCTCAGAACCACATACCAGTTTGTTGTTTAAAATTCCCATGTTTTGTTTCAGCTCATTGTTACAGATAATTATTTGTCAGCCTTCTGTAAGAAATTGGAACTTTTTTTATGCTCGAAGTAATTTAGACAATTTTTTGACTGAAATTTCTTGGGAGGTTTTGTTTGGTTTGTTTTTTCTGTGTGTTTGTGCAGGGAGCTGAGAATTTGTGTGGTTTCGAATAGAGCTAGAAAGCAAGACTGTTGTGTATTGAATTTATAACTATATATTCAGTTGTGTCACAGCTATCCTTTCTAGGGTTGTGTCAAGGAGCAGAAAGGCAGATAATGTGCATCTAATCAAACACAGTCTATTGGGCTGAATACAAGATTGTGAAATTTGAACTGGGTCATTGAATGTGTTCTGGGAATCCAGAAATAATTTATCTGTGAAGTTGATTCCTATGATTATAAATCAGTTCGGAATGTTTTCTAATAGTTCAAGAAAACAGACTAATGGAAAATAAAGGCTATTTCACGTTTTTCTGAACAAATTTGTTAGTTTGTGTTTTGTTAAAGCTGATACTGTTCATGCTAAGAAATTCTGGTCAGTACTACTTGTAAATCATGATATTCCTCCAACCCCCCAATTTGACTAACTTTTTAAATTTGTACTCTTTATATAAATTTTATTACGTTTGATGCCAGTATCTCTGCTGGCTTAAATCATCTCAGAGATTTTAAAGCTTGACTTCTTAAACTTAAAGTTTTGTGATATCTTTTTACAGTATAAGTGCTTATTCATAATATGTTATAAAAGGTGTATCCTAGTTGTGTTCATTTAAGGAAAAAAAAGAAAAAAAGTAATAAATATTAAGATGACCCTTCACAATTTTGCATATTCTACGTGCTGTAGCTCAATGTATCAGCCCTTGTATTATCCAGTTAGAAGCCAAAACACATCAGTCCAGAGACTTTTTGCTGTTTCCAATTTGTGTAACTCCTAGTTTTCCTTTCTGGACTCTATACGGGGCAGAGCAGCTGTGTGCTCTAAATATACACCTGGCATAAACACCTATGCAGACCTGGGGAGAAAGTGGCTGATTTCAGTGGTTCAGTGTCTGGCTGAGACTGTGCCATGCAGAGTCCTGGGGAAAGGATGTGGAGGCTTATTTCCAATTTTTTTCAAAGCAGCATGTTGGCCTCAAGCACCATCACTAACTTAAGTGTCGGAAGGAGTTGAATTTATAAATCCTGAGGTTGGGATGTTGGTTTGTTTGTTTGTTTATATAGCAAAGACTACTTAATATTGTTTCAGTACTGCATGTTGATACTGTATTTTGACTAATTGCATGGAATTGGCAAAACCACTTTCAGATCTTTTAGTTTTTATTGTACAGTCTTTTTAGACACTTTTGTCTATTTCCTAATAACATATAACATTGTTTTGTATAAAACCTGGTATTTGTAGATGGAAAAAAGAGAAGTTTATGAATGAACGTGCAGGTTAGAAGATATAAAAGGCAGCTAGGCTATTTAGATGGCTCTCTTCCTCTTGTATTATTCTTTAATAATATGGTCTTAAATAATTTCTGATATGGTTCTGATATGCTGTTTTTAGTAAGGATTTGGTAAATGACTATGAGAATTTTGATGAAGAAACCTCCTTATTTTAAGTAAAAGTCAATGAATAGTAATTTTATGGAGTTTGCTTTTGATCATAATAAAGTAAGAGAGTAAAGAAATGTACATTTATATGCAAAATACAGTTTGTATTAAGAGGAAGAAGAAAAATATATATTCAGATCCATTTTGTAAGTGCTTATGTTAGGGCTATTCACTGATGAATTTTGTTTTTGTATTGAATTTCTTCTGAGTGGGGATCTGCCATAAGCACGGCTTCTTATAATAAATTCTGAGTATGGAACCAGTATTGTGGAATCAATAATTTTGTCAGCACCCTGGCCTTGTCCTGGCAAAACTGTTTAGTTGCAGCGTCTTTATGTTTTTCAATGACATGGTGTCAAAGGATCGCTTGAACAGGTGCTTTTATTTAGCTGTAATGGATACCAGGATAAACTAAAAAGGAATTTTATTTCTGTATCAGCAATAGAGTAATAAATTAAGCATTTCAACTGGCCTGTAATATGGATCTCTGAAGCTCTAACTTTCACAGATTTGGAGATAAGGCAGTTCAGGCTTTAGTTGTGGTTAATGCTACTTGTATGATGATCCTTCTACAGTTTCTAGTTCTTTCTCAGCCTGCAACTCATTAAATCTCAGCAGCAGAGTGAACCTAGGTGAAGATAAAGAACACTGATAAACAAATCTTCTTTTGAATGGCTTGTGGAACTCATTCTCAAGAGCTTCCCTCACCAAATTTCACAGATCTTGCAGGTTTTAATGCAAGTTGAGAAGATAGGTGTGGTGGGTTGACCCTGGCTGGGGGCCAGGTGCCCACCAGAGCTGCTCTCTCACTCCCCTCATTCACTAGACAGGAGAAAAGGTGTAATGAAAAGCTTATGGGTCAAGATAAGGACAGGGAGAGATCACTCACTAATTATCATCATGAGCAAAACAGACCGAACTTAGAGAGGGAATTCATCTAATTTATTACTAGGCAAAACAGAGTAGAGGAATGAGAAATAAAATCAAATCTTAAAACACCTCCCCCCACCCCTCCCATCTTCCCGGGCTCAACTTCACTCCCAGCTTCAACCTCCGCCCCCCCTCAGCGGCACAGGGGGACGGGGAGTGGGGGTTACGGTCAGTTGATCACACATTGTTTCTGCTGCTTCTTCATCCTCAGGGGGAGGACTCCTTTCATTGTTCCCCTGCTCCAACATGGAGTCCTTCTCAGGGGAGACGGTCCTTCACTAACTGCCCCAATGTGAGTCTCTCCCGTGGGGTGCAGACCTTCAGGAGCAGACTGCTCCAGCGTGGGTCCCCCACGGGGTCACAAGTCCTGCCAGCAAACCTGCCCTGGCGTGGGCTCCTCTCTCCACAGGTCCACAGGTCCTGCCAGGAACTTGCTCCAGTGCAGGCTTCCCATGGGCCCACAGCCTCCTTCAGGTGCCTCCACCTGCTCCAGCGTGGGGTCCTCCATGGGCTGCAGGTGGAATCTCTACACCCCCTCATCCTTCCTCCATGGGCTGCAGGGGGACAGCCTGCTTCACCATGGCCTTCACCACGGGCTGCAGGGGGATCTCTGCTTTGGCACCTGGAGCACCTCCTGCCCCTCCTTCTGCACTGACCTTGGTGTCTGCAGAGTTTCTTACATCTTCTCACTCCTCTCTCCGGCTGCAAAAGCTCTGTTTTTTTTTTCCTTCTTAAATATGTTATCACAGAGGCGCTGATTGGCTTGGCCTTGGCCAGCGGCAGGTCCATCTTGGAGCTGGCTGGCGTTGGCTCTGTCAGACACAGGGGAAGCTTCTAGCAGCTTCTCACAGAAGCCATCCCTGTAGCACCCTCCCTGCTACCGAAACCTTGCCACGCAAACCCAACACAATAGGACATGACATCTCCCATCATCATCTGTACGAGGGCCCGTATCCCAACTGTCTTTGTTTTGATATGACTCTTTCTGTTATCAGATTTCTTTGTTTCTTCTAGCTACTGTGTTTTCCCTTGGAGGTAAAGTGTGTAAACTTTGAAATGTCGCCTGTGCTCTGCGTGTTTCCCTAACATAAAAATATTGCAGCACCTATCTCCATATTGTATGACTTCAAGAAAAAAAACAAACAACAAAAACCCCAAACAAAACCCCCCTGCATATTAAAAGCATAAACTTGATCATTATGTCATGGTCCTGAGGTGATTATTTTTTCCCCTCCTCATCTTTTTGGATTTATGTATCTAACTAAGGTACTACTGATGTTTTTGAAGAAACTTTTCCATCCAAATTTTGTCATGCAGGTGTCCTCAAACTACTTGTGCATCTTTTTCTTGCACTGGTTGGTTCCTTAACATTCATGAGAAACTGTCTTTTATTTATGTCAGCAAAAGGAGATATGAAAAACAGATCATACTCAAATACTGAACAGGTTTTCAGTCATCCTTAAGTCAAAAATGCCTTTGTTCTTTTTTGCTGAAAGCGTATGTATTCTGACTTGAATCTCTGCCAAGTTACTTGCACCTAAGCAACCAGTATATACATAAAATTAGGAATAAAGCAATTTTGATGTAATAAATAATGTGTTACAACACCCCCCACCCCCAAATAAAATGATCTGCTGTTTTATTGAGCTGCTAATATTCCTGTTGTCATTCTGCAATAAATTGTGGGGAATTTAATATAAGAACTGGCTTTAACTTTCTGGGTTTTTTTTCCCCTTGTCTCCATGTCTTCAGAACGTAGTTTTAGCTCTTTACCTAAGTAAAAGCAGTTAAACCCAGATCCATTCTAGTGTGTGTCTAAAACAAATTGGTGGGACAAGGTCAGATTGTGCAATTACTGTGTGTAGATTGATACAGTATATTACACTGGATTATAATCAAGCAAATATGCTTTTACTATTAAAAATATCCAATGCAGTTATGATTTTGGTGCTTTATCTTAGGCTTACCTGTGAGCTAAGAGTACAGGAAACATTCTTTTATTCTGAAAAATATAAATAAATTAAAAATCTTGGTCCAAGAGAGAATATCTGCTTTTCTAATTTACTGAAAAAATCTACATTATAATGTAGTATTTTAAAAACAAGCAATATTCCCCTTCTGGCATACACAAAATCAATGTCACTTAATTTTTAACTGTATTGTTTCCTTTTCCACATGCATTATAGCATGTGGACAAGAGAGATGTTCATTAAAATCATGGCTTATAAGCTTAGAATGAAGAATGAATTAGGTTTAATATCAAAATAGTGGGATAAGAAGCGGGTACTAAAGTTACAGTGTGCGTTTGTGACCTCAGTGTTTTTAACATTCTTCGAATACCAGATTTGTCTAGCTCTCGGCATCACCTTATGATTATTCGCTATAACTGCATACCAGAAAAGCTTATTTCACAATGATTTTCCTTCATTCTGGCCCAGTAATATACTTGTATAGACGTGTTGGCATTTGCAATTTTTAAGATTTGTTGTTGGACCATTTTCATATCTGTTTCATGTCTTGTATATTGAATTTGATCTCCTTCTCCCAAATAACAGAGGAATTGGTAAGACCTCGCTGAAAGTGGGTGGAGAGTATATTCTTCCCCCAGCTCCCCCCCCTCAATTTAGGTATTTTGCTTATATGCCCAATGTGTGTTAGCAGCAGCAACTTCTGTATGAGCAGCTTTTCACTATCCACAGTGAGTTATCATATTTGCACTAAGTAACAAAAATTGCTTGGAAAAATCACTTGCTTTTTTTGGTTATGGCTGAATCATTTATATAAGCATGTCTTGAAAGTTTTCTGTTTTGAAATTCAAGATTTGTTTCTTGTTCTACTTTGATCAATACTATTACTTAGAAGGATGTGTTTTGATAATTTCATGTCTGAATGTCTTTCATCTAAAAGATTAACAGCATTTCCAACTGTGTAGTTGGAAATCTGGGAATATTGTAATCAATGAATATCTACGGTTTTCTTTGTTCTTGGGTAATACAATTGTGAAAACATCACATGAATTGGGAAACTGTTTCCAATTTGTATAACCAAAGAGATATTAAATAAATGGAAATCCATTAAATAACAATAATTTTGTCAAGTTTGATCAGGCTTGAAAGATTATTGATGATTTTTGTAATAGTATGCCTCAGCTAAGAAAGTAAGTTGAGTTGAGTATGCCGGAGAAAGCGTATTGCAGTAATAAATTCTGTGTAATCATATGCCATTAATAAGTATTTAATACATTTCAGTTGGGTTTAAGATGAAGGCCTATCAGCGTTAAATTTTATTTATTCTGGCTGCCACAAACATAATTTTGTTTGTATTTTGCATGGTAAAGGCTAAGTAGATAGTATTCAGTTAAGTGTTCAATAATACATTTTCCAGAATGTTTCAGTTTACTTCCAAGTTGAACAATGATATAATTACAGAAAATATAATCGAATGTTGGATGTGCTGACTTTGGTGTTAGACTGCAAGTGGAATAGTGTTGTTGTGGAACAGTTCAGCTAAAACCACTGAACTCAGTCCCTGAGTTTAGACTGTGAATGAATAGAGATAACCAAAGTGAGTCGGTTTTATTAAACCATTTCTTGGGTTGTTAAAATGGAAAAAGCAGTTTAACAAAAAATAATAATAATCTAAGAGCCTATTTAAAGGTTTCAGCTGCACCTTGTCTTTCAAAAGTCACCATTAAGCTCGCAAGAACACTTCAAAATTCCAGAAAACAAGAGATCCTTTTTATTGACTCTTTTTTCTTTTTTTAACCTGTTTTTGTAGGAACTGCAAGTGCATTCATTGACATAAGTGTTTTTTAACAATCTGTATTTGTAATTTGATGATGATGATGAAAAATAGTTAGAAATTGTTATCTGAGCAGGAATATTTGGTGGCATGTTTTATGGGTTTTTTTGATGAAAGATTTTGAGATTATCAACCACTAACCAGGCATCTTTTCTAAGTATCTTAATTTCATTTGTTAAATACATAGATGTGATCTATACTGAAGCATTTTAGGGTGTGTGGTATGGGATAATAATGACATACTTCTTGTATTATTAAGGTGTGTCATTATTACAGCATATGCACACCCTCTTATGTCTTATTGCTTAAATATGATAGTGCTTATAAGCTTTCCTTTTAAAGTATTAATTTACTGTGAGTTAGGTAACAGCATATTTATGTACATTATTTTACCTATTATGGATGATACCTTACTTGTGGGCTGCAAAAGCAATACTACAGTGGAAACCTTAATTAAATTAGGGATTAAACTTAGTAGTGATTTCTGAAGTGTGTTCAAAGAAGGCAAGTTAATTACTCTTGTCTCTTCAGATTATAAATTTCAAGAGTGGCAGAAAAGAACATACCTTTTCAATTTTAGTTTCACAGTATTTTATGTCTTGCACTGAATGAAGTAAGAATGGAGTGGTCCTAATGGAGTCATCTAGCATTTTGTTTTAATCCAAGTTACCCCCTTTGTCAGGTTTTCTTGTTCGGGAGAGTGAGGTGGTTCTCTATGCCAGCACTGATCCAGAGGAAGAGGAGAAAGGAAACTTAAGCTTAAATCTGGAAATGAATAAGCAAGATTTGCGAAGTGAACTTAGACCCCAATAAGAGAGGCAGCGCAGATAAGGTGTATGCTTTCTACTGAGACAGCTTTAGGATGACTTGTTTAAATTTCGCCCTAGTGGCAAAAAGCTGACTGTACAGTTTCTGCAAGGTTGCATTCTTATTAGTCTGTATGTGTTACCTTCCACTTCCCTAAAGTATCTACTTTACTGCTATGGGAACCATATGCATTTTGGAAGGCTATATTTTAAACATTAATTTTAGTAGTGTAACCGATAAATAGGTTTAGAACTATTAATTCTGCTATGACTGGAGATGTTACGCTAGTGATAGCTGAGCTACTTTCCACAGTCAAGCAAGGTTATGGGAGGATGCCGAAAATCAAGTCTTGGCTTCCTGAGGCTCTTGTGATAGTTACATTGAATAGCAGTGGAAATATTGATACCCAGGATCAGAATAAAAGTTGATCAAGCTTATCAAGCTTATTGTCCAGAATCCAACAGGAATCAGCACTGGATAGTTTGGGGGGAAGTGTAAAATGTCATGAGGCAACACGTTGTTGCTTCTTTTGATAAATACACTGGCATATGCTGCTCCAGGTTTAAGAGGCTTCCACAATGATAAGATACATTTGGGCCAACGCATATGCCAGTTTCTCAGGAGCTTCTCCCCCTTTTCTTTGAAAGTTCTTAAGCCCATTATTCTTTTGTACTTCATAATAGTCCATGGCAATGTGCTCTGCAGTTTCCCTATGTTTTGTGAAAGACTTCTATATGTTTTATACCATTGTATGATCATTTTATATAATGCTATTTAATTTTCATGAGCAGTAATTTATTCTGTATTTATATTATTGATTCTGTTTGTAAGTATGTAGATGTCTGTTCTGTTCCCATCCTAGAGCATATTTTTTCCAAGATTGAGAAAGCTAATAACAACCTTTCTTTGTACAGAAGCTCCTCCAAGCCTCTGGATACTGTTGTTTTTCCCTGTGACTTTTAGTTCAAATGTATCTTTTTTGAACTGCAGGGACCAAACCAACAGGTCTTTAGAGTACATGTGTACCTCCCAGTTCCTTTCCTTGTAATTTTGAGCGTTTGGATTTTTTTTTTCCATGGTTACTGCCCCAAAAAGTGAAATGCATTTCAGATTCTCTTTCCTGAGTGGTAACAATGTACTCTGTTGTTGCATATGCTTCTTTAGGATTTTTTTTTTTCCGTCAAAATGCTTTAGTTTCCACTTCTCAGTTAGAAATCCTGTGATGCTTTCTTACACAATTACTTGGTGTTGAGAGACCCTTTTGTGTACTATCATAGAATCCTAGAATGGTTTGGGTTGGAAGGGACCTCAAAGATCATCTAGTTCCGACCCCCCTGCCACGGGCAGGGACACCCTCCACTAGACCAGGTAGCCCAAAGCCTCATCTAACCTATCACAAAAGACTTTAGCATTGACTGTTCCAAATATTTTATCTTCCATAGACTTTACCAATTCACTGTTGAGCTTTTTTTGATACATTCAGAAATTGTCTGTTAAAACCAAACCAAAACCCCAAGTCAATCAGCCCCTACTACACATGACAGATCCCAGCAGAGATCTGTGTGAATATCATTTCTAATCTGCCTCCATTGGGGAAAACTAAGAATTTATTCCTACTTTTAAAAATCAGTTATTAGTCTAGAAGAGAGCTGTTATCCTATACCATGACAATTTAGTTTAATTGAGATTTTTTGGTGAATGTTCTTGCTAAAAGATTTTTTTTTAAGTTAATAGATGGATGACTTACAATCTTGCTGTAGAGAAGCATTTCTGACTCTTTTCCAGTATAATTTATTTATCTATCACTAGTTCTGCAATTTGACGTTTTCTACAAGTTTGCTACATGTAGAGCAAAAAGTTCTGGATAACTTCAATGCTCTTCAAAAAAAACAGATGAAACATTTGCCCATCTTCCAATAACCTGCTATCGTCTCCAGTGGAAGAAAGTGAAAACAACAATTTATATCTAATGTTATATTTTGTTTACACAGAACTCTTGGAATAATTCTGTCTGTTCCTGTTTCATTTTTGTTTTCTGAAATCTATATCTTTGTCTCCAAAATACAGTTTTGTTCTGGGAACTTCCGCAGGCACCCCTTTAGGGAACAGTAATGTAGAGAATTCTTACTGCTTTGGTTTTTTGGGGTCTTGATTTGTCGTCTTCGAGTGATCATTTTGCCTTTGTCCTCATTTTACCTATCATCATCACCAATTTTTACAAGCTTTCTACTTCTCATGTGTTTTGAAACATATTTCAGTAGTCCATTTTTTTCTTTAGCAGGCTCCTCCACCAAATTTCTTGATTAGCTTTATTGGTAATTTTACATTTAACTTGCTGGAGTTTGCGCTCACTTTTCTTAACTTGGAGAAGACTTTTTTCCCGATGGTTAATTGTATTGTTTTCAAAAAATAATTATGGCTACTGTGTCATATTAAGAAAATAACTTTTTGTGAAAGTACTTAGAGTATTAGATTCCCAAGAACAGGATTCCATGTGCATCTCTTGAAACGCACTCTGACCTCAACAGACTTCAGACTCATCACCACTTCTTTAGGAACGGTCAAGTCTACTTGACTACAAGAGAGGTTTGTGACATTGACATCCAACAAACAAATTGCTACAGGTTCTTGCTGGTATCAGTTATATTCCTACTCCTCTGTCTTTACAGCCTGCTTTTCATTACAAGCTGGATTCGTTGCTGCTGTGAGGATGTCCTCTATTTACAGATGTTCAAGACCACTAGTGTGTAGGTCCTATCTTAGAATAACACTCTCCTAATCTGAGACTTCTCTCTACTGAGAAAGCAGCAGAGGCTTGGAGTGGGACTGTGTGTGGCCTTGTTGGCCCAGCATGGTCTGCCTGGCCTGCTGCTTTCCTGGCAGAAAAGCAGCTATGTTGTATTTGGAGGAGCAGTGTGTGGGCCACCTTGTTGTAGTCCTGGGATGTGACAGGAGGAGGAGAGGAGACAAAATGGTTATTCTGGATGCTGATCTTTCAGCTCTTACATGCTTACTGTCAATTTTTTCCTAACTTTTCAACTGATACTTGATGCAGGAACATGTAATGGGAAAAAAAAATGTTTAAAAGTCAAAAAGAATGAATTTTAATGAGTTTTATCAAGCAGGGGTTTTGACACTGAAATTTCCAACCAAGTGGCCAAGAGTACGCTTTCATGAAAGCCTGTGGCCAGCCCACTTGTGTTCATTTGGGACAGAGCTCTGGAGCTTGTGGTGCTTGTCAGTGCTTGAATTTTCCTCAGTAGGAACAGTTTTGAAATTCCCGTACCAAACCTCCTGTTTGTCAATTATTTTTCCTCTTTTGAAATTAATTTGTGTATGTTCTCACTGCATATTGTATATTTGTACTATGTTTACCTTTGCTTCAGGTTTACTTGAAAATAACGTACCACTCCTGAAAATACCCTCCAATGAAAATTGGATGCTAAATTTTCCTGCTCAGTTATGTATTTCAGGTATTTTAGTCAAGATCTCTTCAACAAAGAAATATTGAAGATATGTTCATATCAAAGTGGTAAGACTGTACATGGCACTGTTAAATTTGAGTGCTTGTCTTAGAACTTGTTCATACGTCCTCTTTGAGATGCAGCTGTGCCATTAGAAGTGGTTACAGCCTGGTCTACCTGTAGCTCTTTCATTAGCTCTTTGAACTGCAGGCCAGCTGTACTGTCAACTAGCAGATGATGTCAGAAAGCTTGCATGTTGATTTGCTTTAGTTCTATTTTTAGTGAGAAATTTTTTATTATGTTAGCAGATACTAGTAGGAACTGATACTGCAACCATATGGTTTCAGCTTGCTATAATCTTAGCACTAAGTAATTCCTAGTAAGAAGAGCAGTCCAAATCTGAAAGTGTGGTTCCAGTTTAAATTTTGAAATATTTGAATCTGTATTACTTAGCTCAGCATTAAGTATTGATACGTGGAGTATGTAAAAAGAACTCATAGTTCTTGGTTGGCAGGTTCTAACACATCTTTCAGCCAATAAGATTCTTCTTCTGCTTTAGCTTTAAAAATAAATAAGTAAACAGATCCAACCAGTACGGTTTTTTTGCTTTGTATGCACAAATTGTTTAGTAGAGTCACAATATTGGAAGTGGCCCTTGAACATTCTGTATGACGTCCCTAGGCAGAGCGGGGGAGGAAAAACCCCTACAAGAGACCTATCCAAAACCAACCAACGCATTCAAGGAGACGAATGTATGTGTGGTTTATATCTTCTTGCAATTGACTGCAGAGTCGGGGCTGTACATGTTGAATTTTCCTGATCAGGTCCCTTTCATCCCTCTGTGAGAGTCAGTATTGAAGAGAGCAAATAATTCTGGTCAGTCTCCTTCACTGAGGAACCTGAAGAAGATTCCCAGGTGCTTGGCTCACTAGGAGGGAGCCACGCTTCTTTGTCCTGACCAAAGTGGGTAGTACTGAGAGCTAGGAAATGTACTACTACTCACTTTCAGTTGATTTTACACTTGTGGACTTTACCATGATGGGAAAACAAAAGTGATTTTACTTAAAAGCTGGGGCAGTATTGTGGCACAAAAGTACTGATGTGAGTTTTTGGGGGTTTTATGTTTTTTTTGTTTCTTTTTTTAAGATTTCAGGCTCTCATTTCACTGACACATCCCATAAATTTTGCACAAGACTGCAATTTACATGCAATGTTTTCTATTACAGTAAACATTATTAATAACGTCATCTAGAAAAGAATTAAAATGCTGAGGTCGTGATCCTAATTCTTGGAACACCATGGGTCATAATTAGAGTTCAGTTTAGTCAGTGTGACTGAATGAATATGTGTATGAATATATGTAAAATAAACATCTAATAGGTTTTTCACATATCCCTTATTTTTTAGAATGTTTGGGTAGTGAAAAAGAGTATGACTTCAAGTTTTATTGCATTTTACTGTGGCTTTTAAAATGCATGTAAATAAGTACTTGCATACTTTAAATGGAAACAGCATAAATGCATGGAGTGCTGTTTGCTATTTTTATCTTACGTACACCAGCTGTCTCAATATGTTTATTCAATGAATACAATAATTTATTCACTTTTTAATAATACGGTAGCTAATCTTTTATATGTTTTTGTATTGTTTTGAATCAAACTAATCTTTTTCTTAAATTCTGTTTAAGATAAAAGTTTGTGTAATACTGTGTTTGGGGCAGGGGGGGAGAAGCTTGTTAAAGATTTTAAATATTGATGTACATTTCCACAAGTCTTTGAATACTTTCATGTGGATTCATTGGAAATGGCCAGACAGAATATTTTTCTTAGATATATTTTTTCCTTTCAATTGACAGTATTTCCTTCTAAGGGTGTTTTCAGATTTTTCCTTTACTAAGAATACTATTTTTATATTACAAAAACAAAGCACTACTGTCTCTGGAAACAGTTTTAGATGAGAGATTAGAATTATGCATAAATATGAACACTTCAATGTTTTCTGAACTATTAACACCTGATAATTTACTCCTTATGTATTTCGAAGAGTAAATTTAATCATTACTCTTGATATTATAAGTTATTCTTTATATCACTAGTAACGTTAGTTTTGCAAAATAGATTAGCAGGCAGGAGTCAGTCATGAGTTCTGCTTGCACATTTTTGTATAGCATGTAGTGCAAACATGCATGAATATAATATTTTATCTTGTTGTGCCTTTTCTTTTTTTGGTGTTGGCATTAAAAGAATATATTTAGCCAAGTATTTACCATCTAAGGGTATTCTCACTATCTCATTGCAAATATCTGACGGTGCTCCAAACTGTGTCTTTGTTGAAGTGAATTGACATTTAAAACCCCCTCTGTTAGAGTAACCAGTAGGAGTAGGTTAGCATCAGTTACATGAAGAAACCACAAGTATGTGGCTTCCAGCAGATACTGGAATCTGGTACTAGAAGACACGTGAGTTGATACACTCAAGGGCAGGGTTGCCATCCAGAGGAACCTGTATAGGCTGGAGGAATGAGCCAATGGAAGTTTTATGAAATTAATCAAGGAAAAATGCAAAACCTTTTGCTTGGGAGGAAAGAACTACCTGTAGTGTTTCAGGTTGGAGACTGACTGGCTGGGGAGCATCTCTGCTGAAAAGGACCTGGAGATCTTGCTAGACAGCAAGCTGAACGTGCGTGGCAGTGTGCCCTGGCAGCAAAGATAACCAACAGCATCCCAGGCTGCAGTACCAGGAGCACAGCTAGAAGACTGAGGAAGGTTATTATTAATGTCCTTTACTCAGCACTTGATAGATCCCATCTGAAATGCTGCATCCTATTTTGGGCCCCCCAATAAAAGAAGGAAGTCAATCAACTGGAGCTGTTCTAGAGGAGGGCGACCAAGATAGTCTGATCAGGGCCCAGAGCACTTACCCTATGAGGAGAGTCTGCAGGAGCTGGGTCTGTTCAGCCTGGAGAAGCAACAGCTTTGGGGGGACCTAACAGCAGCCTTCTAATACCTGCAATGAGGCTATCAAGAAGATGGAGCCAGGCTCTTCTCAGTGGCACATGATGGGAGAACAAAAGGCAACGGGTATAAATTGAAATAAGAGAGGTTCCAGCCAAATAATGGAAAAAGCTTTTGCTGTAAGGAGAGTCAAGCATTGGAACAAGTTGTCCAAGAGACTTTGTGTGGTCTCCATCCTTGGAAGTTTTCAAGATTGACTTCTTAAATCCCTGATCAATCTGGTCTGAATTCAGTGTTTATCATACTTTGAGCAGGAGGTTGGTTTATAGACCTCCTAAAGTGCCTTCCCCAGGACCTCCTGTGATCAGCACCATCTTACATGTCATACACGTGCAGAGATTGGTGATGAGAAGAAAGAACTGTTCAGTGAGATTACATCTAAGTTAAAGCTGCATCCCACCTTGTGACAGGTGACTTTACTGAGTTACGGACTGTTGGTATAAAAAGAAGAGAATCCTTGTTAAGGAGTTAATATGGAGTAAAAAAAAAAATAGCATGTCTCCCACTCTAAGTTCTTCTCATTTCTGCAAGTTACAGTGTAGTTTTACATTTCCATCCGTCTTGGGGAAAAACCCTTGAGGTCAGAGGAAAATTTGTTTAAATAATGGGTAAGTAAAGGAAAAAGTGTTGTAGAAATCACTGTCTGGTTTGAGTTTGTAATACGGTGAATTTATTTGCAATTTCTTTTGATATTAACCTTAATTCTTAATTTATTGGCAGTCCATGTGTAATTTTTGGCTAAACATTTTCCCATCAGCTGTTACTGATGCATATTTCCAATTTTTATCTTTAGCGTAAAGTCTAGAGGAGTAGAAATAGGAAAATATCAGCTGTTAATTCTGCAGAGAGCAAGGGCTGACATGGATTTTTTCCAAGAACTTGAGGGACTTTGTAGTTAGACATAGCGGTTCTCCATATTGAAGCTTCTGAAAACATTTCAGTTGATATTTCCATATATTTTTTCAATTGTGTGTGTTTAGAGAAATGGTGGATGGTGTTCTGAGTAAAAGAAGGTCATGATATAATTCCAAGTACAGATGTAAACGTATTTAATTATACAAAACTTTTCCTTGGGCATCATGTTTCTTCTGCATAATACTTGATGACATATTTCATGGTAGTATGTTTAACCTTGGAATTTTAGTGGTTTGTTGGGGAAAAACTGTATATTGTAAACATATCTTGTAATTGAGCTAGTTTTATCTGGTTTGTCAGGGGTTTCATGTATGTGTGTACTATAGCAAAGCTATCTTTCAAGAAAATGGGCTGTCTGCATATTTGTTTTAGTATGTTTTTAGGTCTGAAGTGTTTTGAAGTAGCTTAGCTCAGTAAAAACATCTGCAAGGTTACTCTACAACTTGTAATTGCACATAGCACAACAAATGAGTGATGTTTGTTTTGCATAAAAAGTGACACAGCAGTTTCTGTAGTCTAGAAAGAACTTGCACTGAACCAGACGGAATTATTCCATAGACCCTGGAAGGTATTTCCTCACTGAGGCATGGAGTCCCACAGGGTCCAGACTTTGTATTTGCCTTTGAACATTTGGAGGTTCCTGAATGCAGTCTGCTTCTGCAAGCTGAACAGGTCTCCTGCAGTAACAGTCCTACCCACTAGTCTATCGACCACTCCCTCCCCACCCCAGTTGGTATCATCTGTGTTTTTGATGCAACTATGGCCAAGTATCAGATGGCTTAGAAGAACCAGGAACATAAAGTAGAATTACCAAGAAGACAGTATCAACAGATTTATTATTTTAAATCTCTTCTATATTTTAATATTCTATTTGCTGCACATATAAATACTGTTGTCTAGGTGTAGAGAAATGTGAATGATGATGGGCAAAACATTCAGTTTGCAATTGTGACCTGTTAATTTTTTAATTTTTTTTCATGCTTTTTTCCTACATATCTTGGCGTTACAGGAATGAAAATGTTGTCTTTCTTTTTGGTTTCATTCCATCAATTATCTTACAGGAAAAGTTTGTCATTCAGGTGACTGTTTCTCTCCCAGGCAATACCACTTTTCTTCATCTAGTTTTGTATTTGCTTTTATTGAGATTTTTTTTTTCCTCCAGGATCTGCAAATACCTAAGAATCTGAAAACAATAATTTAGAAGTACAGTGTATACATGTCACTGCGGTTTGATTTTTAATGTAAAAAAAAAAAAAAGACGAAGGAAAAAAAGCGCAGCCACTGCATTGCAAAATGGCCCTACTACTGAGCAAGAAGGGCAGAGATGAATCCCAGCATGTAGCTCACTGAATGACTAGATAGGTTGCACATATCATATGATTAACTTTGTAGTTGTTTTCTTATAAGTAACAGTTCAGAATTGTTTTCCAGCTCTGCTTGTTCTCCTTGCCCAACATCCTTAAGGGTACTTAGTCTGGGAACTAGTTCTGGCTGCCATTCTTCAGTCTGGCTGTCGGTTCCAGCAGACCTTCAGTTGCACAGAACAAACAACTCCTACAATTGCTGCTGTGACCTGTTAGCAAAACCAAGTGCATATTCCAGAAATACCTTTTAAAAACCTTGTTGGAACTAAGTACATTTAAAAAACCCAAACAATCCCGCATAGTCAACATGCTGAGGTGTAATGTAGGAGATAAGACATATTTATTAATTAGTGCCAGATCTCCATTTTGATGTAACTGGTGGCCTGTTTCACAAATCTGCATCTGAAAAAGATGGAGAAAAAAAAGACTAGTTTAAAAATACATTTTTCCTTCTTAATATTTAAGTTATTGATGGGCTGTTTGAATTTTATTGCAGCGTTGTTTTCACTACTCCATCCAGTCACTTGGTTTCTGTTTCACATGTAGAACCAGATATGTAATATGTTGGTTTTAGTAATTGCTGTGCCTTGGTTTATGGTATTAGTCAACAGCGTCTGTTTTATAGTGATGTGCAGTGTTCCTAGAAACTAGTAGAAGGCAGAAGATGGTACCACTTCTACCTCACCACATCTTTTGGTCAAAAGTTATTAGAGGTCTGAAAGTTCTTCCCTATATGCCTGCTATCAGCCCTAGCTAGAACAAAATATTTGCTTCGTTAACTCGAGGTAGCTGTTCTTATGATAACTAATTTTGATTAGTTGGTAGATGGTGTGTGTGTGTTAGGAATTTTGTAGGTGAGCATGGATGTCTGTTGAAAATGCAATGAAGCTAAATTGGCAAACTTAATAAACAGTTGGTCTGAACATGCTTTCACATTTTGTTCAGGAGCATACGTCCTCCATGGGAGGTGAGGGAGGCTGTTGTATACAGAGTGGTCTTTCTCTTCGCCATGCATGTGTTGCTTGTAGTTACAGCACTTAGAACGTAAGAAACAGCAGCTGTGAAGGCTGGAGAAGTAAATTCACCTGCTTTAGCACATAATCATTGTCTTTTCAGGAAAAGAAACCCCATAGCAGAAATTTGTTTCATTGTCAGTGTGTCAACTTACTCATTTTCTTACCTCTTCTATCACAGATGTCTTAATTGTGGCCAATAGGCAAATATGTCTTTTCTTTTAAATTTTTTTTTAACTTTTAAAACTCCTTAACAAGCCTAATGGACATAATGTGATTTTTATTTTGCCTTTTAATTTTTTTGAGAGTGATTTTTAATCACAAGTTGAACTTTGAACTCTGTTTTGATTATGCAACATTATTTGTATATATATTTTTTTAACTTCAGGAAATGATGTGAAAGATGAAGCCATAATGTTTTGCAGTTATGTTATCTATAGCATTTTTCATATCTGTGTTCAAAATGTGACTCCATCCATTGCAAGAGCTTTTTGAATTAAAATAACCATGTTGGGGAAGTGGGTACTTTTCTCTGTAAAAATACTGAATGCTTGCTCTTTTCATCTTTAATATCAGTATGTTTTGTGTTTACAAAATGCCTAATAAAAGTTTTGTGGGAACTGCTTTGAAAGATATCTAGATACCTTAAAGATTCAAATTGTGAAAATGGGGTTTTGCATCTTATAGCTGAAATGTAATTAAACCAATGTTTTCCTCCAGTTGAAAATAAGTGGCTTTTTAATGTGCCATCCTGAAAAAGTGTTACTGAAAAGGAAAGTGAAAATATCTAAAAGTTTATTAGTGCTGTAAGATTTCTTTTAATACAGAAAAGGAGTGCTCAGAGAGCTTTAGTACAATTTGCATTTCAGTAATTTCAATGAATAGGTTCCATGAGGGAAATGAGAATGAAACTTAAATGCCCGCCCCTGCCCCAAGCCCCCAAACCAGAATGTGATATAGATAAAGGCAACTATATGGGTAAACTACAGTTCATGTAAGTATCTTTCTTCTTTTTTTTAAATCTGTGGTGTTTCTGTGTTTTATTTCATGTGAGGTTTGCAGGGTGAACCTGACTGGGGCTTCACCAGATAGTTATGCGTGGAGGTATTTATCTGACAGAGACTGCTTGACTTTTTAAACTCTTCTCATTGTTATAGTGCAGTCCCAGCTGTAATGTGGAATGCAGCACGAGCTTCCGGGAAGTACTCAAACACTGCTTTAAAAAATGCCTAAGTAGGAGTATCATCAGTTGGTGACTAAGGGTAACTGAACTCAGTTTAGCAATTCTTTAATTCTTTTGTTTTCCTGTCCTGCAGTGAGACGTGGTCTTGGCAATGGGTGTTGTGGTAAAGGAAAGGAAAGGTGAACGCTGCTCATAAAGCAGGAACTGCAGGAGGCTATGTTTGTTTCTCTTACTTGTTTTGTAATGAAATCTGTTGTTTCAGTGAATAAGCAAGAGGCAATGACATGCAGAATTGCACGTTCTAGTGAGATACTAGCCTGCCAAGATTCCTTTCATTTACAACATATTCCAGAAAAAACTTTTGACCAGAAGCATCATGTTACTACTTAGTAAGCTCATCTTAGAGCAAGAGAATCCAGCATTTCTGAAACTGCAGTTTAACATCTTGGTGTAAGAGGTTGATGTGATTGCAGTTCATAGCTGTACTTTGCTGATAGTAAATTAAGTACCGATGTCTTTTATTTGAGTAGCAATGTTTTCATGACACAGGAAATATTTATGGCTATGTATACTAGCTGCTTACATACTTCTAATAATACACTTACTGCTTACATATTTCTAGTAATTAAGAACACAAAATCCTTCAGGAAAGACATCATTACTACATAAAAATGCACTAAGTGAATTCAGTACTGTACATGTTGGGCCTTAATTGTACAGGTGATTAGAAGTCTGTATGGAGAGTGAAATGGGCACTTTTTTTTTTTAGAGACCATCTAGTATATTCCTTTTTTATTAATAAAACTGAAAGTAGCATCAAATCTTTCAAGGGTGTGCCCTGAAAGCATGGTAAAACTTATCAGACCAACTAATTAAACACCAGATTTTTTTTTTAAGCAAGATAAGATACCAAAGAAGAAAGTTAATGGTTCCACAAAAGAAAACTGTGCCTTGTGAATCTATTCATGTTCAAGTGCACATTCAGAACTGGATCTAGCTGTACTGCAGATGGAGAGGCTGCTCAGTCCATGCAGCTGATCCCTTTATCTTGTGACCTGGAGTGTGTGACACATCGGATAAGGGATTCATTCCTCTCTCCTGCATTCCATTTCAGTAAATCCTTCCATGCCCGTCACCTCAACCTAAACACAGGTTTGGTGTAGTTGTTTTTGTGGGTTTTTTGGTGGTTTTTTTTTGTTTTCTGTTTTTTTTTCTTTTTGTCGGTTCCAAAGTTATTTAGGGAAACCCCAGAAACAACGTACGCAGAAAGAAGGATGCATCCTGCTGACATGCTCTTCCTTTTCCAGGAACTGACGTTCTCTTCACCTTGACTGACAAACATAAGGGATATTAAGTTTTTAATAGTTGCGTGAAATAAAATAAAAAGGGGGAGGGGGACTGCAGTATTTAAGAATTTGAAGAGTAACTTCAGTTACAATCTCAGTTGTTTCATTTTGTAATTAGACTACTAATTAAAATATGCAGTTTAAAAAAAAACCACACAAGTAGCTGAACAAAATACAGAACAAAATTCTCTTGGTTCCACAAAGGAAAACTATGCCTTGCTAATCTATTAATATATGCTGAGTGCATAAACCAAACAGTGGATACAGCTGAAGTCACTGACATGGTTTATTTGAAGATTCCGAGTCCTTTGCCAAACCCTTTCAAAATAAGTCAGGGAAATTACAAGGCAAGGGGCAGTCAAGAATCAGGTAGTTACTAAGAGAGCTGAAAAAACCCCGAAAGGTTACCCTAAGTGTTCACCACAGCAGAAGTGTTCCTTGTTAGGGATGAGAATGTTTACATGCAATAAATATCAGGAATAGGATTAGCAAAATTGCAGATATTAGAATTATTTATTTAGTTAGGATCAGAGAAAACTCTTGGGCAAATTTTGGGGGAGACAGTTAGTGGGATGAATAGCAAGATGGCAGATGAAATTCAATGCTGATGAAAGAAAAAGCCTGCATACTGAAGGAATTAATTTGAACTGTGCATAAGCTTTACTGTGTTATGAATTCATTTTACAAATTTAGAAGACATCTGAGCAACATTTTAGACAGCAGAATTGAAGATCTCTGGCTTGGTAAGCAACAGTGGTCAAAAAACCCGAAAGCTAAGATGTGTTAAGAATAGCATTATGGAAATAAAACTGTTGCCTGGAACCACAGAAAAAAAAAAAAATTGGGAATGATTGCTAGAATGACAAGATAGATGACAAATTTCTTGGGGGGGGGTGGGTGTGTTTGTGTGAATCTGAACATTTGGACCATTTTGCCTTGAGGACTAGCTGTGTAAAGTTTGGGAAAAGTGTGCAAATTTTTGATTGCGAGTCTCTGATACAGTACAAAGACACCTTTCTGCTCACCGTTGAGCAGGCGCAGTCAGTAGAACAGACAATTTGTGCATGCAGACCCCCCTGTTAACTACTGCTTTGCTTAGTGCACAGCTACGTTCTGACAGCTTTTCCCAGGAATTTATTATGGAGGTAAAGAATTTAATTAGAATTTAAAAATAATTTCTTGGTAAATGCATAAATGTAGACAATAGCAATGACTCAAGAACAAAATTTGAAAATATTGTAACTTGTATGCTTGTGCAAGAAGTCCAACACATAATCACTACTAGGTGGAAGGAAGTGTTTTTTAGGACATGTTATTCCATTGCAACACACTAGCTGGGCTTTTTCTTGGTAAGGTGGCGCTGTACCACTGCTCAGATAAATTACAGATTGTGTACCTTTTCCATCAAATCACCTTTTGTTTCTTGAAGGTTTTACAGAAAAAATATCACTTGAAAAATTTGAAAATACGTTGTATATATCTTTCCTCATTTTCTGGAACCTGGGATATTGTTATCTCTTGTATAACAAAGACATACATTGACAAGTCTGACGACAAAAATTGGAAACAATGTGAAATACTCAGAAAACAAGTTTTTGATCAAGACAAAGTAATTTTAAGATCCTGTGATCTGTGTGAGAGAATAACAAGTTCCTTCTTTTCACTGATAGAGTCTTTATTTCCATTTTTATATAGGAAGCATTCACTGTAGTTGAGGGATTTGCGGGTTAGTGAACACAACCTTTCAGTTCTGCAGAAGTAAATTTTTTCAAATCCTTTAACTCAGATAAATTTAATTTTGTATAGAAATTCAATATGTAGGGGAATGACTTTTTTTTTTAATATGTGACTATGATAAATTAGATAAATATTAATGACCAACTTTTTTAGAATTAATTTCTTGTTATTAAAAATAAATATTCTTTATATGTTTATAGCTGATAGAGGATTTTACTATTTGGATTTCTAACAATTTGTATTGTAAATGGAAACATCTCATATTTAGTATGTGTGTTGGTGATGTTCTTATGCTTGAAGACGTAACTAGTGAAATAAAAGCTTGGAAAAGCCACTGCTGCTGCTTGATTTTGATCCAAGGCTAACGTAATGTTTGCCAGCTTTCATTTCTGAATGTGGGTTTTTTCTATCTAGTGTGTTTCACTTTGCTAATTAATTTTAATTTTCATTATGCTAAAATTTCTTCTATGTGTATCTCTTCTAAAGAAGTTGCTAGAACTCAAAGGCTTTGGTTCTGGGAGTGATGCTCTTGCATGCTTACCATTAAGGATGGCTGTCACTGTTCAAATCCTTTTGTAATATAATGAGTAGATATGTAAGGAGCAATGTGACCACATTAATTTTTCCAGTAGTTAATGTAGCAGTGTGAGATAGCAGACAAAGAAACCATTTCACATAAAACTGGGTGCAATGAAGGATCATCCTAAAATACAGACCAAGGTGTTGTAACCCTTTGTGTTCTGAAGTCAAGAAAAGCAGCAAGAAGGAACGCATGAAGGAAACTTCTGTCAATTATCAGATGGTTCTGATAGTTACACAAATACTAGAGCTTTGTATTTGGCAAGTGAAGGTAAGTGGTGGTTGGAGGATATTGTCATACAAGATATTCTGGCCATGGAAGAAAAGAGGTGGGTAGCTGGCAGTATCTGTCATAGTTCTGCTGTCCTGGTCATTGAGTTGGTCTTCCAGTACCAGTATTCTCACATTATCCTAAGAAACCCAGGATGCAGTTTACCCCAGGAAGGGTAATATTTAATGAATAAGATTATTCCAGTTCTCAGTCTTGATCAATCCCTCTATTCAGTGTTGTACAGCTATATTTGATATCCCCAAAGTCAGGTTACTTTTCAAAATCTCTTTCCTGCATTCCACAGCATGGATTAACATATAGCTTACTGACATGTCTAGGACATGTTATTCTGAAAAGCAAAGCCTACTTATCCTGGATAAAAAGCACAAACCTAGTAGCAAGTGCAGAGATTTGCAGTTAGGGTTTAATGTTCCCAGTTGTTTATAGAGTGCTCAGCTAGTATAGTATATCACCTTCCCTTTTCAAGAGCTGTGGACTTTTCTCTGAGCTCCCTGAATGCCCCCATCAGTCATCTCGGCTTTTCATTCTGTAATTGAGCTGTTTGTGTCTCAAGGAAGCAACTCCTCCGAGCAGCTTGCTGTGCTCCTCATTAGATAGCTTTCCCTACTTAGGTTGTTATTAATTTCCTGAAGAATATATTGGGTCCGCCTCTTTGGTCCTAAAGTGAGACATCTCTAAAATATCAATTCCTTTTAATGTTGGTAATAGCTGTAATAAGGCAAGTTTTTCTGTAGGAAGAGAGGAAGTTATGGCAGCATGATGCTGTCCCAGAGGCTACAAGTTAAAAATGGAACAAACCAGAAAAGTCTGGCATCACCACACAGAAAACCCTTAAAAATGCACAATTTTTCCAAGCCTTGTTAGGCTTGGCAACAGTAAGTGAACTTACGGGTGTGTATATAATGCATGTGTCAAAACAGTAACTTGTATGTGCAGGTAAGTGTGAAGTATTTAACAGCTAGCATCTCTGTTGGGCAGTGCAAAAGCATTGGTAAGCTATGGGTAGCAGGTTAGTTCAATCAGATGGTCTCCTGAAGTTTGGATTCAGTTATATGTATTTGGATAAGCGTGTACAAGGAGCTGTGTTTGTTTCTGTGATAAAGAAACTCTTTTGCTTATAAAGCTGAATTCAATCTATATATGCTTATGTGTAAGTCATGCAGAAATGATCAGCCTTCGTGAATTGCCGCCTGGTTTTAGTTAGAGGAAATCTAAGGTTGTCTGAAGTTACATATTTTCAGGCCTCATTTT
Source organism: Grus americana (assembly GCF_028858705.1). Taxonomy (NCBI): domain Eukaryota; kingdom Metazoa; phylum Chordata; class Aves; order Gruiformes; family Gruidae; genus Grus; species Grus americana. The sequence continues at coordinate 12,405,228 of NC_072856.1, forward strand.
TTTTGGCAAAAATGCAGGCAGGAGATGCATATTCTTCTGTCTTAATAATACTGACTGGTTACATTTAGGCACATTCTTAAATTCTTGTATACATTGTATTTAACTACATAGTAAAATTTTTTAGTCTTCATTAGAAGGCTAAATATTTTTCTCTGCATAGCTGGTTAATGTCTTCATGTTGTTGTGAATGTGTGAATGTATGAATTCCAGTTCTGTCATCAAGAACATTGCTTTTTGAATCATGTTCAAATGAGTGTATCACATACTAGCTTTGATTCAGTTGACAAATTTAGGATATGGGAATATATCTCTGTGTATATAATTTCACTTATGTCTTCCTCTTTAATCCAGAATCTTATTAACCCTTATTAATGCTAATACTTGAGGGTTTTTTTAAGCATTATAGTTACATAAAAAAACCCAATTCATCCTTTCTGTATTGTATAAAGTTCAGGTAAAAGTGACCACTACTAAAAGTGCTCTGCTAATTAAAAAGAGCATCTCTGTTTAAATGCTTACAGTACTTTTATCTTGTACAGACTTCTGATTTGCACTGAGGCGGTCATATTAACTTATTCATGCCGGTAGCATAATTTTAAGCGTATATATTGCTTGGAGGATTAAGTGTTCCTTATCTTATATCATGGAGCTCTTCATAAAACAAACAAGCTTACTTCAAGGTTTGGAATGTAGTCTCTAGTATCACATTGCCTATTTGTCTCTGCACTGCTTATGCAACTGCTTATGCATTGTGCTTTTTTAGTCAGAGGAATGTATGGTGGTTAATTTCAACTTTTGTTTTCAATTTATTTGTTTTGTAAGTATGACCCAACTATTTGTCCTTCTGAAAGAGAAGAAACTAGAGATCAATAGACGAACGTTAGAACTATGCCTTTAAAAATCTGACATTACTGTTCATGGTAAAACCTAGTAAAAATTACAATTTAGTGAATTAGACCATGTGTCTCTTTTTGATGCTTAAACTTGTCAGGGAAAATCCCTGTTGACTGGAGAAAGATAGATATTATATCCATCATCAAAAACTGTAAAAAACAATGTCTGGAGGAGGATGCAGACTGCGGCACAGTCAGATTTGCAGATGATATCAAACTGAGGGGTGCAGTTTGATGGACTCGAGAACAGATGTCGTTCAGATGAACCTGGACAGCTTGGAGGAATAGACTGATGGGAACCTCAGGAAATTCAGCAAGAACATATGGAAAAACTTCTGTACTGGTCATCTCCATCTGTGTAAGTTTATAGACCTAAATGAAACTATCACTGATGTCTAAAACCCCACTATGTTACACTCTTACACCTAGTTCAGTCACTGATTCCATTATATATTTTAGCGCAGCTCATCTCAGCTTCTCTGGTTTGGGATTTGGAAACCCCTAAAAGTGTCCTGCTGAGTTGCTGTCCTTTTTCAAAACAGCCATGCTTCACTGATCAGCAACTCCCGGAGCAAGGACAAACAACTAAAGGTGAAAACTCTTCAGCCTCTTTGAGCTTTCTACTCCACTTTTATAAACTATCATCTGATAGGTGTGCTGCTTTTCTGTGTACTTCTTCATAGGACCCAATTTCTCCTTTCCCTCTGTTGAGTTTGAGTTTATTCTTTCACTTAAGGAGCCTGAGGACCACTGAGCAGCTTTATCACTGATAGAAGCACAGAAGATTTTTATGCACTCAAGACTCTGTTAATGCTAATGAGTAGAGATTTCACTGTAGCTATGAATGATTCCTATTAAACTGAAGGACTTTTGTTTCTGCTGGGTTTGACTGACTAAAAATAACTGTCTGATACGCAGAATTTATAGTGGTGATATAACTTTTGTATTTATAATGCCTCTCTCTTAGTACTAAAAAAAGGAAGTTAATTTTTCATTTATACTTGCTGAACTTGAAAACTGTAGAATGTAGTAAAGATTACAGCAAGACTATGATGTGCTTAGTCAGTACAAATATGCATTGTGATGGTTTTATGCTTTAGTAAAGTCTGCTAAACCTTCTGCAGCCCATTGAGAATCATCCAAAGCGAATTTTCATTACACTTATCCAAACAATTTTTATAATCATAGCAAACATACTCTGTCTTGAGGTTTATTTAGATGAATAATGTTTCAAATGCAGCTGCTCAAGATAACTGCTTGGGAAAAAATAGCTCTTTATATGGAAAGCTTGCTGTCCTTTTCAGTCCTTGTCTATATATTTACTGGTACTGGGCTCAATAAAAATAACTTTCTTCATCAATACATACAGAGTAGGTATGTGTTTCAGAGATACTTGCAAGTCCAGCTCCTGCTGTGTGCAAGTCTATTTGTAAAAATGCATGTTCTTCCAGCTCAGGAGACATTCCAGAGCAAACTGGATAATCTCTCTGTCTGTTCAACTCTTGATGGCTGTTTGGTGTTTTCTAAATCTTAACAGGAAACTTTCCCATCACTGCTGGTTTTCCAGGATCCATCTGTGGAGCGCTGAAGACACTTTAATTGGGGAAGGCATAACACAGCTTTAGCCTCTCTGCCAGACTTTAAGCTATGCATGGTTTGTGATTGGTGGTAAGAAGTAGGGTGTTTTCTGTAGGAACAGAATTGTTGCATCTGCCAGAAGGAAAGCAATTTAGGACAAGTGCAAAAGGATATAATGCAAATAACATGGAAGACTCCCTATGGTACACTTTTTGCAAGAGGAAAAAAAACCAGTAGAAGAGGAATAAGGGATATTTGGACAGTTTCTTATAGTAATTAAGAATACAACTGTTAAAACCAGATTTATATTCAATAAAACTTAATAATGCTACCTAAGATTTATCAAAAAGATACATATGTATCTGCATAGAAATTTCTTACTAGGCAAGACCTGTGCTGTGCTTCCTAGGAAGGCAATTTGCAATTCTTGTTTGCTTACCTTGCCTGTGTCTAGTCATTTGGGCCATGGTGGAGGTGAGGGTGGTGGGGAAGAGTGAAAAGAGGGGAGGGGGGTCATCCAGCAGAGTAAAAATCTTTTTCTAGCCTGCACAGCCACTCTGACATGAAACAGCCAGCTCCTTATTCAGAGCTGTCCATGCTTTGAGAGGTCGAGTTGCAGATTAAGTATGGCCTTGATGCAGTTCCATAAGGACGTTACTTTCCAGCTTCTATGGTAGCCTGCTTTAGGAAAGAGTGTTGTCCTTTTCTGCCTGCATGGTGGGGAAGTGATACTGGCCTGGGGCTGATTTTTGCCTAGAATCTGCTGGGAAGTCTTGTGCATTGTGTTTCAAGAGCTGGAGCAGGGGTGAATGCAATGCAGAAATTATTTTAATGGTTTCTGCATTGTCAGCTGGAGTCTCACTGGGTTTGTTAGCTTCAGATGTGAGCTCAGTCCCTGTGAGACTGTTCCCGTGATAATCACTTTCCAATGCTCAGACTCGGGCAAGCTTTCTAGTCATGGTCACTTTTCAGCTGAAATTAGTAAGTTCCACCCTGAAGTCGGTGTAAAAGTTCTTCCCAAATGGCAATGTGTGTTGTTGAGGGTTATTGATCTATAACAATTTTTGTTATCCATTTGTAACCTAACAGAGCGAAAAATAGCAAACTTGAGTCTCTGAGTAGAGTTGAAGGAGGGTTGGTTTGTTGGTTTGGTGTTTTGTTTTTGGGGTTTTTTTATACTTTGTTTCTGGGCTTAGAAAGGAACGTACTCGATTGAAGTCACATCTGGTTGGCTGATTTTCTTCATGGAGAAACTCCAAATTCATTGTGAAGATTAGAGTAAGCGTTTATGGGTTTTCAGGATTTTGAATGGAATTTGAAGTATTGTGTTTTCAAGCAGTGGACAACTTAGTTTTCTCGTAGGTATTTGTTCATGTTCTAATTTTGGCATTTCTTTGTCTACATTCTAATTTTAAAAATTGTTTTATACTTCATGTTGTGTCTTGGGATTTTGTAATGTACTCACTCTTTTTTCAGAAATGTACACAAATTCATTGAAGTTACTCATGACAAAAAGTTTTCATCTAAAAAATGTTGCCAAGTTAGTTGGAACCAACTTATCAAAATAAGCTGCTTATTAATGAGAATGGAATTTGCAAATCATAAAAAAATTGATGAGTGTATTAATATGCATGATTTGTTTTAAAAGAGTACAAACATGCTATCTTACTGTTGCCTTATTTTCTTCATAATAATGGTTAACAAATGTATTTGTATCCGAAAGAGGTCTCAAGAGCAAGATAAAGAAAAAATGGTTAGCCTGTAAAAAGTGCTTGCCAGCTAAAAATGTCTTTCCTCTCAAACTTTACGAATCTCCTCTTCTGTATTTAAACTCATAAATTGGAAATTATGTAGCTTTTTTGTGTAAATTGCTCTGGATTTTTTGAATGTCCAGCATTGCAAAACTTGAGAGTTTTCCACAATTTTGGTGTTATGTTATTGACTCATTTCTGGCATGTCTTTCTGTCTTTGTTACGGATATTTCTTATAAGCATACTATATTCCAAGAAGCTCAGAAACTGGAATCTCCTAATAAACTTTTCTTGATCTTCTTGGTTTGAAAAATGAATTTTTTTCCTTGATTAAAATTAATTCAAACTAATGCCCAGCTTAGCTTTTCCTGTGCTTCGTGTTTTAGATATGTTGTTTCTGAAGTGTAAGATTTCATGGAATTTGTTGTCCTGTCTGTGCATCTGTCTGCTTACACAGTAGCCTAAAATTGTGTTTGAATCTTTGTGCCATGTCACATAGGCAGACCAGTTTATCTACACTATTTCGTATTAAAAACCAACCATTTGAGCCTTCAAATTGATAAAAATATCATAAGTTTACTTGACTATAAATAAAACATTGTATATTAAGGGTACGTAAGAGTGGGATGCAGATATTACTAAAGTACTTAATTACTCGTTTTGATAGTGATGCAAATGGCAGCCACATAAAATGATCATGTGGTCATAGTTGAGATTTGAATTGGTTGAAGATATGTTGTTTATTCTGGCTAAAGAAGAGGATGAAACTTTAGATTGGAAGTTGATGGTCTGAAGAGCCCTGACAACATTTTGTTTTTTTCAAACTTCAACATCTTTGGTTTCAGCGGGAACTTGAATATTGTCAACAGCTTGTTGCAAAACATCTGTGGACCAGAAATCTAAAGACCAAGTTCAAGAAACACTTTTGCTGCCAGTTCCAAATGTTTTTATAAGGAAGACTTGAGGAGGTTTAATTACTGAAGATTTCTGGAGCTTTTTCCTGAATCCTCCATGCACATTATACAAAGTCATTGTAGGAGGTATTTCTCTAAAAAGCTGTCATCTTTGGTTAGCCATGTCAAAAGTGAAAAACTCTCCTGAGATTTTTGTTACAGTATGTTAATCTAGAGACAGAACTTCCCCAAACAGTCACGCAGTGGATTGTCTTTCTAATTTCATTTTAATTTCCACACCATGTTGGAAAAGATCTCCAAACTTGTTTAGGCCCTTAATTGGCTCAAAGAGGAGGATACCAATAGGATGATGATGATCTGGATTGATGACCAAGTCCATGTGATACAAATTCTCTCTCTGGTGTTGATCTGGTGTCCTTAAACTATTATCACCACTGAGTTGTCACAGTTGATGAAATGAACTTTAAAAAAAAAAATGCCTTTCAGAATTTTTATTTTCATTCTGCCTAGAATCTCAAGCCAGTATAGAATCATAGAATGGTTTGGGTTGGAAGGGACCTCAAAGATCATCTAGTTCCAACCCCCCTGCTGTGGGCAGGGACACCCACCACTACACCACACTATGGTCCAAGCCCCATCCAACCTGGCCTTGAACACTTCCAGGGATGGGGCCTCCACAACCTCTCTGGGCAACCTGTTCCAGTACCTCACCACTCTAACAGTAAAGAATTTCTTTCTAACATCTAATCTAAATTGACCCTCCTTCAGCTGAAACCCATTACCCCTTGTCCTGTCACCACGTGCCCTTGTAAACAGTCCCTCTCCAGCTTTCTTGTAGGCCCCCTTCAGGTACTGGAAGGCTGCTATAAGGTCTCCCATGAGCCTTCTCCAGGCTGAACAACCCCAACTCTCTCAGCCTGTCCTCACAGGAGAGGTGCTCCAGCCCTCTGATCATCATCGTTGCCCTCCATTGGACTCACTCCAACAGCTCCATGCCCTTCTTGTACTGGGGCCCCCAGAGCTGGATGCAGTACTCCAGGTGGGGGGGTCACAAGAGCGGAGTAGAGGGAGAGAATCACCTCCCTCAACCTGCTGGTCACACTTCTTTTGATGCAGCCCAGGACATGGTTGGCTTTCTGGGCTGCAAGCGCTGCCATATTTTTTCCTCAGAATTCTGTGGGTATGCAAAGTTTTTGTTACAGTAGAAGCAGAGAATCTATCTATCTGCATTATTTTACCATACAAAGAGGGACTTGAGGCATAAGTGATGCTAAAACATTGTTCTAGAAATGGTTGTCATCACTTTGTCCTGCAGTTCTTTCTTTAGAATAAAGGGGTTTTTGTTTGTGACTTTTTTCTCCTAAGATAAGTATAAGAAAGTCTTAACTTTTTTATTGATTAAAATAAATTTTAATCCAGTACTCAAACTGAAGTAGTGAATACCTTAGAGATGATCAGGTACGAGTAAGATCACTCAGGATCCTAGATAAGTCTAGATTATCATCTCCTACTGCAGCCTCTGTATTGAAGGCCACTGTGGAAGGGTCTAAAGTCACTTTCTTTGCTGTAAATGGGGACACTAGGGCAGTTCCTTAGAGCTGCTGTACTCAAAGCTTATATCACAACATCATGTTTTATTAAGATAGCAACTTTAATTGCCAAATCTCAAATATCTATTACCCAATTTTTTTCAGACTATTTTTTTTCCCCCTGAGTTTCCTGCCAAATGAAAACATTTTCTGAAAGTCTGGCCCTATGACTGGGGTGTCCCGTTGTGGCAGTTAGGGAATACCTGTAAAAAGGGGCTTTTTGTCATTGCACAGAAAATCAGTGGCTGAGGCACAGGGTTATATACTAGTTCCTAAGATAGCAGTCAGTCACGTGTGGAACTGATTAAATGCATGTATAAATTGTACAAACGCTTCTCTTGATTTCTTTTCTGCTTATAATTTCCCACCTATTGCAGCTGTTCTCTCCCTCTCTTAGAAGCAATTAATGTTCTCTGGAACATTTGCATGCTTAACACTGGAATTAAGAAATCACCTTTAAATTTCAGTAATGTCAAATACAGAATTATGCATTTATCTTCCTTATTTTACAATTAGCTCACAAATGATTTTAAAGCAAGGATTGTTATGAAATGTGTTTGGATTTTTTTTGGCCTTTTTGTTTGGGTTTGGGTTTTTTGTCTTTTAATGCTGGTTGTGTGTTGTGGCATAAGAGAGAGTGGCCACGTAGCTGTTTGTGTTCATGGCAGTCTTTGTTTCATAGTCTTTGCTGTAGGCAGTCTTAGTTTCATTATGGAGGTTGTAAGTGGGATGTATCCTTCAGTGGTCTGGGCTGCACATCAGCATGGTTCTGCCACAGCAGAGCTGTCTAAAATCTACATCAATTGTCAGTAGGGACTTTCACTGATGTATAGGAAACTCAGGGTGCGTTATACTGTCAGTGTTCTCTATCCAGCTCATCTCAGTTCTTTTAACAGATGATATCCACAGCTTTTCCCTGCTCCTTCACTTTTCTGAAGTTCCTTTTGCTCACTTACAGGTGACACATTTATAGGTGATGCATTTGCTAGTAAAATTGGTTTGCTGTGCAATGAGAAATTGTGAAGTCATCTTTATATTCCATCTGAATTTGCTCATTTCTGTAAAATGTTTCTAGCAAGTGGCTGTAGCCAGTTGTTCAGGGAGATGAGTAATTTCCCACTCCCAGCTTTCTATTACTGGGAAGTAGTAGCATCAATTTGTACCCTACTTTCTGGAGTTTGGAACAGTTTCCAAATCAGTGTGGAAATACTGAATTTGAAATAATTCTCTAGTTTTGGACAGCTTTCTGATGTGCTGAGAGATGCAAAGTATGTAGTTGAGCATATCTACTTAGACATGTTTTGAACAATAGTTTTAAAGTGTAACCAAAAAAAAAGGGGAAAAAAAGACATTTTATGATTCTATAATGGTTTAGGTAAGTGCAAGGCATTATAACAATTGAAAACAATTTTCGTTGCATTTAAGAAGTGCAATAGGTTGATGACACTTTGCATGCAAAGTTGATTGGTGAAAATGTTAAATAAGGTGAAAAGGTAATGGTACAAATCTTAAATGTATCTTGAGGATGCATTTAATGTTACTTGAAGATTTATAACTTTTTATTCCGAAGAATATTGCCATCAGATCAGAGAAAGTGCATCATTAAATCTGGATTTCACTCATTAAATGCATCTGCTAATTATACAGCTGTTAGGAAGTCATATGGTTTATAGAAACAAGGATATGATCCAGGCTTTGTGTTTGTAGCGTTTCTTTCTGTTCTGTTTTTGAGCAGTTAGAGACAAAAAGGGAAAACGGACAGTAGAATGATTGTTTTGAGGAGCAAGTGGACCTAAAGATTACTAAGATAGGAAGAATAACCCTAGTTTTAATTGTAACCACATTTATTGGCTAACATGCTATTAAACATCATTGCATCTGGGGATTTACATTAAATCATGCAGAAATATGTCCATTTTGGTTTGGAGAAAAAAAGAGCTGTGTTTTTTCTTGTGTATCTTGTAAGATACGATCTGCTGACATTGGTAGCTATGAACACACCTGATAGAATATGCCACATCCTCAGTGTTGGGGGGTTCCTTTGTTAATTTGTTATGTTTTTACCACAGAAAAAGTCTTCAACAACTGAAATTAAAGATATTAGTGAAGATATTTCATCCAAGAATATTAAACAAGTGTTTTTAAAAATATAAAAGTGTTAAAGCATTTAGCTAAGCACAACTGCACCTTACTAACTGCACAGTCACTGCAGAAGTGGAAGAACGCCCAGATTGTTCAAATCCCGTCCTGTAATTCCAGAAATTGTAATCACTATTATTACGGTTAGAAGAGGGTGAGGTTAGCGCTTCAGGCAAGAGGCCAACAAGGAACGTATCGCTGTGCCAGTTTTATGAAGATGGGTTTGCAGAAGTGGACCATGTTAGGCAGTTCAGTTCCATCAGTTTAAATTGTACATAATGTTGTTATTAATGTTGCGTGTAGGGAAATCTTTGTCTTGTAGTCTACAACTAAAGAGCTAAAATGTGTAACGCTATTTGTTCCTTATTGCTATGTTTTCATGTTTAGGAAAAAGATCTGGGATTACTTTGTTTGTGAGGCAAAGTCTGAGACTTTCTTTCTGCAGTCTACCAGTTTCGTTTTTACAAGATGTGAATTCTGTCTAGGAATTGTTAAGGTCTGAGACTATTTGGAGTAGGATACTTGATATATGCAAAGAAACATCAAATGAAATTCACAGTGGTACGGGGAAAAGCAGATGATTCTCTCAAGATTGAGTCATGGCTACAGCATTGCTGTCTCTTCGTGGTTTTGGGAGAATATTTTTTGGAATGAGCAGCTTTTGGTGAGACACAAAACCGAGGTCTGCCCACTATAAGCATTAAAGATCCGTCCACGCGAATGTAGGAGTGTTATCCGCTTTGTTTTCTTTAAACTTCTATCTTGAGTAAGGACATTCTGCCTACGTTTCTCCAGCATCTTTCCTGTGATGAAGTGTGTCGTGTGCAGCTTTAAAATAGGTTTGAAATTTCCTGAATGGAGGAAAAAAATTTCAAAAAGGGTGTGTTACTCTTCGTGAACGGGACACCACCAAAGTGTATGATCAAAGTGAGCAGTGTTGAAAGTCAAGCTGAATTGTAAGGTAGTGAAGAGAGAGTTCTTTAGCTGTACAAATGGCTACAAAAAGAAATAGCAGGACTGTTACTGGATTAAGGTGACAGATCTTCGTACAGTCCCAAATGAAATTGTCTGGTGCAACTGTCCGTAACTGCAGTGGTGAACATGGGTTCAAAGGCAAGATGACTAATGAGAAAGTAGCATTGCATCTCACCTCAATGCTAACAGAGATTTGATTTTAAGATTTATTGAGCTGCTGTTGGTGGCAATTAGTTGAAATATATGCTGATTGAATAAATTGAGGATTTAGAAGTAAGTACTGCTGCATAAATTAAGGAAAATCATGTCCAGAAGTCTTAATTTAACCAAACCTTTTCACAGAAGAACAGCTCATAGATGAGAAGTTTTAAGGCACACTTGAAGGCTTTCCAGTATATATTGATTTTAGGAAATGTTGAAGAATCAAATCAAAACCTGAATAAAAAATATTATGTTGTTGTTAAATGTGTGGTTAAATAAGAAAAATAGTAAAGAAAAGGGGTGGGGGGGAACTTGTGTAAAAGTTGTGTAAGGGGAGGGTAGATTCTTGGTCTAGTTTTTAAAATTGTGACATTGCTGTGTAAGAGAGAACTCAAGAAAGGGTTCTGCAAAGGAGTTGATGCAGTTGGAGCAACAACAAAGCAGTTGCCTGGCCGGATTTTTAAAAATCAGTTAAAATGATAATGCTCTAGTTCTTCAGTATAGTGATCAAAGGATGTGCTATTGCAAACCATGTACTTATTAATAGAATGTAAAAGAAAGATATTTTTTAGAGGTTGTAAAGGAAACATTATAAGATAGAAGTAAGATTAGAGTTAGAGGTAAGTGAAGAATGGGTCAAAAAGATGAAAGTCACTGGGTGACAGGAAGAGTAGGTGGTCAGCTATGGCAGAAAATTACATTTTCCTGGATGCTGGTGGGAAGACCAACTGAAATAGATTTTGTGGATAATGATTCAAGTTTTGGTCTGCCACTCAGTCTGTAAACATGTTTATATATCTAGTTCTTACTCTGAAGGGCTGATATATCTTTGTATATTGTTAATTTCTTCTGGCTTAACGATAATTAAATAAATGACGTCTGTTTTTTTTTTTTTTACCTTTCCCTCTTTCCCTATTGTGGTTGCTATCTCATTGGTTTTGAACCATAAAACATCTGAATCAGTTGGTGAATTGAGGGCACAGGGACGTCAGTTCTATTACTGGCAGTGTGGAGGGGGCTGTTTGACAGCTTTGCCGTTACATGTGGACATCTGATGGCAACTTCTGTGACGTGGAGATACTGTTTAGCTGCGGTTTACAAATGAAGAACACCAGGCTGTGAGCACTCTCATAACCTACAGTTTCAGATAACATTGTCTAGATCCTGGCAGAACTGTTCTTTCCATTCCCTCTGCTTAATTTTGACCTGGTATTGTGGTATGTTTTCTTTCCCGTATCTACTGCTCATCTGCTTAGGTCACATTTCTCTTGCATTCACTTGTTTATTTTTTCTTTTTTTTTTTTTTTTTTTTTAAAAAAAAGGACATGTGGAAGAATGTTTTTAAAATGTGTCAGTTGTTCCATGGTAATACAAATGAAATTTTTTAGATTTTAGCTATGGGAGTTTAAGTTACGAGAAGAAAGTTTAAAATGTTGATGTTTTAGTAGATTGAGGTAACTGCTTGGGGAAGGCTACAAACATTTTCAGTATGCTTGTATGTTAGCCTATCTGTGTTTACTGTAATGGATTGCTTTCCATATTTGCAGGGGGACGGAAGGTTAAACCAGGTCTTTAAAAATCAGTGCACAGTAACAGTTAAGTCAATGTACTTCTATAGTTTTCTTTTAAGAAATTCCTCCCCAGGTGCAGGACTTTGCATTTCCAAATTCTTGGATATAAGATGTTTGGATCCAGGTTAAATATTAAAAAAGAATAAGTCAGCATAGAACTATTACTAGTGTCATCTAGCTAGCATTTTCAGTATACACGTATTACAGTATGGACTATCTCTGACAACATAAGCTTCAGTCTTTCAAACCAGCAGGGCCAGTGTGAGTTTTTTCACAATAATACTAAGAGGAGCTGGTTCTTTTTAAATATATTTATTTCTTAGCCATAGGCAAAATTTTGCAAAAGATGAATTTCATTAAGACACTTGACTTCCAGGCTTACATTCATGTATTCAAGGTTTGAGCTCAATTAAAAAGAAATTAGAATATAGTTCAGACTTTACATGGAGATTTCTTTTTTTTTTCTGGGTGAAATGTAGTTTATGAAATAAAGTACAGTAACTTTTTGACTACTTGCAGAAATGTGTAGGCCTGTATTTATGACTTGGTCTCTACACAACCAGTGTTTTCAAGTTGCTGTAGCTCAAGTTTTTAAGGACATAGTTATTATCCTGAAAATCTGGTGGACTGGGGGATACGATTTCTTGAAAAATAGTCCATTGGTTTCTATTTTGGTACAAATCTGTGCATAATTGAAAAATCATTTTGGCAATCTGCTCTGAGTTTATCTGTGTGGGCCAAAACCATTAGGTAGTATCTACTCCCTGTTATGCTTTTTTGTAAGAAAAAGAAATTCTTTCTTAAATTGCATCGTGTTGACTAGCAAATATGAAAACAGCAAAAAATTTCTGTGATGTGTTAAAGGGTCCTCAAATCCCCAAATAACTCTGCAAAATTGCTTTTCTTTTCTGCTGTTGTAGCTTAAGTGTAGGACAGTATCGTTAGTTGTTCAAATGTCGTGGGTCAACACATGTTTCCTAGTATGCAACTGTTGAAAGGGGGTTTTTTGCTTGTTTTTCAATTTTGTTTTGTTTCGTTGTTTGGGTTTTTTTTTAATGTAACCCATACACATATTGTCAAAGCTCATATATTGTTCTTCTAATGTTTGTCCAGTACTGCATAGTTATTTTCAAATTTTCACTTAATTTGTTTGGAGTTTACAGCAAATACTTTTTCATATTATTTAGTATGATCTGTTTCATATTTTGGAGACTTAGGAATGTAGGAAACATTGATGCATCAGGAAATGCTGCATGCAGTAGAGTATTTCTGCTCATCTTGTCTCATTACTCCTGAGACAAAATGATGAATACACTGATATATTTGTAGGCAGCTGCAGTCCTTGCTGCTCAGACAAGACCATCATGTCTGAGATGTTGTCATCTTCGGCACTTATGACATAGCCGTCATCTTACCAACGTAGGTTGTGTCTTGTAGTAGCATTTTATAAATGTCTTCCTGATATACTGAATTTTAGTTTTACTGTGAGCTTATAGTTAAGCTATATGTTATTATTTTTCTATTGAAATGTTACCTGACATCTTCTGTTGTCTAAAGCAGTGGCTTCAAACTTTCATGGCCTTGTGGGTGTCAGTGCTGATCTACTAATGCGTTTTAGACGTCAGGTTTTGGTCTCCTTTCAAACTTGACCATAGCAACAGTGATTTACTTGGCTGTGGGTAATTTCAAACAGTTTCAGAGTCTTGTAGAAATGGCTTTTGCCAATATAGTAATATTTTGTGTTAGAGGAGGGGAATAATAAAAGAACTGTAAGTAGTTCAGTGTTTCACTGGAATACTGCATAGTTTATTCTTAGTAGTTAAAAAAGCCTGAAAGTTTTCAGGTGATTTTTGTTGCCTGTATCATGAAAGAATAAGTAGTCATTCTTTTAAAAGAACATGCTGTCCTTTTGGATAGCTGTATTGCACAAGTGATGTCCAAGTCAAAAGTGTGTTGGTTTTTTTGTTTTACTTTTTTATTTTTCCTGCAGATGGCTTCCTCTTGGGTATAATTTGGAATAAAATTCAGTACTGTTAAGTGTTTTGGCTCTTTATTTTATTCAAAGTATGTAAGACATTACAGATGCCTTGAAATATTTCTATTTCCTCTCTATGCTTATGGGACAGTAGAAGGGAACCCCCCATGGTTGAGTAGTGTTTCTATTTTTGTATATAGGAGTACCACTAACATTTGATGAATTTTGGGAAAGAAACATGTTAGTTATTTAATGTTTTCAATGCGAATGTGATTTGTACAATTTAATCTTCCATCTATTAATACCCACTATTCAATAGATTCTTCTATTGTATAATAATAGTTTGATAATAACTTAACAAATATATAACAACAGCAACTATATTTTCCCCATCTCTTGTGCAGTTTACATGGAAAAGATGTGGCTTCTTTTTCTACTCCCTGTATTTTATGAGATGATCTATAATCGATGATGTTCAATGATGTTCAGTTTGAAAGAGCTGTAGGGGCAGCCCAGGTGCCTTTGGATGCAAGAGAATGGAATTATCCCACCAGTGAGGAACTACGAGGAGGCCTTTTCTGGGCATGTTGTCACTGCAGAGGGCACTTGTGTGCACTTGAAATGTGCAAGTGTGCTTATAGGAGATGGTTTTTCTGCACTTGTTAGCTGTCTTGGGACAGAGGGGGAAATGTGGGTTTTTTTTCTGAACAGTAAAGTTAACAGCTCGCATTTTTTCAGTTCTCTTAACATTGTTAATTACCAATAACTGGCATTTTTAAGCAGTAAAATATTTTTGAGTATTGAGTCTGACCAATTATTTTGTGTTAAATTATCAAGCCAATATAGAATTATCTAATCCCTACCAACCCACTTTAAAAATATTTATTCCTTCATATCCAGTCCTACTCAGTACTTTCCAAGAACCAAATTTTATGATATAAAATGATACAACATTTTGGGTATGTTGCTCATAACCAATAAATGTTACTTTCTTTTTAAAACATGTCAGTTTATTTTTTAAAACACCCCCCCACCCCACCCCCGGCTTCACAGAGATGACCATATGTAATACATCAGTTTCTTTATTCTGACTAGACCCTGTTAATTAGCACCACAGATTTGTGATACAGCGTCCAGCAATTCTAGTTACACCAGCTAGTTTCAGGTCTTGAGATAAGGATGAGACCAGAGCATCTCCAGAGCTTAGAGGAATTGATTGCACTGATGATGCCAATGTGCCATAGGCTACAAAGCAAAACCAGCAAGCAAAAGAAATCCCTGAATCCCTCTCAGTTTAATTTGGTGGAAAATTCCTTCTCAGCCCTTGGTTTGGCACATGACGTTTAGTCACAGAAAGCAAGACAGGCCAGCCAGACTTCTCTGCAGTACTTGCCAGCCCCATGAAGTGCTGGATTGCTGCCGCTGGCTTTCTTGCAAAAACTGATGTCCATTTAGGTATTCAGGTGGAAATTCTGTCTAAATCTCTGTGCTTGATCGGTTGAAGCTCTGAAGCATGAGATCTGATTATAATCATATCATAATGTAGAGCTTCAAGTGTTATTAGCATGTTCAGGCCCTGAAAAGGGAAGAACAAGAGGTTTCATATACATATTTCCAGGTCCCACACCAGTCGGGGCTGACTTGCACTGGCATGCATGGACTGAATAATTTCTTCCAAAAGCTGTTCAATTTTACTTGAAGGACTCCAGCTCCAACTGAGGGGAGCCTTATGCTTACCCTGATAACCTGTTCCAGTTTTCCATCCCCTTCACTGACTACAGAGTGACATCTTGTTTTGAATTTTTATGATGATGACATCTGGATCTTGTAACACACTGGATCTAGAACAGTCTTATCTGAAATGCTCTTACTAGCAAACACCTTATCTACCTATAACTACTCTGTGAAGTGCTTCTCAACTCTCTCTGCAACAAACTGAAAAAGGTGAGCTCTTTTAAACTCGTGATATGACACTTGTTTTCCAGCCCCAGGTTTGTGGGTGTTTGGGGTTTTTTCATTGTTTTTTTGTTTTGATTTGGTTTTTTTAGTGTCTTATTTTGAAAACTTCTCTACACCATGTTCTAACATGGTTTTCTTAGCAGTTCTGTGACTGCCCAGTAATGACACATGGGAAGGGATGAGGCTTTTTAGCTGGGAGGAGGGTGGGGAATTAGCTAATGCTTCTTCAATAGAGGTGGCTTCACTGGTGTGTGTCTCTGCTAGCAGTTACCTTTTCCAGTCTGTCAGCAAGCTAGTCTTTTAATCCATGGAATATATGCCATACTAATGTCATCCAATGTACTTTTAAAATATAATTGTCACAAAGCATCAAATCAGGTACCTTTAAGAAGAAAAAGAGAAAGAAGGTCCAAGTATACCATGTAGTTGCATTTATTAGCTGCATTATATTTCTATTACCCCACCCATCAAAAATTGTTTTAATGGCTTGTTTTCTACGAAAACCTTCCAGTCATCGTTCTATTTGTATCTTTGATTTTTCTCTCTGATATAGCTTCAGATTACCTTCTGGTAAGTTACTGGAGTTGTCTGTTGTGCTGAACTACTCTATACTTTCCTAAGGATGTTCTTTTTACCCTTAAAGCATAGGAATAATGTCTGCAGTCTCCATTCCCCTGGGATTTCCCTCTTTTAGAAAACTTGCGGAATATGGACTTTAGTGGTGAAGAGCTCCTCAGTTCTTCTTTCTTGCATGCGAGTTATTTGAGCCAGTCTGTTTGAAAATGTTGAATTTTATCAGAGGTTCTCATATTTTCCCTTCTATTTTCTTTTTTAATTCCAGTAACATCTTATGACAGAAGCATGCTCCCCATAAAACTTTTAATGCTTAATTTTGCTCTAATTATCATGTGGTGGAGAATGGAGAACATAAAAGTTGTAGTTTTAGGGTGATTATGCAAAACTCAAGTTTAAGATGAATTCAAACATGGAGTACCCTGGAGAAATGCCAAAAGAGAGGAAAAGTGGTTACTGTTATTAGATATGAACTTACAAGTACAAACTTTTTCAATGCCAAACCTCTCTGAAGTTTCATTTTGACAGATTTTGGAATCTCTTATTAACTTTTTAGTTCAGAAACTGCTGAATTCTGCAAACCTACCTGGAGGAAATAGTCTATTCATCAAACGAGCTGTTTACTGGCATGCCAACAGCGCAAATGAAAGCACCTCCAGTGGCACAAAGCCTTTTTGTTTATACTGGAGCTTTTGCCAGACAAACTCTCTTACCACACGCATTAAAGAAATCCTGTAATGTAGTCCAGCAGTAATGCCCACTGGTTATAATACAGGCCTCAGTTTTGTTGGGAAGAGAGGACAAGCATGTCTCATATTGTTGATCCCTTTTTTCTGCACAGGAAACTGAAAACAGTGGAAAGCACCAAACTTTTCAGCTGTCTTTTCATGCTAATTATTTTACTGTGTTCTTAGTGAGACTGCTGACAGGAAATGCATTTCCTATTTTTCTTAATTAACACTGTGGAAATGTAAAATTCAGTAGTAGCAGCCAATGTACAGAACTTCATTAATGGGATACATTTGTATCGCAATCCAGTAATTTTTATTTATTTATTTCAGGTCCTAGTCTAGGCTTTCACTCACATCAGAAGATGTGTCTTTGTGAGATTCTTAGCCACCTTTCATTTTCCTATGTTTATATACTTTCTCTTCTGTTTTGTTGTGGAAACTCACACTTGCAAAAGAGGAAATTGATTGTGACTGTAAGTGGAAAATAGCGTAGGTATATAAGAAGTATTGTTAAATGCCCAAAATGAACAGGCCAGAAATATACCACCCTTTCTGCAATTTCCTTTGCTTATTTTTAACTTAAGTTCTCTTAACTGAAGGAAGCTTTCGGTGCAGTGAACTGTTGTAGTTATCTCTGCCCCTTGCATCTCCAATCAATTTAGGGGCGATGGTGAGCATGAGGTGTAGCGCAGCGGCTGGTGGGAGTGGTTGCTGCGACCGCGCATTTGGCAAGGTGGCAGGTTGTAGGATGTGGTCTGGGACGTGTGCTCTTCTCAGGCCTTCTACTGTTCACGTGGCTAGAGGAGCTCATGCTGGGCTAGGTGACTGCCAACTCGTTTAACTTCCCCAGGCTTTCCAAAAGCCCCTTCCCCATGCCAGCCACCCCCTCCACCTTTCCCGTCATTTCCCCTTACTAGGTGTAAGCCTTGAACGTTGGGAGGGACGTGCTCTTGCTGGCCTAAACTGACAGAAAGCTGCTTGGGGTATGTTGTCCGTGTTCCAGATCTTGGAGGCACACTGGGTTATGACAGTATTTGGATGTGAAAATAGAGTAGGACAGGGTAAGGTAGATTTAACTTGATGTCTGATGTCCAAAGCGATTAAAAGAGGTGGTGATGATAATTCACTGGGATAGATGGCACCACCATTTTTCTGGCATTATTTCTAGAGGATGGTTAGAAGACTTAGATCTGGTCTCAGGAAACCCCTTTGTTTCAGTCCATGGAGGGGAGGTATCACACAAGGCGAGATTCAGAAGTTAGCTGAATCCTGCGTGGGTTGAGCATGACCTGCCCCAAAACATGGAGATTTTGTATAAAACATGGGAGCTTTGGAACAAACTCCCTGAGAGCCAGATCTGGAAGCACATATCCCTTCCTCATATTACATTCGCCAACTTGCAGCCCGCGGCTTGTATTGATCTGGTTTCCTGTCATTCGTTCTGCTGCTCCTCCGGGCACTTTTTGGAAAGCAACATGAGTTTGAGAGTTGCATTAGGAAGGGGTATATTTCAAAAAGAAATTGATTGTTTTGTTTGGATTGAGTGCATTTCATTCAGGGGGCTTAAGGCACCTATTACCCTTTTTGTGGTTTGCTCTGTATGTTCTAGTCTCATTTCTGCCCTCTATTTTAAGAGCAAATTCTGACTTTTAATTATTTTGCATATTTCAAGACTTCCTGTTCTGTATTTTGTCATCTTGAGGCTGTTGGCATCTCTCTTCAATCTCTTAAGTCTATTTTGCTGAAGCAGTCACAGGTCTTCTAGTTGCTAGGCCTCTGTCAATTCAGATCACCGTTCTTTTTGGTATACGCTGCATTACCACATCCTTACACCCCCACACACAACCATGCACTTTTTTTTAAGTGTTGAGTCTTTGAACCCTTCTCTGGCAGATATTTTGCAAGGAATTACAAGATCATGAATGCACAAATCTTAACACAAGGCTGCTTGCACTTTTTTTACAATTGCTAGAGATCAACAGAATGCACCTTCAAACATGGTAGCAAGGCTGATATGGTATTAACAGTGTGATTTTAATATCTGATTGTGCAGATGTAAGATATAAAAATAAGATAATGAGGACTTTGTGTATTACAGTAATATTTTATACAACATTGACCATTCCTCTGGACAAATATTTAAGCATTAAGATGTCAAATCAAAATTTATGATCATATAAATAGCTTACTGTGTGCCAGTTGTAATTGTTGAGTGATGTACATTAATTACCCTGCTGTACTTTTTTTTACATTCAACCAATGCAATAGTTGTACTGCTGTATATCTTTTCAAAGATAGTTTATAACATTATCTAGAAAATTAGTTGGGAAGTCATTAAAGACTTGAAAAGTTTATGGCTGCTGTTGTAACAATGCTACTACTGTCAAAAGAGAAAGAAAGAAGGTGGGGAGAGAGAAGGAGAGAAAAAGAGTGCATTAGGCAAGGCTAATATTACATACTTAACTGATATATTAAATATGTATAAAATTCTCATTTATGTTTCTAAATGGAAACTGTTTTTTAGGCTTGTATGCCTCAGATGACTACCAATCTCCTCAAGTGTGTAGACAGTGATCAGTAAAACCAGAAAAAACCCCCAAACAAATTAACCATTGTATTAGCGTCACAGCGCATTTTGGGAACCACTCCTGAGCACGGGTTGTTGAATAGGTTAAGAGGGACAAAGATGCTTCTTTATCCATTTCGTGCTGAAAGCCAAAACACAAGCATTAATACAAAGAATGAATTTAATTCATAATATTTTTTTTTTAGTGTCCTTCTTTCAGTATTGCTTCAGGAATATTCTAAATATCAGATATTTTCCAGCCGTACTGTCTTTTTGCCTCATAACCAAACATGATTCATTTGTTACAGACCTGTATTCTTCAGATTGAAGTATAATTTACTAAAGTCATGCCTCATTTGAATTTATTGCTGCATTGAAATTGTCTTTTCTGCTTTCACGTTGAATATTTAGTATCGACACTTTTCATTATTCTTTTGACCAGTAGTGTCATTGGCAGCAATTATCGCTGGCTAACAAGCGTTCCTTGCTAAGAAAAATTCTGAAGGCAAGCTGTGTGTTCCTGAATTTCAGTTGTGAGTCCTCAGTTTAAATTTATGACTTTTTAATGTTTTGATGAAGTTTAAAATGTATGTTTAAAAAAAAATAATAATTACCTGGCACAAAATTCTGCTTCAGACACCTAATGTATTTGTATTTGGTTTGACGTATTGATGTGTGTCTGAGAATTTCTGGTTACTGTCCACAGCTGTCTCACTCTCTTTGCCTGAGGTAGCCCAGAGCACAGTTGTGTTTGGTTTTGTTGGGGGTTGTGGTAAAAAAAGATTCTGGGTCCAAGAATATTTAAATTGCCATAAGATCATCTTGATGGACACTTGGCTGAAAACAGGAGAAGGGAGCATGGTTTAAATAAATGAATTTATTTAAATAAAGGAATGAAAGTCCAAACTATTATTTGCACAAGCCCACTAATTTCACTTTCTTACAAACATGATTAGAATGGAGAGGTTGGAAGTCCATTTTGAGAAGAAAACCCCATTCAGAGTGTCACCATTAATCCTGTACTATTTCTGAAATAAAGGCATTAGCATACAATAGTTATTTGTAAATCACCACATCTGTAGTCTAGATTGGTTTTGTTCAGAAATAGTCAGAAGATTGACTGACTTTTTTATTTTTATTTTATTTTTTTTAAATAAGCCACTGGGATGGAGATAAGTGTTCTGAAAGCAGAAAAAGAAGCTGTTTCCCAGTGGGTGTAGTTTTCTTTCTAAAAGCCAGTTCAAATATTTTTTCAGAAGACAAACTAGGAATACATTCCTTGTAGAAATGCTTTTTACAAGTTCAAGTTTTCAGCATAGCAGTTCATTGTGGAAAGGTGTTTAAAATTACATGACATTACCAGGTTTTAAGAAAGCAAAGCAATGAACTTGAAATTGATTTTTTTTTCAGGTGCATGTGTAGATGTACACCCAGGCTAATATATAAATATATTACTATGTGGGGGAGGTTAACTCAGTTCTTGATGAATTTCAGTAAAAGACTTCTCTGCCTGTATGACTTTGGAGGATGAATTAGCTGATTTTAGTTGAGATGTTCCCAAATATTTTAACTTTTCTTCTTTTTTTGGACTTTGGCTGCAGGGTCTCTGTGACAAGTTTGAGCATCTGTTCACTAAGGATCACTTTAATCTGTAGCTCAAATTAAACAATACCTCGTCTGTCACTTGTGTAGGATTAGTGCCATTGAGAGATCTTTCAGCAACTTTCAGCCTTAGGAAGGCAAAGAATGTGGTTGAGGATCTTTTCTCTGAGGGGAAGTGTTTCTTAGTGTCTTTTTTGGTATGGTTTTTACATTTGACTGAGGATCTGCCTACTGAGGTGGAAGTGTCCACAGTACGTAGGGACAGTCTGTTCCAGGCAAGGAGACAAAAGATGGTTCACCTCTAACTCTTCTTGGACAGTAATGTTACCTGTAGTCACAAACAACCTTCCTGCCGCTTCTAAGGCGATTCCCCACAGTATTTCAAGCAATTCCAGGTGTGAGAGGCTAAGGGGCGGGTAGTATCCAATAACACCAGCATGTGTAGGCACCTAAGTGTCTTTTTTGATTTGCTTAAGGGGAGAAAGCAGTTCCTTGATTTTGAATGAACAGTTGTGGTGGGTTGACCCTGGCTGGAGGCCAGGTGCCCACCAGAGCCGCTCTCTCACTCCCCTCATTCACTAAACAGGGGAGAAAAGGCATAACGAAATGCTTGTGGGTCGAGATAAGGACAGGGAGAGATCACTCACTAATTGTTGTCACGAGCAAAACAGACCGAACTTAGAGAGGGAATTCATCTGATTTATTACTAGGCAAAACAGAGTAGAGGAATGAGAAAAGAAAATCAACTCTTAAAACACCTCCCCCCACCCCTCCCATCTTCCTGGGCTCGACTTCACTCCCGGCTTCAACCTTCCCCCCCTCAGCGGCACAGGGGGACGGGGAATGGGGGTTACGGTCAGTTCATCTCACGGTGTTTCTGCCGCTTCTTCATCCTCAGGGGGAGGACTCCTCTCGTCGTTCCCCTGCTCCAGCATGGAGTCCCTCTCACGGGGTGCAGACCTTCAGGAGCAAACTGCTCCAGCGTGGGGTCCCCCATGAGGTCACAAGTCCTGCCAGCAAACCTGCCCTGGCATGGGCTCCCCTCTTCACGGGTCCACCGGTCCGGCCAGGAACTTGCTCCAGTGTGGGCTTCCCACGGGGCTGCAGCCTCCTTCAGGTGCCTCCACCTGCTCCGGCGTGGGGTCCTCCACGGGCTGCAGGTGGAATCTCTACACCCCCTCATCCTTCCTCCATGGGCTGCAGGGGGACAGCCTGCTTCACCATGGCCTTCACCACAGGCTGCAGGGGGATCTCCGCTCCAGCATCTGGAGCACCTCCTGCCCCTCCTTCTGCACTGACCTTGGTGTCTGCAGAGTTTCTTACATCTTCTCACTCCTCTCTCCGGCTGCAAAAGCTCTCTCTCTCTAAGTGTTTTTCTACTTCTTAAATTTGTTATCACAGAGGCGCTGATTGGCTTGGCCTTGGCCAGCGGCAGGTCCGTCTTAGAGCTGGCTGGCATTGGCTCTATCAGACACAGGGGAAGCTTCTAGCAGCTTCTCACAGAAGCCACCCCTGTGGACCCCCCGGCTACCAAAACCTTGCCACGCAAACCCAACACAACAGTGCATATTCACACTCCTTTTACCTTTCCTCTGTCTCTGGTGTCATAGGTTAGAAAGTTTGAAATTAATGAAATATATTTATGTTGGCTTCTTCACCGTCTTAGCCTCTGACTGGGCTGGGCAGGAGAGGTGGGCAGCTGGTTTGCATGTGCCTTTGTAGGACATCCTGGCAGCAGGTTCTGGCAGTTCACAGGTGCCACGAGTGACTGTAAAGGTTCATCTTGGGGAGCTCTGTAGTTCAGTGCATTCCAGGGTAGAAAAGGTCTTTATATTTCTTGTATGATTAAAAGCTATTTTTTTTCTGTATGAGTGAGTTTAATTGTTTACAGTTGATTGTCAGAATATTCTACAATACTTGAAACGGGCTTTTACCTGGAAGTAATTTGGAGTATGCTTTAAGTGCACTAGTTTTATTTTAGACTAGGCTAAGGATAAATTTTCAGTTTCTTAGATACAAGATGTTGAAAGGCAGGAAGATGTTATAAAATTCAGTGTATATTTTGTATTCTGTTTATATTCAGAGATATCCCCAAAGCTCCAAGCATTTCCTCAGATTTACAGCTTCATAACATTGCTTTTTTATTATGCCAGTGAGCATTGTAATTGTTTTGTTTTGTTTTAAGTAGAGGTATGCATCTGAAAAAGAGAATTCCCTTTGCCAAAATTCCATACATAAGTGAATGGTGAAATGGTGGAATACTCAGCAGCTGGTGCTAGGTCATGCAAGTCCAGATGGAACAAACTTCCTTCACATAATGTCCAGAACACGGTCCTTTATTTTCAGGGAGGTTTGTAGAAAAGATAATGATGATAGATGTGAAAAACAAAGCACAGTTATTTGAAAAGTAAAAGAAAGCCTACAGAAGCAGACTTAATAAAACAACATTTTATGTCCAGAGCAATCCAAGGGACAATCAAATGTTTGGTGAAAGAGTTAAACTAGAAAGGAAGGTGGATATCTGTGCCAGATGTTTTAAATTCTGAAGTCATTTTTGGATCTTTTAATTCAAGTCTTGTCAATAGAGTTCAAATGTTTTCTATTTTACGTGCATCCAGATAGCTTTGGATTTTATTTAGCAAGAAACAAGTGCACAGATATATTTTGAAGTAAATATATAGTGTGAGAATATATTTTAAAATAATTAAATAATTATGTTTAGCACAGGGTTATGTAATAGTATATCACAAGCCTTGTTTTCTGTTCCATATAAAATATTTAAAAAATGCTTTTGACAGATGACTTGCAAAGAATGTGTCATGTCGTAAACTTTCTGAACAAGCTTTTTCCCCTTTCTACTTTGCCATCAGAGGTAGTGGATTTTTGATGGAAAGCTGACCAAATTGGTGATACAGAAAACAATGTAAAGTGCAGAGAGAGCAGTCTTCCCTTCTGTAGCTACACAGACTCAACTATAATATTGGTTTGAGTTTTTGTTATGGACTTGGTTGTGCTTGGGGTGCAAGCTCAGAGGTAAATGACAAAGTTCTAACATGCAGTTCAGCAAACGAGTAATTTCTGATCAACAGATATGGAGGACAGATAATACAATTCTGCTGTGGTAAGGATACAAATGACTAGATTTTTTTCTCTAATGAAACTTGAACACTATATAATTACTGTTCAGTACAATAATAGTATTTGGTCTTCACTTCCACAGTATCCAGTAAGCTTTTTCCTACATCCTAATTCCTCCAGTGCTTTAATAGAAATTGTGACTATTTTTACATTTTCTTCATTTTTTTTCACCAGGCCTTAGAGTGCTCCTCAGGGAAGCAGTCATGGCCTCGAGCCTGTCGGTGTTCAGGAAGCGTTTGGACAACGCTTTTAGAGATGTGGTTTGACTTTTAGGTTGCCCTGTGTGGAGTCAGGAGTTGGACTCAATACTCATCGGTTTCTTCCAGTTCAGGATATTCTATGATTCTGCGATTATGGACACCAAAGCTGTATAGAGTATATCTAAGGCATCTGCTGATTTACACAAATGATTTATTTTAACAGAGAAGGACAGGGCAAGGAGTAGGAGAACAGCTATGGCTCTAGGTAGGAAAGAAGGAACAAATTTATGAATCCAGCAAACACCACGTTTTTTGCTTATAAAAATTAGAAGAAACAAATGTCACGTTTCAACATTCATTAATCACGTCTAGACTTTAGAGAGAAGGCTTGTAGTGACGGCATAGAAAATTTTTAAAGGTAACAAATCCAGCTACACTGTTTTAAAACACGATGCATCATTTTTAAATCTGTCTGGGTTCTTGTTTAGTCTGAAAGCATTTGTGGTAATAATTAAGAGAAAGTTCTGTACTTCAGTGGGCACCTGCAGTTTCAAACAATGCTTGAAATGTCGTTTCAGCACCTTGAATATAAGATCTCTGTTACATACTCTTCAGTGCAATTTCTGGATATTTGCACCAGCTTTTAGAAGGCAATCAGTTGTAATGTGGAGTCGATCTGAAGCACTCACCACCATTAGAGGCTTATTTCTATAAATAATGCATTGGACAGTCTCATTTTTTGTAATTTTCAATGTCTTTGATAGAAGCTATGTTCTGGTTCCAAGAATTCTGGCAAATAAGTGAAACAATATGGGAGCATGTTCATTTTTAAACTTCTGGGGTTTTTTCTTGTTTACTGAAGAAGCACATGACCTTTGAATTATATTCACAGTTGTGCTTTTCTCTGTTTTGGTATAGCATCTGGTTTGGTAAGGAAACATTTTCCTGTTCTTACTAGCCAGACTCTGCTGGTAATCATACTGGATAGTAGCTTGTATTTACGCTAATTTGGAAAGTTTTTCCTCAATGTTGTTTGTATTTCGAATACTACACTAATATTTATTACCTTATTTTAGGGAAACTCAGAATCATTCATTGTTTAATTTCTTGGAGGAGCATGTTGTCTTTATCCTCAATCTCTATATTTATAAATTCCTTCCAGTTTATTTGAAAACACAGATTCTCTGTGTAGACAGTGGATGTACTCTACTTCAACTGTTTTACTTAACAATTGCTAATTGTTGTTTTGTAGTAAAATAGTTAAATCTAGGAAGTATACCTTATACACAACTTCATCTTGAAATCAGGAAGAATTCTCACTGACGTGAGGAGGGTTTTAGACATGCATAAAGATCGAGAGATTTCTAATTGAGAGCAGCCTGCCCAGATCAACAGTCGCTTCTGATAGTTAAACATTTAGCTGGTGGTTTTCCCTTTGCATTTCCCAGTTTACAGGGTGGATGTTGGTATAAATTTTATGCAGTAGGCCTGGTAATAATGGCTTATTACAATAAAAAGAATTATTTTTAAGTACACGTTATTTTAAAATAAATACAAAAGTGTATTCAAAATGAACCTTCCAATACCTCAAAGGTCAAAATTGGTAGATTCTGTGTATATCGTGTGAAAACCAGCTATGCGTGAGCCACATGTCCCAGGCTCACGTATTTGTCGTTTGGGTGCAGAATACATTGTTTGTGGATTATTTGGATGTACCAGCTCTTCTGTGCCTTTAGTAGGGTGGTGTTTGGTGCGTGCAGAATGGTCATTTGTCCAGGAATTCCAGACACTCAGGAATTTGATAGATTGCCACTTCAGGTGTGAGATGAGAAATTACCCGTAAAGCTGAAGGGCAGTGGCACCAGTAAGGATCTCCTGTCAGAAGTGGTAGACTTGGTAGATCTGAAGGAGTGTTCAGATTGTGAACTCAAGCGTTCGGAGCTTAAGAAGTGCCAGAACTAAGACTGCATAAGCAACCTTAGTTTGACCTACCTTGTATAGATGATTCAGTTTTAATGGTATACCATGGAAAGGTTTTATTTATTAAGAGAATTGTACTGCATTCTTTGTACTTTGGCTCATACTCATTGAACAAGTAGCTATTCAGAGTTTTGGGGGTTTTATCTTGGGCTACGGCTTCATTTACCACACACCACCTAAACTCTGCAATACATACAGAACTCTGATGATTTTATTGTCAAACTTTTTAATGATGCTTTTGTTATAATGTCTGTATATATTGACCATATTACTTTATCTTTATAGCAGTCCTGCAAGATTAATAGTGGTATCTTCTTATTTTTAACTGACGTGGGATCAAAACCAAAGGGAGATTAGGCCAGTATTATCAAAATCATGGACTAATACTAGATGCTTAGCTTGGAATGACTAGGATGTCTTTTCTCAGGGTACTTTTTGATGTTCAGAACAGTTACTCTCAGATGCAGGAGGAGGTGCTTAGCACTTCTAAGGATACAGACTCAGAAGCGTTAAGCTGACTATCTAGAATATGAAGAATGTAACATGAGAAAAATTTGGTTTTGAAGATTTTCCCAGGATCATAAAATAAACTGTATATCAGAGGCAGAGTTTTAACTGCTGTTCACCTAAGACTACCCAGGTTTTATTGTAGAGGTTCTGAAGATGAATCTGTAGGAAATGTTTGTTTAGAACTTACCCTTCATGCTTTTTCAGTTTTTAGCAGCTGTCCAGGGGAAAGAAGCAATTGCTGGAAACACGGGATTTTGACCTATCTCTCTGGTTCCTTTGTTATCTGCACTGTTTAACAATTCTAGAAATATGATGTAGTGGTTGTTGTTTTGTGGTTTTGGGAGGTTTTTTTGGTGGCTGGTTTTTTTTGTGGTGTGTCGTTTCCCCCCCCCCCCCCCCCCCCCAAATACATACAGGGGCTATTACCTTTGCCCTGTGTAAATTCTAAATTTTTAATTTTGCTAATAGTAATGTACTTGTGAATTTTTTGTGTATGTGACTTCAGCCTTAAGTAAAAGAAACAGTGAATACAAAATTCCAGAAAGACCATCTCAAGAATCTCCAGCAAACTGATTTCTGCATTTCAGCACACTTTTCCATTACTGGGAACAAGTTATTAACCAATGTTGTGCTCCAGTAATTTAAAAAAGAAAAACTATACACTTCTTCCTTTGCTTTTGAGCTGTAGTTCTCTTTTTGTTCATGCTACTTGGGCATCTCTGTTCTGAGGTCAGAATTGCTGCTTTCGGTTCTGGTGACTTGCACTGCCATGGCCCTGGTCAGCTTGAAGGAACGAATACTGAAAGGACTTTGGCTTATTTGACGTGTGTTTTAAGTATTCCACATGTTTAGTCAGCTCATTGCTGCAAGAGCTTGGAAACATGTAGTATCCTAAGTACATATGAAGTATTTGGAGAACTGCAGCCTCTTTGAGAAGCAAGTGATTTTCTTTGACCCAGGACTTACGAAGTTGTGAAACTTGAACATATTTTTCACAGGGGTGGCAAAACTCATATCCCTGTTATGCTATGACCTTTTATAAAATTTTAAGTGTTCACAGTTAAGTTTACAGAGGGCATCAATAAATGGATGAAAAATATTGCTTTATAAATAGTCTTTTGTGGGAGTAAGTATTGAATAACTTTGCAAGTAGGTGTAAGTGCAATATCTATGTTTGATTAGATAAATTAATGGAGAAAAAAGTGGAGAAATTAAAAATGTAGAGACAGTCCAAGACAACAATTTTAGCTTCAAATTCTAACCTGTTATCCAAATGAAACCTGCATAATGTGACAATTTATTCCCATTGTTGCCTGTTAAACCCTGTGAAGATGATCTTCAATACTGAATTCAAAGGAATACATCTTCAATTCGTAGAGTTTATTCTATCTCCCTTCATGTCTATAGAGCTATATTTATATCAGCCCGACCAAGACCTATTGGATTTCCCCCTATTTCTCCAAATTTTACACCTTGCATATGTTCACTTTAAATGAAATGACCTTCTTGTTTCAGATAATGTTCTGTTATACTGTTTAAAAATATTTTTCATATTTCTTAAAACAGCTGATATTACTGCTTAATTATATGTCTCTCTTTTTTTGTTTCATTAGTTTTGCCAGCCTGGAGGATGGCAGCTTTCAAAAGAGAGAAAACAGCCAACGTTCTTTGTGGTGGTTTTGACTGATATAGACTCAGAGAGGCACTACTGTTCCTGCTTAACTTTCTATGAAGCAGAGATTAACCTGCAGGTAAAAATTTTATAATAAATAACAAAAATGCAGAGAAAAGTGTCTAGAAACAATAGATTAATGTCATAGAGGACAACGTTAGAAAATATTTTGCTGTTCCTGGTAAGGATGTATTTTTCTGTCATGCAGAAGTGCATGTATTTTTGCGCAAAGGTAAGCTCGATGTACTTGTTTGTGTTTGTTTTATCTGCTTTTGAAAAAAAAAAAACAAAAACCAACAACCAAAAACACTTCACAGAATTTCTTTATCTCCACCACGTTTTCTTAATGGGACAGCCAAGATGGTGTTCCTTTCACTTACTTCCATGTCTGACATAGCATGAACGATTCTCATCTTCGTTCTAGGAAAAAAGGTTTATTAACTTCTGCTCCCTCTGCTGGCCAACTGTATCAGGCCAGCACAGGACAAAAGTGTACAAGTATGCTGTAATATGCATACATATTTCTGTAAGGGCATTCATTGTCAATATTTGTGTGGGTGTAAATGGCAAGATTTTAAAACTGATAGAATAATTCTTCAGTGTTTAGGTAGGTCAAATTTTGGGTGTCAGCTACTTGGCAGTGTTTGTTTTTAAACATGTATTTAATTATTTTTGGGCAACCTCAGTCTTTCAAAAATAGATATTTTGTTTCCCATTTGATGTATAGTACTTCACAGAATCTCTGCTATGACATAATACTTGGAATCTTTAGAAGCTAGAACCTAGGGAAAACCTAATCCAATCTGTAATTGTGGACTGTCATTGTTATGTTTTGAAATATTTTCTTCTCCACATGAAAATTAAAAAAATAAGTAAAACCTTGGGATTAAGTATATTAAAGTTAGTTAAAATTAAATAGATGGCTAAGTAATTTTTTTTCTCTTTTAGTGAAGAACTGTAACATTATTGAATATTTTAAGAAAATGCTTTTAATAATCCAAGTGTACTCTGTTTAATACTGGAGTTAAAATGTTACCCTATTTGTAGAATAATTAAAAAATGTAGCGTAGTGCTTTTCTAGGCACAACTGGAAGCCAGAGAATAATAGTTGTTCTTATTTCATCCACCTACAGTTTAGGTGGATATTTTTGTAGATTATTAAAAGGAGTTAAAAGCAGAAATGTAACAAAATTAGATGTATTTCAGTCTTAAAATTTAGTGTAGATCAACTGACATCTTCCTATCAAAAATGTTGTCATTCTTTAATCTCTGTCATCTTTCCATATTTCATAAGTAAAGAGTGAAATATTCTATAGTCATTCTTTCCGAGCTGATAAAAATTTACAATGGCTGACTCTTCCTCCACACTATGTATTTCATAACATATACTAAATTTAGCAAACTTGTTACTTATCCTGTGGTTGCTAGCAGCTGTTTTTGATTCACTATCCACAACTTCCAAGTAATGCTCATCACAAAACATCCAGTATTAACTAAAAGTTTTTTATCTTACAATGCCTAAGTATCAATAGTTTAAAAAAAAATTAAAAAACCCCGACAAAACAAAGCAAAAAAACCCCCACCAAACCTGAGTGCAGCAGGATGTTGGTTCTCATAATGCCATTCCTGGCTGTGTTCTAAAGAATGCATATTTTTCAGATGAACTTGCTGTGGTGAAATTTATTCTATGACTGCATTGTTTATAGCCAAACTTCCTGTTTCTTTCTAAAACCCAAAGAGAATAATTGAACGTGCCCTGTTACATGGTCATTAGACAAGAATTCGGCACGTGTACAATCTGTAATGAAACATAAGCTTATGAAGCATTGGGCTATGAAAGTAATATTGATTTAACCATTCAGATGCATGCCTCGTTAAACAAACAGTCCATGAAACATAGTGTCCAGGACTTGAAATGAAATCTGGACAGTACTTTTCACAGTTAAATACAGTTCAATGTTGGTTTTTTGAATTGAATTACATAACCCAGTGAGACAAAAGTAAGATTAAATTTCCAAAAAAGAAGGGTTACTTCTTTCCCTTCACCAGGTAAGCCTTGCCGATACACAAGATTGTTCAGAGTTCAGCTAGAGCAGATCAGATGTTTGGCTTGGCAGAACCGTCTTCACAAAAAACTGGAATCAACTACTTGGAAGTTTCTGTGGTTAATTAAACTGCAAAGTGAAACCAAACTCATTTCTCAGCTTGTGAATGCAAGAAGAGAACTATTGAACCTTTTTTGAGCTTTCTGCATAATAATACAGGAACCTTTTTGACACAATTGATCAAGGTGGGTCTGAGAAGGCTGCTTCTGTCATTCCAGTTCCCTCCATTCCTGCTTCAGCTCTTTGTTACAGGATAACTTGTAAATAAATGCTACTGGAAAAGTAAGGAGATTGTACTCACATGGTGTATCTAAGTGGTACCCATGATAACCTAGGGCACAAGATTAATATAGCAACTGTAAAAGCTATATAGTCTGTAGGGAAAAAAGTGTTCTCCCTGGTATCTCTGAAAGCCCTGGATTCAGTTTAGTCTCTTGGCAGTTGCATGTTGTAACAAGTTTTCCAGAGAAAAGTACAGGCTCTAGTAAGCAGATGATGGCCTGTTTTCAACTTCCTACCCCAGATAGAAAATAAAATACTAGTCTATTTGTTGACATCTGTGAATCATACTTTGCATTGTTGCAGTACTGTCATTCTGAACTGACCCAGAATTTATTATCTACACGGATCCTAGTCCGTTTGATTGGTAATCAGCTTTCATAAAGTTGTGATAATATATCAAAAAGATTGATGTTACATTTAGTCTGATTAATACTCCATATCTGTACTCACGAGGAAAGTGAACACATGATATTCCATTAAATATGAGAATAGAGCTCACTTGATGCTGTGAATGCAGGTGACGCAGCTTTGCCATGTATTGGCAATTCATGAATTGTTCTGTTTTATGATGCCAGTTTTACTTAATTGTCCCAGTAACATTTGTTAAAGCTATATAAGGGTATGTTCTTCATCTGAGATTAAAATGAAGTGTTTGAAAGTTTGACCTTAACAGGAGTCTAAAGTTTGGAACGTGACTAGGCTACTAGAGGCAGTCTAGTAATGAATTAACAATGCTAAAGCTGGCATTATTTAAAGACTTCCTTAGTATGTATCAGAGCAGTTCAGTGTCCAAGATTTCTCTCCCACCTCAAGTTCCTACCAATAGAAAGTGTAAAGAAATCTGAGATACTGCACTGGTTTCTCCTTCCAGCGTTGTATGTCTCCAGCACATGCTTAGTCTGATCCACGTTTAGATGCTCTAGCAAATAAAACTGGATGTCATACTGACTTGCATGTATCTACAGGAATTAGGAGGAGGAGAATAAGTCAAAACATCCCTATTTCCTCTTCCCTCACAGTGCTTTGAAGGCTGTGGGGTTTTGTTGTTTGGGTGTGTCCCTGTCCCCCCGTGCTGTCATCCTCCCCATTACTGTGTTTTGATCATTGCTGTGGACTTCAGATTTCATTGATTTGAAATCTACTTGAAACCTCATTGATTTGAAGAAAACCTTGTCCTATCAACCAAAAAAAATAGTCTACTTAGCTTATTTTTCTGGCAACTGAAGCCAGAAGCTGTTGAGCAGCCAAAGGGTATTCAGCAGAATCATAACTTACAGTTACAGAATTCACCCATAAAACTCAGTTCCTCTTTGTGTGTAACTTTATTAGCCGTCCAAAAAATGCATCAGTATATACACACACATATATATGTATAGTTCTGTGTGGTGTATACACCGTTTGCTAAAATGAGGATCTTATTTCTAACAGCAATTTCTGGATGTTACCACTTAGCACACAAAGACTTGATTTAATACTTTTGAGTCAGCAGATACTTCTACTGACCTCAGCTGTGCTTCTTACCAATTACGCAGTTAGAATTTATACTAACAATGCTTGGAAGAGCACCATAGATACAATCTTTTAAAAAAATGTTGACTCACATCGTTCGGGAACTTAATGGTCAAATTGTATGTTGCTTTGCACTTTGAAAGAAATTTATCCTCTCTCCCTAACCCCTCCATCAACAAATTAGAGAATGATTTACGCCAGTAACTGAGCCCATGCAACTGTATTTCTTCCATTACTCAAAATCTGCTCAATGAGATTAGTGCAAAACCCCAAACATTTGTTTATTACAGTCTTACTACAAGATTGTATCATTCTTGTGTGTTGTCTTATGCATATATATGTTAAAACATTGCGATCACAAAGTTGGTAAGATTAAATATATCACTCTGGAAAATGCACATAAGTAATAATTCACAAGTCTTCCATTTCCTGCCATTCACATTCTCTTCCTCTCTCTGCCCCCCTTGCAAAAAGAGGAAAAAGAAATTGTAAAAATCCCAAACCATAAAATGGCAGATTCACAACATTCACAAATATTTCCTGAGTCAAGGGAAAAACTGCCAACAAAATGACTTCATGCTTCATAAAGTTTTAATTTTTATGCTTGGACTGGAGAGCTGGTGATCCTACTGTGTCAAAGCATATGCTGCTTGATGAGTCACTGACGTTTGGTTTTTAGCAGAGGATGAGAACACTCAGTTCAGTTGTACTCTTTTTGAAGTGTGAAATCTAATCCCCCTTTGGATATTATATTAGCGTGTTATTCTTAAGATTAAGTTTAATAACTTTTTGTGAAAATCTCAAATGTTAAATTTGTTCTGAAAGTGACCCTTGACTGTCAATGCCCCAAAACGCATTTTGTGGAAAAAAAACCCCAATTTAAAAAATAATGTTTAGTGTATTACATCATCATCTTTCTAAATCTGCTGAAAAATGGATGGTATGATAGCATACAGAGATTTAATGCCTTATTTCCTTTCTGCTCCTGTGTTGCAGCACATGTTCTATATCATTAGAAATAGACTTGTATTTTTAATGTCCTTTTATACATTCAAGGTCCTCTCTGGACCACAATTTAAAGTTAAGGTGAGAACAGTTGTACAGGGGAAGGCATATTTCCATCTTCCTAATAACTCTGGCAGTAATTTCTCCTGTCTGGTTTGTCCCCTGGCTCGTGCATTCACACACATCCTCAATATGAACTGATGTAGGTGCAGAAGCTTGTTTTGGGTTAAGGTCTCCTTTTCCTCTTTACTCCTGTGCTGTGTCTACACAGTGGCCCCAAATCTCAGCTCACAGGGTAGGGGGATACCGTCTTTTAAGCAGAGACTTTTCTGTGTCAGTAGAGATCAGATAATTGATCTGACTTTCAAACAGTAGTAATACTAATTCAGCAATTCATTGAAAGTCTTTTCAATGTGTTTCCCCATATACAATTTAAAGGAATTAAGTGACCGTATTTTAATTAAATAAAACAAAAATCTGCATGTTAAATTTTGCTTTGGTTTTCTTCCACATATACTGTTCTGTATTATATAAAAACCATAATGACTGAGTTAGAATAGGATATGAATTAACAACTTTCTTAAGTTAATGTGATTTTTGCCATTTGTTCTGCTTACATTGCTTAGGTCTCTGCAGTCTCCTCACCTTAGATGAGGTGTGTAGGGCTTCAGAGGGTGGAATCCATGGATCAAGTTTACTGCCTTTGGGAAAATTCAGAAAGATTTAGTAAACTCTAAGCTCTGAAATTACTATTTGCATATGCATAGTTCTTGCTAAAGACTTGTTACTGTAATTCTTTAACATTCTTCAGTGCTACGGTTAACATCTCGAAAGCAGTTACTTAATGCTGTTGATTATTGCCCCGTGGAATTTCAGCATTTATAGGGCAACTGGATATGCATTACCTTGGACTTCCCAGATCTTCTGGGGTGTGCAAGGCCTGATGGCCGACTCCAGAACTCGACTTTGGCCTATGGCTGCATAAGTTGGAAGGTGTGGGTACTAGGTTACTTTTGTTCCAGAGATTTTTCAATGTGTTTAGGTGATAATGCATATAATAAGCGCCTTCTGGAGTTTTCAAAGTGAGGTGCATTAAATGGTAAACATCTAATAGATGCTGGTGGTGTAAATTTCGTGTAATGCTGGAAGGTGCAATGCAAGCTCCTTATTATCATATGTGAGTACTCTGAAGTGCCAGTAGTATTTAGGGGGTGAACGAGCTGACCTGTTACAGAGACTTGAAGTTATTCTATTTGATAAGTTTACGATCTTCAAATAATTTTCTATCTCTGGTCCTTTTATTTCTTTAATTGAAAGAATCTGTACTGTGCATTACTACAGTTTATTATCCTGTTTTGAATTTATTAAATTGAGATAATGGCTTTTATGCTGGTATAATTATTCCAGTATAAGGTTAGCTGCAGTTGTACGGTTCTGTGCATGCAGACAAGCATGAAGTAGATTTTTTCACCTGTGGTTTTAGTTCAATACAGCAGATTGTAGGCACAATGCAGATTGGTCTTCTGGAGGCAGTCAGCTAAGTTTATTTTAACTTTCATACATGTGTTAGAATTTATTGGATACGTGCGTTTGTATAATCTGAAAAGTAAATAAAATGAATTGATGCTGAATGTTTTTTGGCCTTTGATTGTTAATAAACCAACTAAGAGTGTATTTGGCTGCAAATAAGACCAGCAGAGCCTAAGTCACATGGAGAGAAAGGGATCCATCCCAAATGAGCAATTGGCACGAGATTACTAAAGCAAACTTCAAATAATTTTTCTTAAAATAAGAAATCGTGCATGGTCTCTAAGTCTTCTTTGCTGAGCAGTTAGTAGAAAAACAAAGCACTTGCTGAACTTGGCACAATTTTGGGTGCAAAATTTTGCATAGGGCAAACTGGTTTTGACAGTTATAACGAAATACTAGAGTGAAAGTTTTGTAATGAGATGTTCTTTCTCGCTCAAGGATTGGATGTATTAATAAAAGTACAATTCTAATTTCACTTTCTGTTCACACTTGATTTTCTTTGAGTTTCAAATAATGCCTGCCAGCTTCCACCTTCAGAACGGTAAAGCTACATCTAATGCTTTGTGTTTTCTAACTTTTCTATTAGTACCTCAGTTTAAATTGATTTTCCTCACTCTGACATGAAGATAAACCCAATTTTTCTCTGCTCAACGTTAATCAGAACTAAACGCACTGACTTCAGTAGCATATTCCCCTGGAGTGGAGATTTTTGTTGACTATATTGGTAGGTCATTTTCATCTTTAAAACTTTACTTCAGTTCCTAATGTAGATTTTGGCTGGATTGTTATTTTTAAATTAAATGTCAATATTTAGAAGCAGATCTGACAAAATAATCTCACTGTTGTGGCAAAATGAGATTCATACAAGTTAAATAGGAATCACAAAATTTTGAGGGCTAGATCAGGATAATGAGTATCTCTGTTGAATAAAAAAAGGTGGCTGCTGTCATTTTTCTTGGCTGCCACATCTGTTGCCTTTAAATGAGCTGTATTTTTTCACTGAAGTAGCACAAATCTGTCACGTTTTTCTACTAAAAGTTATAATTTCTTAAGCTGAAATTGAGGCTTAGATTAAAAGATTTGTTGATGTGCTGATTTTTCCACGTGCAACATTTTAAATGCATCCACTGTCAGCCAAATGTGACTGACGGTAGAGATCTTGTACTTGCAGAAGCTTTTGTGAGAGTGGGTGGGTGGGAAGCAGAGAGAGAGTTTCATAGTCCACTGCCACATGAGGGAAAACTTGGAGAGAGAGTGAGATCAACCCTTATCAGACATCAGGTAATCCACAAATGTTTTTAACTTAGACATAAATCTACAGGAAATGAAGTTAATTCAGATAAATAATATTGTGAAGCTATATCATTAAATAAGATACATTCAAATATGTTACATTAAGTGCTGGGAAGAATGTGTTAGCATTTTGGGTCAGAAAGAAAAGACATCTTGCATAGTATTTGGTCTCAGTGGATGCTTAGGAGTGAATGTGGAACTTCTGTGTGTTCAGACAGCAGAGGAACATGACATACATATTATCTCCATGAGTGGTCCCTCCTCTCCCTCTACTATCCAAGGACCAACTGAGCCAAATATGACTGGTACACTTTTAGTAACCTCTGTGAATGTCATTAACTTGTCCAATCTTTTCATGACCCTGTGTGCATTTTTATTACTGCTATTTTGTAGCAGAAGAGTTTCAGAAGTTAAATAACCGTTGCATGAAGAGCAACTACCATTTGTTTGCTTTGAACATATTTCAGTTATCATCTTGATTACAGTGGTGGATGCAAAGGACTTTCTAACAGTTTTGCTATCAGTTTGATTGGTTGAGCTTTTGTGATGCAGTGTTACTACTTCTGTTTTGGCAAGCCAGCCCACAAAATAGCTCAACTGAAATTTCTTTCTTACACTCCTTTGATGCTAAGCACAGAAACTAAATGCTTACACTCTTCTGGGACTTATAAGATGTCATCTGAAACTCATAATTTTCAACTCTGAATATCTATTTGTGATCTAAAGCAAACAAAATGCATTGGGCAGAAAATGTAGCAGGAATACTTCATATTTGCCTTTGTACCTGCTTAAGTTTTTTGCTGAGTAGTGCGTGTAGTGCATACTGAAGAAACAGGAGGCTGTGATGGAGTTTTGAAATGGTATCAATCATATGTTGTTAAGCCAAGCCTGTACGCTCTCTATGGTATGCTTTCATGGATTTGCAGTGTTCGTTACATTCTCTTCAACATCTCCCTAGATAGACTGGCATGGGTACTGAACTGGAAGAGCTACGTGACTGCTTATCACTTGCTCCATTAGAATGTGTAAATCATTTTTCCACGGTACCCTATGTGAAGCATGTGAAGAAAACATTTAGTGTACACTTTCAGTTTTAAGAAAGTTTTTGCTCTTGATCTGCACCAATTTATTTCAGGAAAATATGCCATATTTTATTATTAAAATTAATCTTTGTTTAATACTTGAATTTTTTTTCTAATAGCATGGTTTCAAACTCTTCTTGTTACAGTGTACTTGATAAAATGCTGCAAACCGTGCCCAGTAGTTCTTACATGTTTTTGTAAAGGTAGAGGGGTTTTTAAAGCAAAGGGACACCAATTTAAAGCTAAGCAATGCCTCATTTAATAATATGTGTATCAAGCCCACAAGTATTCTATTTTAACTGCATCTATTAAAAACGCGTTAAACCTTTTTTCTGGTCTGTGGATCTGGGACATCATGCCTGATCTGTTGGTGAGTAACGCCAGTTGTCAGTTACCTTCCTTATTAAAAAATGCTTGAATAATTAGGCTGATTTTGTCTAGCTTGGGCTTCATGCTGTGTACATCCCTTGGCTAAACTGAGGAACAAATTGTTCTTGGAAAACAAGTAAACAAATAAATAGCAGAGTGATGATGAACAGTGCTGTTCACAGTTAATTTTTCTAAACTATTGGTTATCAGCCAGGGGATTGGTGCTGATTTTTTTTTTTTTTAATTTGGTCATGCGAACTTTTATTATTTTGTGAGATTATTTTTTTCAAATGCTTGCACAAATTCATTTCTTAATTCAGCTACTTTTATTGGCCAAGTTCATAAACTATACAGTGATGCTGTTAGTTCGATTAGTTGGTTATTTAGATTCCAGTTTACCCTATCACTTTAGATCATAAATATGTTAAATAGATACTTCTCATGATACCATAGAATCATAGAATGGTTTGGGTTGGAACAGACCTTAAAGACCATCTAGTTCCAACCCCCCTGCTGTGGGCAGGGACACCCTCCACTAGACCGCGTTGCCCAAAGCCTCATCCAGCCTGGCCTTGAACACTTCCAGGGATGGGGCCTCCACAACCTCTCTGGGCAACCTGTTCCAGTGCCTCACCACTCTAACAGCAAAGAATTTCTTTCTAACATCTAATCTAAATTGACCCTCCTTCAGCTGAAACCCATTACCCCTTGTCCTGTCACTACACTCCCTCATAAACAGTCCCTCACCATCTTTCCTGTAGGCCCCCTTCAGGTACTGGTAAGCCCCAATTAGATCTCCTCAGAGCCACCTTTTCTCCAGGCTGAACAATCCCAACTCTCTCAGCCTGTCCTCATAGGAGAGGTGCTCCAGCTCTCTGATCAGCTTCGTGGCCCTCCTCTGGACCCTCTCCAACAGCTCCATGTCTTTCTTGTACTGGGACTTCCAGAGCTGGATGCAGTACTTCAGGTGGGGTCTCGCAAGAGCCGAGTAGAGGGGCAGGATCACCTCCCTCGACCTGCTGGTCACACTTCTTTTGATGCAGCCCAGGACACGGTTGGCTTTCTGGGCTGCAAGCACACACTGCTGGCTCATGTTGAGCTTCTCATCAATCAATACCCCCAAATCCTTCTCCTCAGGGCTGTGAAGGCAAACAATTGAAATATATGCACTCATGCTCTCTCTAGCTCTGTATTCTCATTTATGTAAGAACGTATGAAACTCATTACTATGTTACATCAGGAATTGTGTATGTGTATATATATAAAAAAAAGTGTAGATGTGGGTGTGTACGTTTGTTAAAATACATGAAAAAAATTGAGTTTAAGACTATATTGGTCTGCTTTAAATGTACAGGGGACACAATTTTTTGGCCAGTCTCTTAAAAGGCCACTTTACAGCTATAGCAAACAAGATGAGCAAATTGAAATTGCATCATATGTTCTTCAAAAGAAGTTTCACCATTTTCTGAATTTGTTTATTATATATTATTTATGCAGGGAAAGAGGGGAAAAAAAGATGACAAGTAAACAAATCAAACACCCTGTTGTAAAACCAGAGAAGACTTTTCTGTTTAAACTTCTGATACGTCTTCAACCATGTTCTAATCATGCAATAAATACATGCTTGTTTAATTGTATTTTAAGAATGTAATTGTGCCTCTAGTTTTAAAATTGGTCATCTTGATTTTTTTTTTTTCCTATACTTGTTTTGATCTCCTGGGACCTAAGTGTTAACATTCGTTACTGTGATGTTGTCTATGTTTTTGTGACAGTTTGGAACATGACAATATAAAATCTATTTAAGAAATATCTAAATTAACAATTTGGCAATGCTGTTTCTCCAAGAGATGCAGTGGGGGCTAGAAGAAAAAAGGTAGTCTTGAAAAAAAACAATGACTCCTATGAATCTTCCGTGTTTCAGATGCCTAGACTGTCACAATCATATATACGTGAACAAGGAACCCTTGCAAGGAAGATTTCTGCAAAGACAGTTTTTGTTAGCTAGGTGATTTTGCAGATAAAAAGTTCTGTAATGAACATAATCGTAACTGTAATATTATCTGCTAGATTTTGTGGACACAGAGCTCTGTGAATTTGAGTCAGCCATAGTTTACAGATCTCTGCACTATATTCTCCTTATAACTTCAGACACCAAGTGAAGATGCAGAAGGAAAGAGGATTCTGGGTTTGGCAGGCAGGGAACAGGACCCTGATGGCCTTCAGCCAAACACAAATATAATTCCAGGGAACCACATATTTTAAGCATGGTGAAATCATGAACGATCACAGATCATCATCCAATTCCTTTCATTAATACAATTAGATCAGTCTCTGTTACCTATTCCTTACCCTACTGAACAGTTTTTCAGAACTTTATTAATCTCATGTTCAAAACATTCATTCATTTCCAATGTAAAGGCACAGATATTTCTGAATTATATTTTAAAAGTGTATCACCTTTTAAACTAAATGGATCTTTAAGTATCTGGAACACTGGTTTGCTCTTTAGTGGTACATTTTTCTCAATTCAGCTGTTTTCAAAGTCTACCTGTACGTAGAATTAAAAAGGGGGAAATACAAAAACGAATCTCAATATTTAATTTAAATTAAGAAAATTCTTAATCTGTTCTACTGTAGTATGAAGGACTGCTAGCCAACAGTCTAGATGAGAGATATCAGGGAAGCCCTGTAGCAGTATATTAAAATTATCATCATCTTCCAACCAATATAAGTGCAAAGGGAAAATGATAATAATCAACTAGATTTTTAAAAAATAAAATAACAGTATTCTTATTTAACAAATTTAAATTCATCTTTCAGTTAATGTATCGTTAGCAAGGTTTTCCTTAACACCCAATTATTCTTAATTTAGTTGTAAACTGAATGCTATTCTATAAAATAAAAATATATTGTGAAAAAAACCCCACAACTCTTTTATTTTGTTAGCTTTGATTAGAGAATATTTTTTCCTTAGATGAGAAAAGGGATAAAGAAAGATGAAATGTGCATGTGTCTGAGCAGAAGCGTAACTAGAAAGAATTAAGTTTGTGGTTTTACTGCTTTGTATTTAGTATTGCTACAGAATGCTTGTGCTGTTAATACTTCACTTGAAAAGTAGGTTAAAAGTCATGTGTTTGAAATGATTATCTACTTAGTCTACTGACTCCTAATAATGTGCCTGTCAGAACGTTTAGCCGTGGAAGAAATACGGCTAGTCGCATTACATTTTTCCGTAAATCTTTTATGAAGTAAGAGAGTGTTTTTATAGTGTATAATGATTTATCGATTCAATACTGTGCTGCTTTTGTGCCCTTAAAGTTTTAAATTAAATCTAATTAAGAATTAATTCAAGACTTGATCTGAAGTTGAGTGGATTTTATGAAAATGGCCTTTAATAGAAACCTCCTCCCTATCTATGCACCCTGAGTTTTCATTATCTTAATACTACGTGAATCTAGAGAAGCTCCATTTTCCCTTGCCTTTAGAAATGTGGAATATGTTTTAATTTCATTTTTCCAAATGTTGTCAGGTCCACAGTTTGTCAGATAGCCAGAATGTGTTGCCTTTATGCCTAGAATTCATAATTACTCTTTAGAACAGTTGATGGAATAAATTTTTGTTGATTATGTGTTTAGTGGTGTATGACCACTAAACTATAATTTAAAAATTCTTCTTGCATTTTTGGGGGCAGGGGGAGGGAACTGTGATTAATGTAAAAGCTTTCCCTGTCAACATGATAATGGATGGAAATAAATGAACATGTGGGGGACATGTGACTGTTGAGTTATAGTCTTCCTCTATTAATTCATGAATCACAATTTTAACCTAGAAATGAGATGCAAACTAGACCAAACATGTACATTGCATATGTATTGGTTGCCACTTAGGTAAGAATTAATGTACAAAGCCAAGTATATGACTGTATGGGTGTATATATTGCTATGCTAATTGTTTTTACTTTGATATGAAAATATTATACATATCTCTTAACTAAACCAGCTTGGTTAATACACATGTAAATACTCTCTTTGTAAACTATTTTTACTTGAATGCTGAATTGGTTTTTAGAAAGGAGGCTGTCCTCAGGTCAGGGAGTTCCTGAGCTGCAGATTGCTGGCGACAGGAGAAGAATGCACTGGAGGAATGGCCTCACTAAGCTTGCCCTCTGTTCAGGGGGGCCGTGGGCACCAAGACTGCGTACTAAGCTACAGATGAACTTTTGTCTAACTCGGTTTAGCAATGGTTATACATTCTTTCTTTCTTTTTTAATCTTGCTTAGACAAGGGATGGCATGGTATAAGTGAATACCACTTAACTTTTATGTCCTGAAGAATGACAGTGGTAGTTTTACAGGAACCCATATAAAAAATTACATGCCTTTTTTTGTCTATATAGTAATGAAAATAGAACACCAAGGTGCATGTGCACATGCATGTACCTATGTATCTTACTCTTTAGGTGTGCGTGTGTGAGAAGTGCTTTAGTACAGGTTGACACAGAACTTGAGTATGGTTGAGCAGCTTCCAAGAGACACATGCCCATGTTCAGGTCAGAAGCCTGAAAGGCCAGGTCTGACTTTATAGGTGGAAGGGCAATGGGCAAAGGCTCTAATGTAGATACCTTCACCTGCGGGTCAGCTTAGGAAGTAGCACTCCATTACCCTACAGCTGTCAGTGCAGCTTCTAGCTGGTATGCAACTACTGGACCTTTTCAGAGTGACCTTTTCAATTTGGTGCTAGAGCTGAGGAGAGCATTTATATAATAAAACACAGGTCTTGGTGTGGAGGCAAAAACAATGGAGTGGTTCACAGATGATGACTGCTGCCTGACAGCTAATGTCTTCAGCTGCCACCATTTGGCTCCGATGAAGGCACGCAGGACTGTGCAGACAGGACTGTTATTACGTATTAGGTTAGTTAAAACAAGTGCTTTTGAAGGAACCTGTTTAGTTTCCTACTAGAAGAACAATTATGCTCTAGGGCAGTGGTCTCCAAACTTTTTTCATTGTGACCCCATCAATAAAATTCCCATATGAAGCTTATTGTAAATAAACATTTTCATAATTAACGGCAGTTAAGTCAGCTTTTTAAGTACTTCTAATATCATTGTTTTAACTGCTTTTATTTGGATACATGTGCTTGCTTAAAGAAACCATACATTCTGAATTGAGATTGTAAAATAAAGCTCATGAATTTGCAGCATTCCTGGCATTTAAGAGCCTTTCTATCCAATTTCTTCCATTTAATAGAAAAAGTGATGTTAGATTTTTTTTTCAATAAACTGCAATGATGACTAATAACATGATAGAAATAGCAAGCAGATATTTCATGTTGTCATATGGAAAGGGAAGTAATTTTTCTCTTATTCCTAATTAAGATAATATAGTGATTTTTGCTTAGAAGAATGCTTGGTCAAAGGAACAAATATTTAGAAATTTGGTGGGTGGTGTGGAGGTGGAGAGAATTACATGCAAAAATTGGAAAGCGTCAACTTTGTCATGTGAAAACTTAATCAGATAATGAATTTGTCAAAGAATGTGTGGAATTTTAGAAATGAAAGTATTTAGTGATGTCTTTAGTTTTGGCCATGAGTAATAATAAAGTATTTGTGATTGAATAGTAAGTGTTGGCGAGGAGGTTTTAGCAACTTGCACAATATTGTGAACAACTGCATGTTTATCTCAAGTTTATCTTTATTGTACCTTCCTTTTTTTTTTAAAATCAGAAACTTAGTGGTTCATAAGTTTGGGGGATATTTTGAAAAATCTGAACTAGTTTTCTTGTAAAGAAATTCCTTTAGATTCCAAATTCACTGGTTGGGCTGAAGACGACTTTGTAGATGATTTTAGCTGTAACATTGAAGAAATTGAATCATGTCAATATGAATAGAACAACCAAACATTCTTTTGAGAAATATTTTTCTTCTGTATTTGGAGCATGGCTGATTGTAAATCAGCTAACACTTTGATGTGAAAGGATCCCATTCTATAACCCATGTAATTATCTGAAATGTGAAACAGGGAGCATTTAACGTGAAACATTGTCCTATTAAACTGCTGTCTCACAGAACTTTATTTTAGGTACATTGGTACATGACTTCCCAACTGAGTTTTAACAAGTTGAACTACATCTAGAAGCTTTTAGGTAGTTCAGGCAACCATTGGAATGTGCTCCTGTTATTTGACTTCCTTACCAGTTTCAATTAATGCAGTCATTTTCTTTTCTGAAGTTCTGAGAAATGTTAACTTTTTGTAAGAATTGCTAACATTTTAGTTTGAGGTTTCTTTCTGCTTATTAATTGAAGTGTTTCTGTTTTCAAGGGAACAAAAGAAATTGAAGGTGAAGAGGAGTCTGGTTTAATTCCGCCTGCAGAAGTATTTGCTCCTAAAAGTCTGGTGTTGGTGTCCAGACTAGATTATCCAGAAATTTTCAGGGTAAAGAACTTGCAATTGCCTTTTATAATATATGTCAGCAGACAAATCTGGTTTTAATGAGTAGCAGTGACAGTGCTTTTGATTTAAAACATCTCAGGATTGATTTGGGAATTTAAAAGCAAAAGTAGGCTTAGATTGAACTAAATAAAATTCAATGTCTGTGACAG
Source organism: Grus americana (assembly GCF_028858705.1). Classification (NCBI taxonomy): domain Eukaryota; kingdom Metazoa; phylum Chordata; class Aves; order Gruiformes; family Gruidae; genus Grus; species Grus americana. Next base: position 12,449,520 of record NC_072856.1, read on the forward strand.
TAAATAGCCCCTGTAGGTTGAAGCAGTGTGCTTTTACCCTCCAAGCAGTTTTAAATCTACATAGGAGATGAAATAGAGATTTTTCTGGGCTCAATTTACTGTATAATGAAGGGAATTATTAGGACAAACCTAGATGTGCTCAGGTAAAAACAACACATTAACAATATCTGATTAAATATATAATGGTAAATTAATAGTGAAATCCTAGTTTTCCTCCATATGTAAGGCAAAATGTCAGAGCGTCTTCCAGATCAAATTAAGATGCATGACAAAGATTTAGGATCTTGGATTACTTTCAGCTGATGAAATATGGCTGATCTGAGATAAATGAAAAGCTTAAATTTTTATTAAGCTAATACATATTAAGAGAAACAAATATAGTTCAGTTTACAGATCAAGGGAGGAAATCATTCAGCAGCTAAGTTGTCATTAGACCTAAGGAATGACTGTACCGAGTGAGATTAAAAGTCCACGTAGCCCAGTATTTTGTCTCTGCTAGTGGCCTGTAGCGAATGCAAAGCAAAGTGTGTAAGAATAGGGCAGGCTGTAGAAAAAAATTCCACATAATACTTTCCTAATTCAGTGTGAATTATAGTTAAATGACATCCTGAACCAGAGGTGTCAGCTGTGTGGGTTTTTTCATATAACTTGTCCAGTTTCTTAATGCTCAGATTTTAGAACAACCCGTGGCAAGGAGTTTCACAGCTTAACTATGTGTTATATGAAAAGTTACTGTTGGAATTATTTCTAAGAAGAGAATTCCTAAAATATTTGCTGAATTATCGAAAGTACAGCAGTTAAAAGGCACCACAAGGATGCTGTGGAACGAAGTTATTTATTTACTTTTTTCCAAAGGCTTCTTAGAACACGATGTTAAATCATCTTATGTTAAAGTATTAGTAAAAATAATAAAACTCTGTATGTGATTTCTCAATCAAAACTGGATCCATACAAAAAAATATGGAAATGCTGAAGTGTTAATACACTATTCATTTAAAAATATATTTATATTAAAATAATAAAATAATGTAAGTTAACACAGAATTGTTGATCCTTGATGGTAGTCTTAAAAAGAGGCTCAAAAGCTCATTGATTCATCAGTGTTCTACTCTGGAAACCAGTCAGGTTGCATTCAGAGTGCAAATGAAGCCATGTTGACTTTACAATTTTTAAAAGTAACTTGTAGTAAAGCACTTTTTGTGTAATGAACAAAGCACAAATATTAAACATTTAATTTCTTTTTAAAAGAGACTGTACCTACACCTGCCAGTGCATGCATCCCTTCTAAATAGCCAAGCTAATTTTTTTAAGTAAATGATTGCTTCTATAGCAAATTACTTTGTCTTCAGTTGGGAAGTACTTCACAACATTAATAACTATTAAGACACACTTATTTTTAAAAAAATTATATACATAGATCTTAAAGTAATTTGACATCTGCCTTCCCTGTATAGCAGTCTAATATATTTTATCTACCTTTCTAGGCTTGCCTTGGCCTGATCTATACTGTGTATGTGGACAGCCTGAACGTATCGCTGGAGACTCTCATTGCAAATCTGTGTTCATGCCTTGTCCCTGCTTCTGGAGGGTCTCAGGTAAAAGGAAAAAAAAGGGTATTTTTCCAGTTAATTTAATTTATGAAGAAAACAAAAAATAAATTCTTGAAATATTTTTGAAGAAAAAAAGATCATAGTTCAGCTGAGTGCTTTCCCTGTGGCCTGTGAGTGCTTTCCCTGTGGCCTGTCTTCTAAAGACAGCAAAAATTCCATTCCAAGATAAGGTCAAAGGGTTAATTTTGTCACTGAGTTGGCTTTTTAGAAGGCATAGTAACAAATCAAGCAGTTTGTATAAGTTTAGTTTTTAATAATTGTGTTCAGGAATATTTCTGCTTGCTACAGACTTTATTAAAGGCTTTTTTTCTTTGCCATTTTTTAACATGTCCTTCACTTTAGTTCACTTACCTGTGTCTTTTCCTTGATGTAGTTAGAGATTCCACTGGTCTTTTCTCTGGTAACTCAATTTTAAATTTCTATTTTCATAAAATTAAAAAAAAAAAAAAAGCTAAAAAAGTAACTTAGACATGGTTTTCTGAGGTAATTAAATATTCCAGGTAGCCCATGAATTCAAAAATAAGAAAAAAGTTTTCCAGCAACTACACTTCTTTCTGCTTTTTACCTATGCTTTCTGTGAGCAGAAAGTTGGGTTGGTTTGTTGATTTACTTTAAATAAATTATTCCTATATAGTTGTGGGTTTCTGACAAGCCAGTTGGGTCTTACTTGCTTGGCTTTCACTTTCTGCTGTGACACTACTGTGAAAATACAGTCCTTATTGTGAAATATACCTGGAAACAAAGTATGCAAATGGCAATATTTTGAAGTTGATTTCATACACATTTTCTCACACTTCCCACCCACCCTACGGATTAACAACCTTCTTGAAATCCTACAAATCCCTAATTCTTTTCTGTTTTTCCCATAGCCCTGGCTGCTTTGGAATTTCTCTTGGTGCTGTAAGTGGCAAAATGTCCTCTCAGCTTAGGCAATCTCTACCTTACTGCTCTCCAGGCAACCATGTCTCTGTGTTTTGAATCCCAAGCCTTTTGGTTTTGAAGGGGAGTAATTAGATTGTATCTCCCTATCAGAAACCCTCTTTTGCAGTGGTATGTGAACCTCATATTATAGGTTTTGGTGATCCACTTGAACTTCTGGCTCCTCTTCTATATATGCCTTCCCCCCCTCCCCATCCATAAATATGGCTTTCTCCAGCGGCCATTTCCTCTGCTAGAAGACGGAGGAAAGTTCATGCTCCTCTGGCTATGCTCCCTTCTGCTTTTTCTCTTCAAATAAAATGTTCTTTCAGTTCGAACTTAAATTTCTAGTGACAAACTACCATTTTAATCAGAAATTAATGTCTTCTGTTTTCTTTCTTAAGCTTCATGCTTCCAGGGCTAAATCTGAATTATATCTCTTAGAATGAGAACACTCTTCAGATGTTTATCTCCAGAACTCCTTGAGGAGCCTCCCAGGTTATTCATGTGTCAGGTGTTGAAGTAATCGGCTGTGAAATTAGTTATTGATCAGCACCCAGGTCTGCTGCTACCATGCTGGGGAAGAGCATCTCTGCTACAGCTCATTGCCTTGTTTGGTTTTACTGTGAAGCATTTTGGTTTCAAACATCTGCTATACAGCAACTAGAGCTTGCTACCTTCATACATTCAACATCTTTGCTGTTGTACAGAGTGGAGTTGTACCACGCTTACTGCCTGTACAGGAAACACCCCCCACCCCATGGTAGTTAGTGGTTAGAGGTAACTTCTTGAAATCACCTGCTGCTTGAATGTCATGTGGATTTACTCAGAGGAAAGCAGGATAGTTTTGCAGTTACAATGCTTTTTGGGTTGTGATATACCAGTGCATCCTTTCACTCCCATTTCCTGCCTCCCTCAAGGGAGGTATGTTCTTGTGCTGGAAAGGTAACAAGTTTTAATTCTACTTTAATATGCAGAGCAGCAACATAGGAGTAGCAGAAGTGTCCTCTTCAATACCCATATATCACATGCAGACAGTAGATATCAAAGATGTATTTTTCTGATTTGAATAGGTTTTAAACTGTTTAGGGGCTTTTGTTTGTTGGTTGTTGGGTTTTTTTCCTGGAAAGTTTTTTAATGTACTATTAAAAATATAATATTGAATGTCTTCAAAGCCATAAATATTTAACTAATTCAATGGAAATGCAAGGAAGGCAGTATCATGCTACACATCCAAGGAGATATATCATTGCCCTCAAACTGTATTTCAGATCTCTGTTGATCACTCAGTTATTCTTACTGACTTTAAACTTCTGTATACACAATAAATATCTTTTGCAGGATGATCACTTATCTGTATGACAACAGCTTGTTTATTCTGTATAAATTAAATTTATGCTCAATTACAAAAAAATTTCTTTCTACAGAAATTGTTTTCTTTGGGAGCTGGAGACCGACAACTGATACAGACTCCTCTACATGATAGCCTTCCTGTTACAGGCACCAGTGTGGCTCTTCTCTTTCAGCAACTGGGTATGTCTAGGTCTGCGTTGAAAAAAAATTCTTTTTTTAAATTACAGAATGAGGTATTTTCTGTTCTCGTTCAGTTCAAATCAGGTGTCAAGAAAGGTACACGGTAAATATTAATTTGTTTTGAAGGAAAGAATGACTAATAGTGCTTTTATCCCCTAATCAGACATTCATGTAACTTTTTTGTACATCCTGCCTGTGGTAAGTTGTCTCCGATATTATCTAGTATCTGTAAGTGTACTGTGAGCAGAAGTGAGGCAGGCCTCTGTTTAATTACAAAAACATGAAAGTAAAAAGATTGCCCACCCCTTGGGTACTCTGCAAATGCCAAACAAAACCAAGGAGGTTAATAATAAAACTACTGTAACTGAGAAGGTTAGTAGAAAAGATACCATGTACTGATATTGGTAACTATGTGCAATTCATATTATTCTGTTGTTATCTGTTATTTCCTATCTTTCAAGAAGATGATCTAACAAAATCCTCATCAAATGCTTACTTGTTTGTTACAATTATAATGTTGTGTCACTGTTACCTGGGTACCTCAATACTAATCTTGTGTGTCTCATTAAATTTTAATACACTCTTAGTCTTCTTTCTGTTGGTTTGCGAAGTGACTTTGAGGCACAAACTTGTAGCAGCCATGGATAAGGGTGCAATTAATAATCTTTTCTGAACCTGTGAACCTCATGTTTAGTCTCAAGTAATCAAATGGCCTCATAATATATGTGATCATCCATTCTTCTCATAAGTGCACAATAAGAATGGATGCAAACAGGGAAAAGAACAGTGAAGAGGAGTAAGAGCTTACGTCACAGGAAGCAGTATCAGATATGATGAGCACAATGTAATCTACTACTGATAAGATTTAATTGTATCTTTCCAAAAAGAATATTATTCCAAAAGGAATATTATTCTTTTGTTAATAGCAGTTTTAATTAAAAAATGCAGCTAAGATGGTATAGATGCTACTTATCCTCACCACAGTCCCTGAGGTTTCACTTGACTTATTATGTCAAGATTCATCAAGATTACTCTGATCAGATTGCAGGCAATGTTTTAAACATGGATAGGCCCAACAACTTTTCCTCTTTTCTGAAGATAAGTACGGTATGATATACCATGTAGTATGGTATGTTTGTTCTATAAGTACAGTATGTGATACCTAAGTTGAGGCAGTTTATTTTGGGCCAATTGTAATGAAGGTTGCTATAAATTTACAGTTCTGAAAACGTCAAAGAAAGCAAGGCTTTTTAGCTAGTGCTTATATAGGTTAACTGCCATGTCTTCTGACACTTGGCTTTTGTATCGCAAACTGGGATTGTAGTGTTTTGTCACAGGATCAGTCTGAGGAAGACAATGAAGGCAAATAATCTGAAAAGTCATTGTATGCATCAGATTTATACAGGGAAACTGTGTAAAGACAGAGTGGGAATGTAAATATGAAAGAGGAAACTGAGGACCATCTCTTCTTGGATTCTTAGTAAGAGCATGTTTGCAGAATGAGCTTTTTTAATTCCACTCATTATGTATAAAACTGAATTATAAAACTTCCATATGAGAATTTAAAATTACTTTCACACACATAGGATTTAACTTAATATTATTAACTGCATTTTATTGATGGGTAAATATATACAGATGGATGTCATGTAACTTCCTAAAGATACTATAGCAGAGCACTGAAAAGTTTGGAGTGTAACCAGGGCTCCTAGATTGTTGTGCTAGCAATCGATGATCCCTTACCTTTATATTTTGAAATTGTGTAATTCCTCATTAGCTCATATACACTTTCCAGTATCTCTACCCTGATTTACTGTCTACCATCTCATCTTTCTTTTCCCATTCTCCATTAGCCTTCTTGCTGTAAACAGTCTGGTTTCTTTGGTTTTGCAGCTCTTCTGCCTTCTTGTCTTCTAGAGCTTCAGTAAATGTTTGGAGGTCCATTTTTTCTTGCTTTTTAGTGGCTTGTAGGAAGTACAAGAGTCAGTAAGCCCATGCTTACCAGGTGCCCTCTCCAGTTATGGTGCACAGAAGGATATGAAAATGAGCAGCAAGAGAGGGAGACAAAAGGAGATAGTGAAGGAAAACTTGCTCATTGTCACAATTTTGGTTAGTGACACTTCAACTGGCCTGAAAAAGAGAGAGACTGAAGAAAGTATGTGATTATAACACTTGGCAAATCTTCACAAAGGGAAGCTATAGGCTTACATGCTGTTTCCCTGAAGAGACCATACAAGTTTGTAGAAAAATGAATTGTGTCAATACCTCTTCTGTTGTGGCATAATTTTCTCTTTCACAAGACTATCAAAACTATTAGGAAGACCTTGTCTAATGGTCTTGTGTAGGTCCTTTTCCTGTCTCTCTCCTGTTCTTTGGTGTGATGAGGACAGTAGTCGTGGCTTGGGAACAGGCCTGAAATTAGTTAAGGAATAGGCAAAGAAGTTGACAGGTAGATTGTTTGGATTTTGGCTTTTTGGGGGTTTTGTTTGTTTTGTTTTTAAACAGCTACTTGAACCCTTTGCAAAAGAGACTTACTTTTTCCACATCCTATTTCTGACTACTGCTTTTTTTTTCTTTCCTTTTTTTTTTTCTTTTTGCAAATGTCCCTCAGTTCCCAGCTGATACCCCTTTCAAAGTTTTTGTGTCTAAGTATTTGGGGATATAGCACAATGGTAGAATCATTGTGTATCTCTAAGGACATAAATTAAAAACTATTTGTGTTTTTATAATGTACATCACTTTACAGAATAGCACAGAGTTTCTTTCACATGTAGGTGGTGGGCTGTCATTGTCTTCTTAAGGCTGAGATTTGTTAATGCTAAATTTCTGTTTGAATTACTAAAAGAGTTGTTAATACAGCTACATATGTCTGTTTGCAGTGGTTGTTGAATATAAAAAAAGGACCTGGAAATATGAACAGACTGTTTTAAATAAATTCTCATTTATTCCCACTTTTCATGTAGTCTTGTGAAGAGTTAAAGGCAGTGAGTCCAGAAGGATGTGGTAGAACTTATTAGCTCATCCCTTTGAAAAAGTTTATTTTTTTAAGATAAGGCCTAGTCCTTTCCTCTGGAGATCATAGTTGAGCTTGTTAGAAGGGGTTTTTTGTGCTTTTTGTAAAGATATTCACACTTGCTCTGTTTCTCTTGTTCCATTTGAACAGGACCTTAATGTGTGTTTGTCTCTACCAACCTGGGCAAAAGCATTCTACTTCTGTTGTCAAGTGTGGTGTTGGATGGTTACTTTAATGACAGCTGTTCTACCGTCAAATGCTTGTGTTTAGGACACAAATATTGACTAGGCTGTTTGTCAAGTAACGACATGTTCAGTTATTTCTCTTCTGGTACAAATCACTTAATCCTATTTAAATTATTAATAGAAAAATGAAGAGTAGCTAGAAAAATATTTGTGAACTGTATAAATCACCTTTTTAAAAATAGCTCTTTCTTTGAAGATGGGCAGCAAGACAAAATTTACCACTATGAATAGATACAAAAGTAATTTCAACATTTATTTTGAGAAATATTGTGCAATAGTCGTCTCATCATGCTTTCTCTGCTTGGCAGGATAATACTGTGTCAGCGGATGACCCTCCCTGTATTACCAAGTTTGCAGCATATCTGGAAATAGTCCTTATTTTTACTTAGGCGTCAAACTACAGTTGGGAAAAACATCCCCAAAGGTTTAAAGTTTAATAATAAGGAACATCAGTGTTTGACATTTTAAATCATACGTTCTTTTTTTTATTAAAAAAAAAATATATATATGGGAATAATGTGACAAAAGCCAGGCCTGTAGCTGGATCACTACACCTAAAAATTATTTCATCAACAAGGATTAGCTGGAAAACCAGTAATAATAAAGTTACTTTTTTAAAAGATCTGTGGTAGCTAGAAGACTTTCAATACTTTTCTGTTACTCAGTGTCTGTTAGTTAGATGGTAGGTATCTGTAAAAGCTTCAAAACACAGTAGCCTTTTTCAGGCTCAAAGGAGATTTTGGTTATATTTCTTTTCTTTTGTGTCTCATTTTATTAACAATGCATTCCTATGTTTCTGCCTTAAGCTCTTCTAATTTCTTCAAATTCCAACCCTACTTGCCTTCTGCATTCTGCTGGCATTATGATTATTCAGCACTGCCATATTCAGTCATTTATATCCAAGACATACACCTCCATCTCCCCAACGGGCAGTTTTTTCTGAAGAACATAAGACACAGAATTATGTTAGGGACCTGACCAGCAAAACAAGAACCTAGGATTTAACCAGCACTTTTAATTTTTGCATGTTTCAAGGACTGGTAGCTTGAATCCCACTACTAAGCTGAGCAGAACAATTATGATAATTTATTTCCCTGAAGAATTAATGATTCCCCCTACTTTCCAAACATTTAATTGAAGACAAAAGTGTTTTCCTTCCTTTCCTTCTTGTTTAGTCTCTTATCTGAGCTGTTTTCCTATTCCCTTCTTTCCTCTGTTCCATTTCATTTGTCTGTGCTGTTTTTCCTCCTCATATCTTTAATTCACCACTCAAATATTTTCAGTAGAACTCTGACTTTCAGTCTTACAAAGAAAGTAATTTTTTAAGTGACAAAAATGAAACTTTGAAGTAAATTCTACTGTGAATCTTCCAGTTGAAGACACAGGCAGAGGTGCTTTTGAATTCAAGGCTGTGTAGGATAGAGATTAAATAGATGGAACAGGATGAAAATGAATGGTAATGCTGGGTTGAGCCAGGCTGCTTGGCAAGCTCGTCTTTCATTTGTCCAACCTATGACATCACTTATATGAAAGTGTTAAACATCATATTTCCTTCATTATTGCTTCAGTCTTTTTACACATCTTAAAATATTTTGGATCTAGATATTGTGCGTATATGAAGTCTCTAAAACAAGTATTTTAAAACTGAAATATTTGAAGACTGCAGTGTCATTAAATATCAGTAATTCCAGATGTCAGAAATGACCAGTTGATTAAACTTACAAAGATTGTTACAGTTGCACAAATTATAAATACTAGGGCAGATGTGTGTGATGATAGCAAAGTTGATAATCAGAGAAGTATTTCAGTACAAGCTGTTTAAAATATTACTAGTACTGGTAACATGGGAATTTTTAAAATTTTTTTTAATATGGCTATTCAAATACAAAATTCAACACTGTGACTTGAGACTGAGAAGTTAGGAGTATTATCTGTTCATTCTCCCTACTTGCATATTCCTACCTTTGTTTTGCACCACAGCAGATACTTATCTGATACCGCAGAGCTGCTGATACCTAAACAAACAAACAATGCTAAGCAAGCAAACAGAAGCGCATATTTTTCCACATGTTTACATGGTGGGACACTGACAATGATGATTGGTTTAAACACTCATGAAGCTGAAACCCATTACTATTACACAGTGATAAATCCATTCATAATGAAATGTGGGGTTATATGCTCACTATGATACCTGCTTATCATTTTTTGGGTGGACTATCAAAATGTACAGAAGTAAAAGAAATGCTGTATTTTCTCATTTTTCAGTCATTTGATTTGCTACAAATTAATGAACAACAAAGTTGTTTTTAAAAAAGGTTTTGCTTTGATAATTAGTATACTACATTGGTTTTTTGTGTTCAAAAATTTGTTTGGGGGAAGATCTTAATTACAACAGCATTATTTTTTAATGAAGGTACGACACCATCTCTATTTGGAAGTAGATACTTGTGCGTGCAGAGGGATTTTAAACTGACAGACTTGTACTTTACAATTTTGGTTAGCTCATTAAAACCCACATTTTTTTCTTATGGTTCTGTAGTTGTGCCAGTAGCATTCAGCATACATTTTACTCTCAGCAGACTTGAAATCTCTGCTTAGGCTGATAGTTCAGCAGGCTCTGTCCTTGGTTCTTATAAGTATTTCCTTTGAAACCTGATGTCAGGGCCCTGAGCATGCCAACAGCCCCCCAAACCCCTCCTGTGGGGTTGAGCTGCCCTTGCTCAAGGTCAGCATTGATGTAGCACAGCTGTGCAACCTTGGTTCAGACTGCTGAGGAAAGAGCTGTGTGAAAGCTGTGGGAAGGAGTGGCTTGTTGACCTCTTTGCTTGGATGCTGCGCTTAAGCTCAGGCCATGCCTTTGGTCCTTGCCTGAGCCATGTTGCAGTGATGGCAACATGCCTCTCTGACCCAGATCCTCACCCATGAACTGGACATCCTTGCTTTATCTCAGGTCTCCTTCATGACCATGGTCTTGACTGGTGATCAGTGCAACTGATCTGACTGCCAGTGCTGGACCTGATCCTGACCCTGCCGTGCTGACTTGACTTCCTGGCTTGACCTCAGACCTTTCTCATCACTATGGGCTTGGCTGGCTATCTCGAGTTTTGGCTGAACCTAGCTGCTCTCAGCCAACCTACCCAACTCATCTTTCTCCAGGTACTGAGGGACTCCACCACTTGTTGGTGAGGGCACTGCTCCTTCCCACCTTGTTTCCATACTTGGCACCTGCCTTGCCTTCTGTTATGGACCAGTGTGCCATTGTTGGTCCCTGGCAGCTGCTGGTTCTTCAGTTTTCACTGTTTACCTTCTAAAAGTCTTGAGAAAGTTGATATTTGGATATTAGTTCTTCACAATAAGTCTTGATCCCTTGGATACTAAAAATCAAGCTGTGCAAGTCTTACAAGAAATGTAGTCATGCACCCCTACCTGCCTGGTATGGTTTGATCCTGAGGAAGATGTCTTTCTTGATCTTGAAATATGCACACTGGTCAGATTTTCAGCATTCTGCAATAAAACTGACTTTGTCTGTTAACAACCTTTCCAACATTTTATTGCTTCCCAACACACTACCTCAGAAATTATGATGTGAGCTACTGGAGCATGATTGTTTATGTATCACAAAGATAAACATCCCACAGTTCAGCAACTGTTGACCTATGGAGAATGCAGAGAAATGATCTGGTGAAGATCATCTGTAATTTTCTGTTTCAGTTCGAAGTACAAAGAAATCACTGTGCTGAGTCAGACTTCAACACCACTACACATCAGAAAAGTTCAAGTGTGATATATTTTGCTTTCCTGAAGAAAAGGAAGATCTTGTAGTCTGCTGACTGTCACAATTTAGGGTGCAAATTAGTAGACACGTATATGCCAAAAGCGTTCAGTATTAGCAGCGTTCTCAAAGGTGAGTGATTTACAAGATTATTAAGGTTAAACTGCATCCTTTATAGGGGAGAGGCTGAAAAGTTTAGTTAATTGTCACATGCACGCTGTGTTGGGTTTGCGTGGCAAGCTTTTGGTAGCGGGGGGGCGGGGGGGTGTGCTACAGGGGTGGCTTCTGTGAGAAGCTGCTAGAAGCTTCCCCTGTGCCTGACAGAGCCAATGCCAGCTGGCTCCAAGACGGACCCGCCACTAGCCAAGGCCAAGCCAATCAGCGCCTCTGTGATAACATATTTAAGAAGGAAAAAAAAACAGTTAGAGGGAGCTTTTGCAGCCGCAGAGAGGAGTGAGAAGATGTAAGAAACTCTGCAGACACCAAGGTCAGTGCAGAAGGAGGGGCAGGAGGTGCTCCAGGTGCCAAAGCAGAGATCCCCCTGCAGCCCGTGGTGAAGGCCATGGTGAAGCAGGCTGTCCCCCTGCAGCCCATGGAGGAAGGATGAGGGGGTGTAGAGAATCCACCTGCAGCCCATGGAGGACCCCACTCTGGAGCAGGTGGAGGCACCTGAAGGAGGCTGCAGCCCTGTGGGAAGCCCGTGCTGGAGCAAGCTCCTGGCAGGACCTGTGGACCCGTGGAGAGAGGAGCCCACGCCAGGGCAGGTTTGCTGGCAGGACTTGTGACCCATGCTGGAGCAGTCTGCTCCTGTGAAGGTCTGCACCCCATGGGAGAGACTCATGTTGGAGCAGTTCATGAAGGACTGTAGCCCGTGGGAAGGACTCACGTTGGGGCAGTTAGTGAAGGACTGTCTCCCGTGAGAGGGACTCCATGTTGGAGCAGGGGAACGATGAAAGGAGTCCTTCCCCTGAGGATGAAGAAGCAGCAGAAACAATGTGTGATGAACTGACCGTAACCCCCACTCCCCGTCCCCCTGTGCTGCTGGGGGGGGGACGGAGGTTGAAGCTGGGAGTGAAGTTGAGCCCGGGAAGATGGGAGGGGTGGGGGGAGGTGTTTTAAGATTTGATTTTATTTCTCATTCCTCTACTCTGTTTTGCCTAGTAATAAATTAGATGAATTCCCTCTCTCAGTTCAGTCTGTTTTGCTCATGATGATAATTAGTGAGTGATCTCTCCCTGTATTTATCTCAACCCATAAGCTTTTCGTTGTACTTTTTCTCCCTTGTCTAGTGAATGAGGGGAGTGATAGAGTGGCTCTGGTGGGCACTGGCCCCCAGCCAGGGTCAACCTACCACACGCACACCCGTGCAAGATCATAAGACACTGTGCCAAGTGCCCTCCATCATAAGTCCTTAAGTTATTTTCTTCTTTTTTGATAAGGGAGGGCTTAAATACCAGCATGGAGATTTTCTAGAATAACTGGATCCAAACACCGTTTTGCATTTCTTATAGTCAACAGGAAGCAGGGTGCAGGTATTTTGCCTTTCCCAAAAGCACAACCCAATTGCGCTTCTTATGCTTGTGGATACTTGAATAAATCTACAGTTTCAGAAGAGAGTAGAGTTCAACACAAAATAATTCAGTGCTGACTTGACTGTAAGTCAAAGGATGCATGTTGGCTAGTGACATGATATCTGAATGACACTTGCTTCTAGTTTGTTTTTCCAAGGAAATAGGTGTACTTGGTCCATAGTTAAGCACTGGGATAATTATTCATAAAAAAACATAAGGTAAGTAACAGATCATAATGTGAATTCAGCTGCTAATTACTTCTGTTGGTATTATTGTTAATAACTTAAAATAAATTTTACCTTTTTTCTTTTTAAGAATGATCAAACCCAGAAATTTCCTCTGTTAGCCCAGTATACAGCTAGGTTGGGCGTTTATGGTACGTGAACTTACAGCAGTAACATTTGGCAGTCCTGGTTGGAGCCAGGTTATCTGCACTAGTTTGTACGTAGGGAAAGTAAAGCTGGTTGACTTGAATCATCTGGCAGTGCTCCTTCACAGAGGGAGTAGGTGCCTGAATTCCTTGGCTCTTACCGTGATGGAGGAGCTTGGATAGAACTGTCAATAATTCCGGTTGGAAAGGATCTCTGAAAGTCAGAAGGTCCTATCCCATAGTCTCAGTAGGCCCACTTCAGAGTTAGATCAGGTTGGTCATGTAGACACAGATTGTGGAACAACTGATGCATATTAATGTTTGGGAGCTTGAGTATTTCTTCAGGCTGTGGGCAAAAATATGTGAGAAGCTCTTAGCTTAATGTCTGTAAATGTAATATTTTGGCACATAGCTTAATCTTTAACAGTCCACTTTGATATATAGCTCAGCCCATTCTTGTTCAGCTCTCTCAAAAGACCCCAGAGTGTACAGCAATTTTTCAGCCTAATGTTTTGCTGAACAGGGATATCCATGGCTACCTATTAAAATTCTCTTTGACTTTATGTAGTGACAGCTCTTATTTTATAGATTTGCACTCTCATCTGATATACCTCGAATGATTCCTAAAGCAGATGGATCTTGTATGGAACCCCGTCAGGAAAGCAATAGGAAGTAGATCTACTTTTGTGATTAGGATTTTTTTAGGTAATATTTGACATTTTATACTTAAAAACAACCCCAGCAATGACTCTTTGTAATAGAGTTGTCATTTTCATATAACTTTCCTATACATTTTATAAGATTATATAACATTAAAATATAATTAATTTTACCAGGATTATTAGAAACTACCTATCCAATCAAAAAGGGAAAAACTGAGTTATGATGTTCATCAAATTAGCTAACTTTTGTGTTAGCTAATTTTTAAACTGACAATACTTTAGGACATGCTATGCTTTACGTTTTTATTCTGAATGAAAGTAGCTCTACTGTGTAAAAAGTGTAGCCTTCTCTACAAAACATAAATCCAAAAAATCACCCAAAATCTGAAAGGAATATTTACATTGTTGGTCATATTATTGCTCATACTGGCTTTTAAAGGCTGCTTTTTGAATAATGTTAGGTTTTTCTGTTGTATTTTATCCTTTTATTTTGCTCTATGTCATAGACCATATGTGTTAGCATTTGCTGCTTTTTACATCAATATTGTTCGGAGAGGGGAGATTGTGGGTACGCCTGCTTCAGCTGCAGAAAATGGTGAGCATCAAGAACAAACTAATATAAAGAAGTCATGAATCAATTAAGGCTGGAAGGTAAAAGATTATTTCAAACTGTAGGAGGAGAAAAATTCTGAAACACCTTCAGTTGTGAGTAGTAATGACAAGCAGTATCACTGCATTTCAGATGAAGCTTGATCAATTTGGGATTGTCTGATAGAGTCATGACAGCAAAAGACTGGACTCTCTCACTGTTTATAGACCCTTCAGTCCCGTATTTCTAAATCCAGGATATATTAAAATACCCAGAATTTTTGCTTTTGACTACATTTGTTGACACTTTGAGGAATGTTTTCTGTAATGCAATAGTTTCTCATTATTTTAATTCTGGTTTAAGGGAGATACAGTATTCAGTCCATCATGTGGTGTACTTCATGCCAACAGATGACTATATTGAATTACTGTATAAATGGGAAAAGACATTCCTGATAAATATATATGTGTATTTGTATGGCTGGGAAACATTATGAAAGGGTCACTGCACAGTCAGCACGTGAGCTGACTTCAACTTGTTGACTGAGAAAATCCTAGTGTCTTCAGCATAGAGCAAGAGTAGTTTATATTTTAATACTTCATTATGTTCAGAAATAATGTAAGGGCAGCTAAGCAATGAGGGATTTCATCTGCACAGCAATGAAGTGACCAAATGCAGCATTTTCAGTACAGTAATACCTATAACTGAGAGATGCACTAAGTGTCAATGTGGTGCCCTTTCCACCTCTCATGATTGTTATGAGACCTCAGTGGTATGAGCCAGAACTTTTTTTACCTCTGTCAGGTTGTTTACAAACTTCTTACCCAACTCACTCAATTTCTTCTCTTTCCATGAGATGTCACGTATCGTGCAGTGGGAAGATATATACCCTTTGTTGGAATTAAGTAGCATGTATGATTAAATGAAATTAAGACAGTTTTATTGAAGTATATAATCAAGAAACTTCTAATCACTCTTTGATCTTAATAAATTGTGTACTCTCCAGCCTATGGAACCTGGCACTGCATGTTGCATGAGTGTATGCTGCTGGCTTATGTTGTAGTTTCAGTTTAAATCCCAATGGCCAGTGAGCTGTGATTAGCTCTGTAACCCAGCAAAAGAGAATTTGCCGTTCAAGCTTTCCAAGTAGATTTGTGTAGTCTGTCAAAGAACAAATAGATTACCAAGGGATTTGAAGTGGCATTTACTGCTAATGGGCCCATACTGCTGCAACAGCAGAACAAGACAACAGTGTTCTTTTAGATGCTGTTGGAACTAAAGGGATATTGTGATAGTGAGTTTTGTACAGAGACTCTTCTGCACTCCCAAGTAACTGCGCTTTGTGGACAGTCACTGAGGCTTCATTTCCCCAGCAGCATAAGCTGCCAGGCAGCTGATCCCGTTTGTGAATTTCCAGTTGCACAGTCCTGCCCCGTCTCCTGTGCTGAAGTGTGGTGCTTGGCTCACCAAGTTAACAGAAAATATTTGGAGCGTGGAAGGAGGGAAAGTCATTTCTGTTTTCTGTAAGCAGTCTCTTTCAAATAAGATGAAAGATAATAAAATTATGTATTACTGTTTGCTGTATAACAATAAGGTGAAATTTTTTAAACTCTTAAGAGAAAATGTCTTTTGAAAAATTTGAGAAGACAGTAAATGTCTATTTATAGTAGGACTTCAGAAAACACCTCTCAGAAGAGTGAGAACAAATTATTGTTTTCCAGAGATAAGAAAAATGTAAATTCTAAAAAGTGAATGTCTAATAAGTAAATGAACAACTTTAGAAAAGGCAAAAGAGGCTTACCTCTGCTTATAGAAAATACTGAAGCAGATCCTACTTGGAAAAGATTTCTTTCTACTTTTGCTGGTATGAATGCAGAAATAGCTTTTATCATTATTCCAAAGCAAACTTGATAGCAGTTAAATCATAAGACCATGCAAAACTTCAAATTTTAAAACTTCAGTGTTAATACTTATGCTGAAGAGGAAAGAAAAAGTAGTTCAATAGAAATTTCACTCTATTTGTTCTTGTAAAATCATGTTTAAATTATTGCTATTTAGTTGCTATGTGGTCTGAGTTATCAGTATCTTGGGAGGTCAGAAAAATCTCAGACGATTTCATAAAGAAAGAATTTTTAAAGATCACTAAACATTTTGCAGAGAATCCAAATATGATCTTTTAAGAAAATAAAATTACTTTTTTCACTTTTCATGGTTATGGTGTTTTGCAGTTTCCTTTATTGAATATCTGTGGGTTTGTGCTCTGCGAATATCAATTGACAGTGGCTGAAGAAAGCTCTAACAGAGTATCTTGATGAGCCACCTCTGTTCTTGTTGTCTTTGCATGTGTTTGATTCCATTAATATAATACTTCAGTAGTTATGTCCCTTGAGAAAGACTTTGTAGTCCTTAGACAGGAAACAGATATGTTTGCAGTTTCTTGTGTATCCTTGACCATTTTTCCTGTGTACAGTTCAAGAATGACAATACTCTTCTCATTCTTAGATATTTTCTTTCTAAGGATCATAATGGTATTACTCTTGCTCTGCATTGTTTTCTTAAAGGACATTTTGTTAAAGGACATTTTTCTGCTTTAAATTAATCCAGTCAAATTATGAGTATCCATTTGCTCCATCAGGATTTAATTTGCAGTATTTCTACTAAAAATATTTTACAATCCATTACACATGTCAGTCTTTCCCATATGTTATACTGTTCTTTTTCATATTGCAGCTACTCGTAGTTTTGTAGGTTTAATTCTCTATTTTGCCTGTCAGCTTTATTCTTAGCTATGAGTGAAATACTTGCTTTTAAAATTTTATGTAAATAAATAAGCAATGTATTTATCTGGAATTAGTCGTCGTAGTTGGATTCAAATCACTCGAGACTTGCTATTCTACATGTAGCTGCAAAGATGACAAAAATATCCAGCATCGAGGTAGAAGTAATTAAGTGTTTTCATATGCTTCTTGTGTTGCAGATTTCATACCTTTAGCATATACCTTTGTATTTTCAGAAATTCTGGTTTGCACGTTGTGCCTATGAGTAAAGATTAAGGTGTCAAGATCAGGATCTGTGATATGCTGGTATCTGTAAGTGGGCATCACCATACCAGGTTTCTGATGCTACGTAGCTAACATGGCTAAGGCCCATAAAAAGGCTGTCATTAACGTGTAAAAATTGTTCAGGCTTTATTCCGAGACAGTTCTTGAATTGCTGAGGTTGACAATGAGGGGGTAAATGTAGCAATTTTATTTGGATTTGCCACTGCCCTGTAAGATAGCATACTTTGTTAATTAGCTTATAGGCAGAATGATTTCCAATAGTCTCTAAAAAGCCATGTTATAACTTTGCTTTCTATTCATCCTACCATGGCTTTGAATCTGCTCAGAAAAATTACTATTTCTTTGTTGTAATAAATTTCCTGATTTCTAATGTGAAATTTTAAAACCAAATTGTGTTATTTGAAATTTTTTAAACATTCTTTCTGAAGTTTATAATGTCTGTTGGTGGCTGCACAGAAATCCTCTTTTACTTTCAGATAATTTACCATATATGAATCGATTTGGACAACTGGTAAATTGCAGTACCTATTTTTGATTACTTAAATCAGCAGTTGCAAATAATTTCTCCTTCACATCAAATTGGGATGTTAGATTTGCTATCAAAATAAAGATGGATAATTTTGGCTAATTTAATTGCTATAAATAATCTTTGTAGCATGTGCTTATTTTTCCAACATATCTTTTGATGTATGTAGGAGAAAAGGTTTCATAAAATATTTGGTACAAACAATAAATTCATGTTTCTTAAAAGGGCAGTTCTAAAGAAGGAAAGTTGCGTATAAAAATTTCTGAAAATGTGGGGACATCTCAGTAGCACTCTCACACCTCTACTTAGGGAAATCAAGCAGTATTTCAATTCATTAGTATGAATCAGTTACCCCAGTCCATTCTTTAACAAAATTCTTTCATTGAGTTTTGGTTAGTGTGGGCCTGTGAGGGTTATACAGAAATTCTGTATCCTGATAGTAGTTTTGTACAGGATTACTGTTTATCTCTACGTATGACTTTCTCAGGGCTGGAATACTAGATATTTATCCTAAACAAATATGGCATTTACCTCCCTGCCATGTGAGTACTTTCTATATACGAAACCATGATTTGTCTATTTTATCTGCCGTTGTCTTTTCTGCTTTATTGAGAAAACTCACTCAACACACTCATATAAGTCTTGCACTTATCAGTCTCCCATTGGATATGTATAGCTTTAAAACTGTGCATATGAAATGGTTTTGCACTTCTGTCTTTCAGGGATAAAGACCTTATTATCTAAATATTTTATTATTAATTGTCTTAAGCTGTATCTTTGTCTCTGAAAAAAAAATAATTTGCTGATTGTGTTCACTCAGTGAATTGACAGAGTTGTATTTGAAGACTCAAGAAATCCAGAGGGCTTTTGCTGCTCCTTTAAGTAGGTTGCAGAGGGATTTAATGAAATTGGTAATAATGAAGTGATATCAACATGCAAATGACAGACATCACCATGTGTCTTTCTAAACAGATTATATACTGTGCTTAATCCCTGTTCCCTTGTGCCTGTGTAATTTTTGGTTTGGATGACAACTGTCTGCTTGACTCTGTTGACAGAACACAGTTGATATTGTTAGACTTTGGGGGAGAAGTAGTGGTAGGAATATTTATCCATCAGCTGAAGAGATCTTGGGTTTTTATATACACTCATTTTCACAGTCTCTTTGGTATGCTGTTTAATGATCAGTTGGCTTTTATGGCATTTTTACCAGAATCTTCCTATATGGTCCTCCTTGTTCCTTACCTCTTCCCACCCTCCCCAAAGGCTGGTTGTAGAGATGCCTTTGTTCTGCCCTGCTACTTACAAAGAACAGGCAACATTCAGGGTCCAGATACTGAATTGTCTTCGCTTCGGTTCCAAAATCAAAAGTTTATCTCTAAAAATGTGTTTTGATTTCAGTACTGCTTGTCACACCCATGTTTGCTTCTGTGTGCTCAGAAATTAGTATGAACGCTTTATTCATGAAATGTTTGATTCTTTGAGGGAGTCTTAGCTGAAGGCTCTGTGCTTTAGAGACTGTTTCTCTTCCTCTTTACTCTGACAAAGACCAAATAAATTAATCTCTTGGGGTACCTGTCTGGCTCATGTTCTCTGTTACCCAGCCAGAAAGCAGGATAAATTAACCCTAACAAAACTCTGCTGGCACAGCTAGATTGCTCTCCATTTGCGAGCAAGTTTGGCTATGATTTAAGTACGTAGTGTGCAGTGCAGTCCTACTCTAAGAACTGCATACTTTTCTAAATGTTAATTGATCCTGAACTGAGTGACAAAGCAATTTTTTGGGGTTTGTTATAACCGTGTGTAGTTGAGTGGAGATACTGAGTAATTTTCGGATTGATAAACAAAAGCAATTTGGCAAGGATTACCTATATGAGTATTGAGTACAATTGTTGGCTCTTATTTATTAGTTAAGCTTGTATTTTGTTCATTAGCAGTGCTATGCAGCTACATCTAAAAATAAAAATGAAAAGAGTTTTGTTTTTCTCTACTTTTTTCCCAGTTATCTGTAGAGCTTGACACTGCCTGGCACAGAACTTGGACTATGCGCTCTCCAGTGGCCTTTCAGAAAGGCTTTTCAGTCTTTGTTGACCCATTTCCTGGATTAGTCTGGCTAAGTTATGGATTATTTTGTCTATTAAGCTTTTTCTTGTGTCCAGTAATTCAAGAATGGTACATTGGCATAATAATGTATTCAACTAAGTTGAGTTTCCAAATCTCATGTTTATAACTCTTTACAAAAGTCTGAAGAAGTTAGTGATAATATTTTCATTTCATGCAATATAGAGGAGAGTTAATAATTTGTTGAGTACACTTTGTGTTTGGGGGTTTTTTTTAATCATGCTTAAATAAATACTTAAATTCTAGAACAACAGGAAGCAGGCAGAATGATACATTTGTTGATGTAGGATGTCAGATAATTTAGAACAAATTACAGATTCTTTAAATACTTGAAAACAGTGAAGGTCAGGAAGCCTCCATTCAAATTTTTCCAGCATATGTATAATATTTTACAGGATGTCTGTCTGTGGACTGCAAAAGAGTAATCTGTAAAAATCAACTTGTTTGTTGTTTTTCGTGTTGTCTATTTATGCCCTGACAAATTAGCATCGGATGTAGTGTGGAGTCTGAAGACCAGTATACGGTTCAAGGTTACAGACAGACGCGATTGTGTCTTGTAGCATGAGGAAACTGGGCTCAGGCTATTATTTGGAACTGTTTGTTTTCAGTAAACACCATGCAAGGCTTGAAACAACACCTTGGTGGCTGGGTCAGATAATTTAATCCATGGTTTAAATGATTTTAAAAAGGAAAGTAATTAAAAGTCTTACTGTTTATAATTTGTTTTGATTCTGTCAGATGAAAATTTCCTTCACAGTCATTATATTGCTCATATTCCTGAAAACATATATTTCAAAGTACATGTGGAGCAATAATTTTGTATTGAGTTAGTGGCTATCATCTTGAAAATAGGAACATTACAGATTAGATGTCTGTACTGTACACTTGATTTTATTTCTTTTATACTCTTCTATATTGTATATAGAGTATGGGGGGGGGGGGGGGAATAAAAAAGAGAGGGAAGGAAAACAACTGGTACCAAAGCAGCTATCTGGGCTGTACAAATTTTTCAGTCAGTGGAAGTGGTTAGCCTGGGTTTCACTGTCCACGTGTGTTTCCAAATTGAGTAGCCTGTTTTCAAGAAGTTGGTCAATATTGGCAATTAGTTTCCTAATGGAAGAGCACTTCTATTATGCAACCCCACCCCCGAAACCCAAACACCCTCTCCCAACCCAAAACAAAAAAACCCCCACCCCACCAAAAACTTCAGAACCTCTCCTTAGGTATTAATTTCATATTTCTTAGACTGTGAAACTTTCATTCAGGAAAGAAAAGAGTAAGAGCCAGTGAAGTTCTCACTTTAACTGGTTTTTGTGAAAGATACCTAAAGAAATGACCTTGGTTAATTTTTGGTGAGATTTTTTGTACTGTATTGTTATTTCTTGTAAGTTACTTCTGTATTTTTATATGAACTCTGATTACATGGGACAAGTCAAATACTCTTATTGTGGTGTAGTCATTTGTATTGTAGGTACCTTGCAGAAATGAAAAAAAAAAAAAATTAAATGCAAGCACACAAGATTTCTAGTCTCTTTTTTCTGTTTCTGCTGTAGTGTGGCCAGTTTTGGTGAGATGTCTTTCTGCTTATTATGCATTCAGAACACAGAAAATGGCCGAGAGAATTTAGAAATAACTTTCAGATGGAGATTCAATCAATTGAGAATTCCAGGTTTGGCTTGAAGTTAAGAGCATCTCTAAAGTTCTGTCAGTCCCCAGATGTGCAGACATGGTGTGCAGGAGCTCTGTATCCTGCACTTGGTTCTCTGCTGCCCTGCTGAGGTGTTTCTTTGTGCAGGGATTTGAGGCAATGCTAGATTGCACGGCAGTAATGTACGTAGTTCACAGCTGCTTTTCACTGCTTTTTCCAAGGCCCTGCTAACTTGGACACGTGACAGGGACTGCTGAACTGGAGAGACAATGCTTCTTACCACTTTTGATATGTGAGCAGCTGGCCAGTGAGCTTTTCTTGCCCCTACCAGCCTGTTTCCTTGATTTGGTGGTGGCTTTCATTTGCCCCTGTTGGATATTTCCCAGTCTCCTTACTGTGTTCCACACACACACACACACTATTCCTTACAAGACCTGCTGATTTATGAGTGAGATGTGTTTAGATGCTCTCAGTTTTGGTCACTTTCATAAGTTCTGCAAACAAAGCCATGCTTTTGTCTAACTCAGCAAAGCTGGGGCTACATCTGGTGCCTTCATATCACAGCAAACATTTCAAATTCATCTTCCATGGCCAGTTATAATGTAGTGAACATCTGAGAGAATAACTAGCAGAATGTAATAAAAACATGTCTGCAGTAAATATTCTTGTGTGTGGCATCAAGTTTATGAGTGATAGTTGCTAAAAATAGTCATCTTAAATATCAAATTATATTAGTGCTGATTAAGCTACAATGAGAAATGTCTTCGTGGACTGCAAACTGAAGCTTTATCTGCAGCCACTATTATACAGCAAAACTGGACTAATTTCCCAAGTGAAACTATGAAAGCCTCACAAACTGTATCATCACTGCTTAATAGTGTAACACAAAACATAACAAACACCCCCCCACCCCCCCAAAACAAAACGCATTGGTTTATTTCTTTTTTTTCCCTTCTTTTTATTCCACTAAGTGTTGTATTTTGAGTATAGTCCCTTTGTCCTCCAGTAAAACCTTGGGAGGAAGGTAGAACTTGTGAACTCCAGGCTTACTGTAGTTGAGTTCAGGTGACACACCTGTTGTTGTGGGGGGTTTGGGGGGTTTTTTTGGGGTTTTGTTTTTTGTTGTTTTTTTTTTTAATAAAGAAGACCTTATTTTTCTGGTTACTGAGAACATACTCTATTAGGTAGAAAAATTGAAGTTCAGAGTTTTGACCTGCCTTCTAAAATAGTGTACATGAATTTGGGTTCTGAAAAGAAACTAGCAGGAAAAATCAGCAAGAAGAAAAAAATTACACTGACAAGAGATCCAAAATTTTCTGTTGATTGAAGACGCTACCAAAATCCATTTCTTAGAGTGGTAAAGATAAAAATCTAACAGACATACTGCTATATATGAGTATGAAGATTACCTATATTAGATATACAATAGCGTATCATATTTAGTAGTCTGTAGGAGACTGTGAGATCTTGTCATTTACAGCCAATGTGTTCTTATTTTTTTTAATAGAACAAAAACCCCCAATATAACCCAACTATTTTGTGTTGGCTTCATAGACAGGTATCAACACTAGAGAGAGTGGTTTATGCACGTCTTTTTAGATGGCCAGTGTTCAAATACTATGAAGTACTTGCAGGTGTCCTCTTTATACATAAGCAAAATCTTGATTTCTACTTCAATCATGTATTTTCTAGTAAAATTTTTGTATTTTTCTAAGTGCTCAGTTATTATGTACTATTGAGAATGGTGTATTGTTTTGATATCTGAGGAGGAAGTCTATATTCAGAAGAAATTTCAAGTTAAAAATTTGGATACTGAATAAGTTTTAGGACTTTTAAAGTTATTAGAATTAAGGTATTCCTTCCAGAGTCATGAATCATTGTAATCCACAGCAAGAGAATATCATATAGCTAGAAAAAGGGCTATATTCTTACACAGCTTTAATTGCATACCTTCAATAAAGGAATGTGTCAGTTCTTTGTAAAACACAGTTTAAAGTCAATAACATCCAGAAAATATTTTAGAACTGTTACCTCAGCCTAGGTTGCAGTTTTAAGATGTGCAAAATGGAAAACCATCTCTTTCAAGAATTTTTAGTTACAGACATTTTGATTGCAAGAGGGTTTTTTGGGTTTTTTTAGAGAATTTAGTTTTACCAAGTGTGAATATATGCCAAAACATTATAGGTTTATAAAGGATTGTTTGAGAAATTTTGTGTCTGATTATAGGAAAAAAGTGTCAGATGTTTAAAAAAATATATTCCTAAGTGTCTTAATAAGATATTTGGCGTGGAATGAAATGGTGTAAAAAGCCCACTTGGCTTGAAAACAAAAACTTAGTTTAAACCAAAAAGTATACTCCAAAACAGTCTTTAAAATCTTCTGAGAAAGGAACAAGGGCAGTTTTGCATAAAAAGGGCAATTCAAGTTTTTAATGTCTTACAGAGATTTTTTTAAGTGGGCAGCAGTTTCTAACTTTGTGTTCAAATATATACATTCCTTCGTACATACATACAGAAGAGAGGACGCTATTTTTCAAGTTAGCTTCTAACCATTCACTGATGAGTGCTGTTTCATTCACATGAGGAAACTAGTTAGATTTTTTTATTATTAATTTTTTTAAACCATTATCCTTACATTGTATATTACAAAGCAGTTTGTTTTATACTGGCACAATATTAATTATGCCACTGAAAACAATAGCAAATATTTGCAACAGTAACTCACTCAGTGTTACAACAAAGCCTTCTGTCCTTGAGTCCTCTCAAGTCTCTGCCTTTGATTTCATGAGTATGTCCTTAGGATTCTTGGAGAATGGCGTTTGAAAGCACAAGCTATTATGTTATTGTTTGACTTTTCATCCTAAGAATTAAGTCTTTTTCTCAACAACCCTCTCTGAATCCTTGTCCCTTTCTATTTATGAACCAAGCTCCACTCCAGCAAAGCGAATTCTCATACAACATCATAGAAAAAAAAGATTTGTCAAAGCATGTAATAAAGATTACTTAAGCAAAACAAAGTGCTAATTATCATATGAAGAGTGTAGCTCTCAGTAGTCACACTTGTTATTGGGAAGATTATTGTAAGATAAGTAGTAGCTTTGTAAAGGTAATACAGGCTGTCTTAGTGATAACATAAGCTATGTCCTCAGGGAAACATCATACATTCCAGCATATTTCAGGAAATTTCATAAATTTCAGCATATCTCACATATCTCAGACATGTTTGCTTCTCAGGATGGGACTTTGTTTTAAAGGAAATATATTTTTGGTTTTCCCTGAAAGGACATGGCTTGGTCTCCTAGGTAAATTATATTGTCTTAAAAAAAAACCCCATCATCTGATTCATGAGTCTGACCCTACCTAGTTCTGGTGGGGTTTGTTTAAACAGACAGCTCTTCTTTAACGTAGCCGCCTAATGACATGTGCGCTCTTACTGCCCTTTTTTAACCTTGTGACTCCTAGAATGCTCTCTATGGAAAAAGTAGGAATGTATTTACTAGGAAGTCTTTGTAATTTTCTACACACACGCACATGCACCCACCCACCTCTCTCCCCACCCCCCACTCCCCCCCAAGGAGATACATAAAGATTTAGAAGTTAAGCCTGGATCAGTGACCAGAATTGAATTCTAGATACACAGCAGGCCATGCAAAAGATACACATAATACTGTTTGAAGTCATTAATAAGAATTGCTGGGATTTGTGCTGAGAAGAGGAAGTCCTTGAAAGTGGTATGGAAAGGAAGATATAATATAATATATTTGAAATGTAGAAATACATTCAGATAGTATTTTAGCAACCTGAAAAACAGAATGTAAGCTGCACTAGTTAAATAAACAGTAGAAAAACTTGGTATTTGGCAATTTATGCATTTATCGTATGCATTTTGAAAATTCCTCCAGAAAATGGTACATTTTAATGTAATTTTGATTCTTTTGGCACATTGTTACAGTTCTTTATTTTTGTTTTTATTTTTTAAGGCATCCAAAATGTACTCAGCTTATTCTGTGCCGTGCTTACAGAAAATAAGGTTCTCTTTCACTCGGCAAGTTTTCAGAGGCTCAGTGATGCCTGTAGGGCTCTGGAGTCTTTGATGTTTCCCCTCAAATATAGGTGAGTTGAATTTTGATTCTTTGAACTCTTTGCCTAATTTTGTAACTCTTTGTATAACTTACATTACATTGTCATTAACAAAAGGAGTTGTTTTTTTTCAAATAAGCAAAGGTTTTCATGATCATATATGTAAGTCCTAATCTGTACACATCATTAATAAAACCTGATTGCACTATGACAGCGGAAACAATTAAAGGAAAAACATCCTACCTACAAATACAATAGAAACTCTAATCGCAACATCAATTGGATGGTAGAACTTGACAGTGATGATCCATGAGTAAATGCACGGAAAAGATATGGAGGAGATCTAATAACAGCCTGCAATTAAGTAAGAAGAGGTGCATGAAGAGAGAATGAGAGACTTGGGTCATAAACTGAAACAGGAGAGGGAGGTTTCTGACTATGCAGGGAAAACATGTTTTATTATGAAGATAGCTAAGCAGTGGAACATGGAGCCTGTGGAACTTCCATGCCTGTAGGTTTTCAGGACCCAACTAGACAGAAGAACCCAGGATAACTTGATCTGGATTCAGTCTTGACCCTGCTTTGAGCAGAAGGTTGGACTAAATGATCTCCTGAGGCCGTTTACAACCCAAAAGATTCCATGGTTCTAAGATAACATCTGCATTAGCTTGTATCACAGGTTTAAGTCACTGACAAATGTCCAACAGAGAATGAATTTAAATCAACAAATCGATCCTCTCTAAAAAGCCACATCTGAATCCAGCATTTTAAAATGGAAAACTGAGTGTCAAGCTGTTTGGTTTTTTTTTAGGAAGACGACATCTAATTCTGACACATCTGTCTTAAAAGATACTTGTATTTTAATAGCATGGTTTTATTTAAAATATTTCAGAGATGAGCTTCATTTTAATACAGAATAAGAAGGGGAAAAATGTGAAAGTGAGTTTTGGAATATGTTTCTTAATGCTAAAATAGTGATGAATGTAGATTTTTAATAACTATAAATTAAGTGTTGAAATGCATGGATCAGTTTAAATCAGGAGTTTCCTGTTACTCTGATGAAAACACTAATATTTTCAAAAATTATCAAATCAAGTGAACAATATCTGAAATACAGAGTTCTGTACCTAAGGCTTAGTTGTCATTTCAATATCAAAGCAAAAAATTTCATTTAAAGATTTCTTATTAATGATATTTCATGAAAGGCTGAATTGTAGGTGTCGGGCCAAAAACTAGCCATGTTTTTAAAATGACAGTATTATCCGTAACTTTAGTGCCCCTACTTACCTAAAGGTTGTGGACAAACATAATGTCCATATAACATAAACGTTACAAATATTAATAGGCTTCTATTATTTTGCAAAATATACTTGTTTACAATAAATTGTAGATCCTATATTGTAATGACTTCTGGAGTTTACATGACAGATGTTCTTTCAACAGCATGGCGCTTTATAAAGAAGTATTTAATAAATTCTTTCATCTTTTGTATTTTTAAAATACAGGTATTTATAGTAAATTTAATACGTAACAGGAAGATTATTTTTTTATTTTAAAGGAAAAAGCTGCCCTATGTGAAAGGGTAGTCAGAAGCTTTTATTTGATTTTATTTATTCTTTTCACAGTTATCCCTATATTCCAATTCTTCCTGCACAGCTATTGGAAGTTCTCAGCTCACCAACACCTTTCATAATTGGCGTACATTCTGTCTTTCGCAATGACATTCATGAGCTTGTAAGTATTTCTACCCATCATATTCATAGTCACGATGTCATTTGTGATGTTTAGTTGCTGAGATTTTCTCTGCTTCAGGGATGTTTATGTCATATACGTTTAAAATATTATTGTAGAAAGCAAGGCAAGATAAGCAGGAGGAGAAAAAAGGAAAAGCATCGGTTCTTTTGTAAATACATTGAGACTACTGAGGAGGGAAATTATTTGATTCTAGTGCAGGATGGGAAGAAATAGATCCATTTCCAGCTTTGTCCTGTATTTTCATGAGTTTGAATAATTCACTCAGGATTTCCAAATGTATCCTCAATTATTTTATTTTAATCCTCACTTTTTAAGCACGTGCTTGGAGAAACTGAGCCAGAGTTACAGAGGTGCCTAGAAACATGTAATTTTACTTATGGTTGTCCTCACCCTCTTTTGCAAACAGCCTATTAAACATCTCAAATCACTGAACACAAATCTGGAACATCCAGAAACATAAGTTACTTTTGAAAGTTTGGCCTAATTTCACTCTCTTTGGTTTACATTCATTTTTCATGGCTGGATTCAGCAATATAAAGTATCTGGAGTATTTCCTTTATCAAAAGCATTCTAGACATTAAAGTTTGTACTGTTTTGTTTAACTCATGTGCAGATCATGAAATTTGAACTGTTTTTAAACTATGCTCACAGTATGCACTACTGATAATGTGTTTGTTTGTCCCTTACAGTTAGATGTAATCATAGCAGACCTGGATGGAGGCACAATTAAAATTCCTGAATGTATTCATCTTTCTCAGCTGCCAGAGCCACTGCTGCATCAGACTCAAATGGCGCTTTCTTTAGTATGTTTTGATCCAAACCCCACTTTACACCCTCTCGCCTATTTTTAAAGAATGAAAAATTAATTTCACTATTAAATTGCTTTCAAACACTGGAAATGTGGGATTTAAAACTATGATTTGTGTCAACATTCCTGTTTTTAGAACAATTTATTATCTGAAGTTAGAGTTAATATCATCAGTAGTTTACTACTGAAATGTTTTTTCACTATTCAAGAGGTAGGTAGTGATTCTTCTTTCCTAATAATGATTTTTCAATGAGTTCAACCTCAGTATTTGAGCAGCATTGTTACTATTCAGTTTAGCTTCTTTTCTGTTTTTACAAATTTTTACTATTTTTGTCACAAGTTAGAAAAACACCTTATTTGGAGGCTTCTGAGAAAATCTTATCTTAGAGAAGAATTTTCTGTCTGTTAATCTGTATCAGATGAGTCAACTCTAAAATCCCTAACGGTATTGACTAGCTTCATTAACTGTAATAGGAGTTTTTGATAATTAGCTCACTTACAGAAACCTGAAGCTGAGAAATCAATCCCACCTTTATTTCCATACAGTCTTCATGATTTAACTTAATCTATTATTTGAGGTACTTATTATCAGTGAATATATAATTTGAGAAAGAAGAAAAAAAATAATTTATCCTTTCCTCAGCAAAATGAGGGAAAAAAATTTTGTTTAAAAAATTCTCTAGGTTTTGCATCCTGATTTGGAAACAGCAGATTATGCATTCCCTCCCCCACGAACAGCTTTATCACACTCAAAAATGCTGGTAAGATTTCTGTGTTATGTCTGACTTTAAGTAGAAAACTGTTGAAATTTTCGACTAACTTTCTTTTAAGAATTTCTACTTTGTGTTTTCTTTTCCATACCCATATTCTTTATAGTAGAATTGGTGGAGCAAAGAGATGCTATTGGACTTTGCATTCTGCCCTCTAATAGCATTCTAATGGGTTAGAAGTTTTTATAAACATATTTGTATTAATATGGAAGCACCGTACTGTCTTTTAATATTGCTGTCTATTGAGTTAAATCTGTGTCTCCTCAGTTTTGTAGAGCAGTAAAATTGCAGAATTTTACATGAGTGCACAAACTGGTCATTTTGTGTGTTTGTGTAAATGTTAAAATTATCTTTTAAAGACACACACACCCCAAAAAAAGAAGGTTCAGAAACATTAAAAATGTTCAAGATCTAGATTTTTAGAGTAGATATGAGTAAAGGTAGGAGTGGTAGCTGTGTCAGTAAAACACGTCACTGGTTTTACAATAATAATGATAATTATAATGCACTGTATGCTTGGACATATTGGGAAAGGATGGTTTTTAACCATACATGGTTAAATGGCTTTAATGAACCTCAGCCTGAACAAAATGGTATGTAATTGTCTATACTAAAAAAAGTTTGTGGAAAGTTTTCTGCTACAATTTGGTTATCTAGATTAAAATTAGTTGTGAAGCCATGATAACGACTTGGTAAAGCTGCTGGTTTTAGCTTGTAGGAGTGTCTAGAATTGAACTTGAGTTGGCAGTCCAAACTAAATGCCAAAAGCCAATTCAATTTAAGAACACACATTGGGTTTGTTGTGTAGGTGTATTTGAAAATTTAAAACTCAGAAGTGGTACAATGTATTTGTTGTTCTTATTTCTTGCTTTAAGATTTTGTTTTTTCATTGCTGAAGACAGGAAATGTCATCTAGATTTCACTTAAGCTAAAGACAGAATTCAGCTAAGATCTCACTTTCATTAGTGAAGTTATAAATTAATATAGTTTTGTATCAAAATAAGATTTTTGTTAAATCTGAAGGAAGCAACCATGCTTTCAAGTAGTCCAAAAAGTCAGGGTACAAATATACCTGTTAAAATCTAGAGAGCAGCCTGGACACAAAGAAAATGAGAATATCTCTCAGTAAAGTTAGCCCTTGCAAAATTAAGTTAAAAATAGAATAACGTTGGTCATTTCAGTGAAGAATAAAATGATGTCTAGAAAAATATTCCAATAGGACAGTTTTATAGAATCTTATATATTTCAAGCTTTAACTTCTTTAGATTGTGTTTACCTGTTGATCAGCTGTTTACTTGATTAGTTAATCTAATATTCTTTGCTGCTTGTAACTTTTTAAAGTTAGAGTTAGTTTAAAAAGTCCTTTGAGACGCCATAAAACCTGAGGTCTGAGTAAGTACCTGAGCTAAGATAAAATAACCTGGGTGACACAGGATTTCATCACAGTCTTCAGTTGCATCTGGGCCAGCTGAAGATGTCACTGCCCCAGGTCTGCCCCAGCTGTTCACATCATTTCCATTAACCCCTCGATGTTTATGTAAGCACTCCCTTACTCATTTAAACCAAAATAAACCAGGACTTTAAAGATCTACTGTTTAAAACTTTTTAGACTAACCTTGGCTTATTTTGGCTGCAATAGATTGGCAAGCAAAGACGGCCTGAGTTGGAGTCCTGGACAAGTAGCTGAACACACTGAGAGCAGCAGTCTCCTCAGCTGGCAGGGCCGCAGCGGATGATTGTGGTGATGCCTGTGACGCTCTCAGCCTGGTTCCCCCCGCAGCAGCAATGCCACCTTAGGCTCCTGAGCTTCCCTGACATCCCTGCCTGCTCCCATGGCACTGCTTCTGTAGTGCTGCAGGGCCACACTAATTTTAGGGAATAAATCCAGGCTAAAATACTCACTTTGCATTATTTAGCATTGGTGTTCTCTGATGGCAGTTCCTTCATGTGGTTCACCACATGACCACCCCAAGTTACACTTGCATTGCCCAGAGGCTGTCATGCAGGCATAGAAAAGAGGAGAAAATGGGTGAATATGTACTAAATTTATCATTACATCTGGGGACAGGTCAGTGAAACGGTAGTTTCATATAAGGTAACTTTATGTGTGTACAGGTATCTCCACTTCCATGCTACGCTGCTGTATTGTTTGATGAATTTGTAGGTGTTTCTCAGAGAGCTTTATACAAAGTGTGGAAAAGTTCAGAAGACAAAAATGTTTTGACAGCATATTCAATTACTGCCTACAGGATAAAGAAGTGCGAGCAATCTTCCTTAGGCTATTTGCACAACTTTTCCAAGGATACCGGTCATGTCTTCAGCTGATCAGAATTCATGCTGAACCAGTAATTCATTTCCATAAGGTAAAAGAGAAGCAGTTATGTATATTTAGTTAGTATTCGTTTGTGCACGTTATTCCCACGAGCTTGCCATTTGAACAAGTGTTAAGTTTAAAAAAATAAAATCACCTACATGTGATAAGCATATCATTTTGATGTAGCACCGTGTCAATGCATTTTAGTGGGACTAATTGCAGATGCAGTGATGAAATGAGAAACAAAGTTAACATTAAAATTTAATACAAAGAAACATTTGAGTAATCATTAAGGAAGTTTGAAAACTTATGTATGTAATTAGAAGACAATGCTTGAAAGTACTAATTTTTTATTTTATTGCCTGTGAAATTTAACACGTGCATCAGACTTCCTTTTACATCACTTCTGAATTTAGACGTAAAAAGATAGTAGATAATATAAAAGGTTTACTTAGAAAGTACCACATATTAGTATAAGCGATTGAAAATGTTTAACCGCTAATACATGAATTGGTTGTAGTTTTGATACTGATAAAATACATGCATCTTTTTCTGTCTTTATTGCAGGCAGCCTTCTTGGGGCAGCGAGGGTTAATTGAGAATGACTTTCTAACCAAAGTTCTCAATGGAATGGCATTTGCTGGTTTTGTGTCAGAGAGGGGTCCTCCTTTCAGAGCCTGTGATCTTTTTGATGAGGTGAAGACTGTTTCTATATTCCCAAGTAAATTAAAATGTGAAAAACTATTGAAATGCTTCTGAATCCTCACTGTTTATACTAAACTTCTCAATTCTCATTTTCTACTAAGGATACATTTCTAGCTTACTTACATAAAATTGTGCCCTGCTTATATGTATGAAGTTAAACAGTTGCATAAATCATGGTAATGCTGTTCCTATTGTCAGGTTTGGAACTTCGTAATGTGTCATATGTGGCTAGTACAGAATTATTTTGAGTAATTTAATTATATTCTTAGAAACATTGAAAAAGTAGTTGAGAAATATTAAATACATTCCCAACAAACATTTTTTCTTTTAAAAAGTAATGCTGTATTTTTACTGTGCTGGCTTTTATTTGAATGTAGAGTACAAATAGACTTTGGTATTAATTTTGCATAGTAGTAGTATATATGAGAAATACAGATTGTGGTATTAGAAGTGTTAAAGGAATGCTTTAGGTATGTAGGACTATAAAATCTGGTAACAGAAGCTCTATAAGAAAGTGAAAATGTCTCATGTTCCAGAGCAATGTGGCATTGCACATTTTTCAGTGTTCAGTTTTCTTTGCTCAGTTTCAATTTAAGATTAAAATTTCATAACTTAAATAGGAAAGAAATTGGCTTTAGTTGAATTATAAACTTACTTTGTGGATTGTTTTTTTTTTTTTTTAAAGTTGGTAGCCTTTGAAGTTGAAAGAATTAAAGCTGAGGAAGGTAATCCACCAAAAATGATAAAGCATGTTAGAGAACTTGCAGAACAGCTCTTCAAAAACGTAAGTTTACTATACCTGCTGCACTTTTAAAGTTGAGATAGTACATTGAAAATTCTTATTTCTGAGATTGATCCAGTATCTGAAAATGGAAATGACTCCTTGTGGTAGTCATCGTCTGCATTATGGCAAAAGACTTTGGAACTTTAAATGTCACAACTTTGTACACGTGAAGGAAGTTCAATATAGTAATATTAATTTATTAATGCTGATATTGATTTACTTATTAACTACTGCTACTTAGCATTTTGTTTTCTTAGTGTGTATTCACATAATGTATGTAAACTGTTATTTTCTCTGCTGCAACCTGTCCATGCCAAATACATCTTTTGCCTCTTAGCAGTTTTCCATATGAAAACTGTACATCCAATTTGGTATAATGTATGCTTTCAGCAGACCTTTCCTGCTTTGCAGCCCAGTCCCCATGGTTTGTATGCTCAGTAAGCACTATTTCATTTCTTACAGCCTGTTTCTTGGACTCTTTAGGTTTCCTGGAGTACCATTTCCAGTTTCATTCTTGCCTTCCTATCACACCTTTATGTTACATGATGCTTTTGTAAAATCTCTTACCATTCCATTAGCTTTTTTTTTTGAGGGGTGTGTGTGTGTTTGTTTGTTTATTTTGGCATCAGCTAATCTCCCCCCCCCCCCCCCTTCCTGTCGTCATTCAGGCTCCACGGAGCAATATCTATTACACAGTCAGTTAACATCTTTATTGCCCTTTCTTTTCTATATCCCACTTCCCCCAAACAATGATTTATATCTACACTTCTGTAAAACATCCACAAGAATTTCTAAGTACTGCTAAGTTCCGGGGTGGTTTGGTTTTTTTTTTTTTTTTGGGTTGGGGGTGGGGGGGGGGGGGGTGGCAATTTCAGTTGTGTATGTCGTCTTTTTTCTTCCCCAAATTAATTTCCTTTAAGCATTTTATCAGTGTCAATGCAATCTTTGTTTGGAGTAAAATTAGTATCTTTTCCACAGTAAATCCGAAACTTTACAATCAGTACATTCAGCAATCTTTTGTGTCAGTAGATTTTTGGATGGAAAAATACATCTATATATTTCAAGTAAATGGAATGTGTGACTAGTAAGGTGTGTGAAATGAGGTTAGTCTGGCTTTGATATTGTCCTTTGCTGCAGAATTTGTGTGTCTGTTTTCAGACACATGCTTGCTCGCTCACTCCCTCTCTCTTTTCCTCTGAAATTGCCAAATGACTATTATACCTTTATTGAAGGAAAGAATTGTGATACACGTTTTAATCCACCTTGTTGGTAGAAGACATTAGAGGAGAGAGCAAATACATCTTTGTGGACTAAAACCAATTCATATTTAAAAATGTGTATGAAATGTTGTTTCTTGCCCATATGTGGTGTAAAATACTTATTGGAGTATCTTAACACTGATATCCTTACTTTGGCACTTCAGATTTACTGTAAAAGAATTTATCTTGTGGAAAATGAAGAGAAATGTTAGGCATCAGAAATTTCATTACACAGATTCATTTCATCCATGAGATTTCGTCTGTAATAAAATACTACTTATTCCATGGTATACTTCCTCATCCTATAGCACTTGCTTGATGATAAGTATTGATGGAGTCATCTTCTGTTATGAGTGAAAGTTAAGTTACTGGAAATAAAAACTTTGAATAAATATTAAATTCTTTGCTACTAATTTAATAGTGGTTCTGTATATAGCAACGTGCGTTTTCCAAATTCAGGTTGGTCTTTGAGGTTAATATTGTCAGAAGGTATATTAGTTGACACTTCTGTGACATTCAGGACTGTTAGTTTTGTTAGAAAGTCAATGGGCAATATTACAGTAAACTAGTCTGGTTCTTTTTCTTCAGATGGCAGAGATGAGTGAATTCAAATTTGGGGAAGATATTGCAGAAAAAATGAGTGTTGCACTAAAGTTTCTTTAAAATCAATCTATCTTTTAAAAGTTTTTATTTCACCAAGAGGTAGGGCTGTAATAAGTATATGATTATTGTGGTACTATCCCACTGAAACTGCTGCGAACAGTATGATGATGATTATTATTATGATACTAAATTACTCCAAAGGAAGTATTTGTTTTCTAGTGGA
The DNA here is from genome assembly GCF_028858705.1 of Grus americana. Taxonomy (NCBI): domain Eukaryota; kingdom Metazoa; phylum Chordata; class Aves; order Gruiformes; family Gruidae; genus Grus; species Grus americana. Next base: position 12,484,463 of record NC_072856.1, read on the forward strand.
TATGGATCCTTCGTAGAATGAAAGAGCCTATAAAGCATACGTGAATGCGCATATGTGCAACTTTTCATTTACATTATCTCTTAAAATCAGTGTCAAAACTAATTTATTTTAGTCACTTCTTATGGTGAGACTTATTTATACCATTGTGATTGACCTGCTGCTTCACTACCACTACGTCACTGACTTAGTGTATTTAGAAGTCAGATTTTTAGTAGTTATGCATACAGCTATCTTTGAATAAAGCACTGTGATGAGTAACACTGCTTCTGTAATTTATGCCTAGAGCTGCCTGATTTTAAACTCACTGCATGACATATTTTGACATTTTGTTCCACAGTTTAAATAGTCATTATATTGTGGTTGTGACAGTCTAGATACATATGAGAAACAAGGTTTGTTAGGGAGAGATAATGTTTGTATTAGTCTAGCTGGTACAAGTGGAAAATCTAGACAAATTTTTGGCATATACTGCTTCAGTAGTTGAAGACGTTAGACCTACATTCCTAATAACATATACAGCTGAGATTGGGTTTGTCACAGCCAAGATTAAAGTAACTCTTTCTGTATCTTTCCTCTGGGTCTCTCTTCTCCATGAAATGGAACGTTGGAATAGTTACTCTCCCTTTCTGGCTTTTTCTGCTCTATGTCATCTGTTAGCCCCTGCTGAGATTGTGTTCCCTTTCTCTGCCTTGCTTCTCCTGGCATCTGCTGCTGTCATCCCCCTAGCTAGAATTTTGGCTTGTTACGTTAAACTTTCCTTTGCAGAGAATTTGTATGGCTAAGTAGCTGCTTTGTTTTGACTGCTATTTCTCAAGTTGATGCATTTGATCTCCTTGTTGTCTTTTGCTCTCCTAAATGAAAGTATGGAGCTAGCTTCTGTTTACAAGTTTTATTGCAAACTAGTTGTGCTTGTACAACAGAAACCTAATTGATTGAGTAGCACTCTTTGGCAGTGGTACCTAGCCAGTAATAAGTAACAGCATAGAGTCAAATTGGAGAAGACTAAATTCAAATATGATTAATGATAACCCCTAGTATATGAATGAAGAGATGAAAATATCCTGGTTTATTTGATTGATCATTACACTCCTCAAGATATGAGATGTGATCCTGTGAATGGTGGCAGAATCCTCATGGAACACATAGATCTTGGCTGTATTTTGGAAAAGGTACAACCTGAAGCCAAATAAAACCCCAAACAAACAGGAAAGATTATCAGTCATTTGAGGAAGAAAAGTAAAAGAAATGGTAAATTTTCATATCTTCCGTTCTGGAGGATGTCTTTCTGGAAAGTGTGTGTTGAACAATCTGAAGTCAGTGTGGAGGCAGTTGAGTGAAACTTAGTGGTTTGTGATGTACGTGCTCTTTCTGGTTGCTGAACACCAGAGGCAGAAGATGCCTGTCCACTATAGGAACACATATTGCACTGATACTATATCTGGTATTGACAAACACCAACAGAGCTTACCTACATAGAGCAAGTCTTCAAATATCCCACATATGGTGACATCTCTATTGTGTGGTACAGGATCTATTTTGCTAATGCCTTCAGTATCGTAGTATTGCATGATAATGTCAAGATCAAGACAAATATAATAATTACATAGTAGCAGATGCAGCAATTATTTTGGCAAAACACATAAGTCAGTGTTCTACAATGTGAAACTGATTTTTTAATTTTTTTTTTTAATTCTGAAGAAGCTTTCCTTGGGGCTGCTTATTACATTTTCTTTTAAAGAAAAAAAAACCAAACCCAAAGACTGTAAAAGAGTAAGTGAAAAATCATTGTAGGCAAACACTTATTTTAACAGTGGAAATTCTGGTAGTTTTGCAACAATAGACATCTTTTCTATCCTTTGAGAACACTCCAAAATCTGATGTGATGGCTTCTTTTTACTTTTCTTGTAGTTTAGGCCTATCATTTATTCTCTTTGATCACAAGTAGTCACTTTTTTTTTTCTTTTTTAGCGCAAACAGTGAGCTGTGTGACATATTTTTATGGGACATACAAAAGACAGAAATTGGTCCCTAATGAGGGACGGCCGTAGTTTGATACAACATGGTACAAAAACGAACTTTTACTTCATAGTCTTGATCAAGAGGAGGGTATTTCTCTGTACTTGAAGAGAATTTTATATTTTAATATTCTTCAACCCACTCTCTAATGAAGAGATTGATTGTCAGACTAATTTCTATTCAAGTCCTAAATATTCATTAAGCTGCATAAAATCAACATAAATTAAGCAGTGTTCCCCCCCCCCTTTTTAATTTTGCATGTTGACAAAAATAATTTTGTAAGAGCCTTTAACAAAGTTGGAAGCATTACAGATAATGAATCAAGGGTGATACAAATACAAAACATTAATATTAGTCAGCTGCATTAGATACTTGGCTTCTTAATCTATCAGATACGGCAGGTAACACAAAACAGCAATAAAATTGGATGAGACAGATGGTAACACTACGTAACACGTTTGCGTATAACCTTTTGCTTTTGACCTGCAGGAGAATCCCAATCCCCACATAGCATTCCAGAAAGTGCCGCGGCCCACGGAGGGCTCCCACTTGCGGGTTCACATCCTCCCTTTTCCCCGGATCAATGAGTCCCGGGTGCAGGAGCTCCTCCAGGAAGGTCTTGCAAGGAGTCAGGGTGCCCCCGCTGCCACCCGGGGGGACAAGAAGTGCGTCGTTCCAGCAGGTCCCCCTGTTGGTATGTTTACTTGTTCCCCAACTTACCTATTTGTTGTCCTGTTGCATGAGCTGAATATATAATTAGCGTGCCGCAACGTGTTGCTCCCAATTTCACGTTAATGCAGTATTTTTAGTGATCGTAGTAACCTTTAGTACATAGACTTGCCTGTTTGCCTTTGTAAACTTAAAAGCCCTTTTGCATCGGCCTTTACTAAGAAGTCAAACATCCAGAGCGTTAGTGGCATAATTACAACAAAAAAGGATTTGACCTGAGTTAGATTGAACTATTAGATTGTTAGATATTGTCTATTGATCTAGGTCTGATGAATATCACCATAGGTTACTTGTAGGACTGGCTGAACCAAGCTTTGAACTGTTAGGGTTTTTCCTTTGACACTAGTGGAAGATATGGAAATTACTGGAGAAAGACAAGGAACAAACATAGCATCTGTCTCAAAATAAATATACCTATATTTAAATATAAAGAACAGATGTAGACATTGTAGGCCTGTCAATTTAATGCCAGAAAAATTCTATTAGTTGTAGTCATGTCCATCAATGTGAATGGTGGCGTAAACAAGGACATTTAGTAAACTTGCAGGACACACGAAGCTGGCAGAGCTTGCAAAACTTTTGGAGGATGGTATTAGAATTCAAATCAGTCTTGAAAAATTAGAGATCTAGTCTCTCGTCTCTGTTGAATTTTGTCCTTCCCTACTGTTTTTCTTCAAATAAGGTATGGCACTTGCATAGGCATGATCAGCTGACTAGGCAACAGTTCTTCAGAAATTAATTTGGGGACTATAATGATCATAGGGCAAACGTGACCCAACTATATCAAGCTATTACAAAAAAGACAAACATTTTAGTAGGATGTATAAACAGGAGTACAGTCAGTGAACCCCATGGAGAAATCTTTTCGTTGTACTCAATAAGATCTCAGTTTGACAGTTTGTATCCATTTTTGGACACTGGAAGACTGTCCCTTTGTTGGAGGGAGTCCAGAAGAAAGCAACAAGAATGACCAGTGGTCTAGAGAATGTGACCTACAAGGAAAGATGGAGAGTTGTTTAGACTGAAAAAGAGAAGACTGAGGGAACATATAATAGCAGTCTTCAATTACATAAGAGGCTGTTAAAAAAAGAAAGGGACTAATCTGTAGTGATAAGAAATAATGGGTTTAATTGCAGCACAAAAATAGAGTTATTTGTCAGGAAAAACTTGGTAAAATGAGGATTGTAAGACAGTTGAATGGATTTCTTGTGAAGCCATGGAGTCTCTGTTATCGCAGAACTTTGGGAATGTATTAGACAAACATGAGAAATAACATAAATACAGTTGATCCTGCCTAGGGACAGCAGGATGAACTAGATGGCCTCTTGAGGCCCCTTCCAGGCCTGTTTCTCTTTGGGTTTATATAAGAGGAGGATAAACTCTATTCACCTGCCTTTGCTGTTGACTATATCGTTGAATCTGTTAGTTATAGAAAATTTAAAGGGTATGTGCTTGTGCTCTGTTGCTTTTCTTTAAAAGGCTAGATGTAAGAGAAGGTTTTCTTTCTTAAGTTAATTTTTATGTCAAAGTTTCTGATTTTGTGTTTTTTCAAGGAACAGCTTTCACACTTACGTTCCCTGCTGTCCTGTGTGTCAAAATCTTCAGATAGTAGGAGCTCATTAGTATCTACAAGAAGGGCATACTCTGCATTTATGTTCTATTTACTTGATACTGAAGTGAAATAGAGAATGTTAGTTCTTCCATTCTGAATTTTCAAGAAAATTCAGAGCTAAACACTGCATTAAGAAAACAATCTTTAGATTTCAGCAAACTGGAATCTAGATAAGAGAACAGGTTTGTCAGGTTTTATTCCATGTCACAGAATTCTTGGCATGACCAATGAATCCTTTAGGAAAAAATAGTTATCTACTGCTACAAAATATTCAAGGCTACATTGTTCACTGCAGAACATACATGCACATTTTTATTAATTTGTATTTATTTATATATTTTATTAGTATGTTAGAGGCTGGAATCTCTTTGTACCTGTACGAGAAATGAAACAAGTAGTAAAGAGAATCAACTGCTCTAGTTAAAATTAAGAGCACTCTTTTCTTCAGATAGTATAGGAAAACCAAAGATTTAGGATGTTATGTTCTCATCTGTACATGCCTACTAATGGTATTTGCTTAACAGAACAAAATGGAGGGCACATCAATTGTTAAATTTTTTTTAAAAATAACTTTTTGGTATTCTTTGTGGCTCTTGCAGAAGACATTTCACAGATGTATATTCTTCTTTTTCTTTGTTAGTTTCAATAATGGAAAAAGGAAGCACAGTTTTCAACAGTGCACAAAGGCTGGAAGTTGTTAGAAACTGCATCTCGTTCATTTTTGAAAACAAATTTTTGGAGACTGAAAAGGTAATAAAGTGAAATTTTAACTTTCCCAAATAAGCCTCCATTCTGTTAATGAACAAACAGAGACTGACCTTGTCACAAAGTACATTTTGAAGTCTTGTTTCAAATACTAATGATTATTTTAACCATTTAAATGAAGTAAGCAATAAACCAAATCCTCTAAATGCAATACTGTGTGTAATATGAAGATAATGGATTTGAAAACTTGTTTGTAATACTACGTGGGTGTGTTGATGCCCTTTTTTGCTAATTTATATTACTATTATAAATAGTATTGTCCACATGATTTTTTTTTAAAAAGTGGTATATATTGGTCTAGCAGTAATGATTAGGAAGAATGTAAACAAAAGGCATACGTAGACGTGTCAGTATTTGTTAACCAATGCTCTTTTGAAATTTTCAGTAAATTTTGCTGGCTTTAAAAATCAATAATTTGATAGAACTCAGTTGAATGTAAATATTCGGCATGTCTGTCTTCACTAAAATGTACTAGTGAGTTGTCATCCTTGACACTCTTATTTTTTCACATTAAGAAGTTGCCAGATTTTGTAGATTCAGTCTGTAGAGTTTTCTATTACTGATTCTAGAACAATCACTCAAACTTACACTCAAATCTAATTCTACGTATGAAAATGACTGTAAAATTATTTTAAGAAATTTTTTTGATTTCTCAGAAAAGTATTACGTGTATCTCTGAGACTGTCCAGCTCAAGATAGAAAACGAGTGTTTCTTGATTTACAAGTTATGTTATGGAAATACACATGGGAAAAGTCCTAGTAAAATGTGTAGCTCTTTTCAAAGAGTTTTGATGCATGTGTAACACAGTAGTTTCTAGCCTCTTTCAACTTACAGACACTTGGAAAATTTCAGTAGTTTTTTGTCCCCCTGCCTGGTAAATTTGTCCTTAGGCAAAGGGCTGCCTTTTCTTATTTATCTGTTACCACCCATTAAATCTAGTCTAAAGGGCCACACTTGATAATCACTGATGTACCACTTGCTGCGTCTTTCAAACATTAGCATGAATATTCTGTTGACGCTGTTTTAGGGTAAACTTCGTAACAGTCTTGTGGCTTCATTGCTGTGAGAGGTATGCCACTTCTAAAGCCATTTGTCATTCACCGCTTATCAAAACCCATGCTGGTTGGCCTTGATATGCTAACTTGAGACCTGGCCTGGCTGGTACAGAATAGAGCACTTGCTTCCATGCGCAATAATTCATTTCTGATTTTTTCATCCATTCAATGCCTGTCCATATTCAATCATTTCTACTTACAGATGTAGGTGAGAAATGCTGTTTAATGCTTTTGAAAAAAACATGGGAAAAACTTAATACTTAATGACTCAAGCTAAATCAACCATTATGTGAAAGGTTGATATTCAAGCTAATGAGTAATTTCCAAAGTTATACTTTACTATACTGTCAGTTGCAGTTTCTTAATAAAAAATAAATTATATTCAGTATGAATAGCACCATTTAATTTCATTTTCATAAAGCTAGGTTTTCTTGTCTCCAGACTCTGCCTGCAGCTCTGAGAGCCCTAAAAGGAAAGGCAGCTCGGCACTGCCTGACACAGGAATTAGGCCTGCATGTTAAACAGAATCGAGCAATACTAGACCATCAGCAGTTTGACTACATTGTGCGAATGATGAACTGCGCTTTGCAGGTACAGTATGTGAAGGTTTTGGTCTTTGGTTGTCTTTGTTTTGTTATTATGATAGGCAAAAAAATTGTTCAGTGTGATGTGGAGAAGCAAAATAATTAAATTACAATGATGTAGGAGATACTACTTGACTGTGTATTTAAGATACTTTGTTGTTGAAAGGATAAAGGACAAATTGCTCAGGTCTGTACAGATCTGTCTGATATGAAGAACAAAAAGAAAACTGTTCCCGTTACTAATAATTTAGATATAATTTAGTTTTGGTTAAGTATTGCCATGGTTCATGGTGGTAGTTCTACTTGTCATGGTGACATCTTAGTTTGTCAGAGACTCACTGAAGGTGTTCGCAGTTATTCTACTGATAAATTAAATAATTTTCTGCTGAATAAACATCAACATACAGTGGCAGCTACCTGTGAGAGGAAAATATGTGGATGACCTCTTTTGACTTTTATTTGAATAATTGTTCTGTTTTAGGTTTACTTGTTGGCAATTCATTGTCAGAAATACTTTATACACATCTGTGTTTTCAGTCTGATATCTGAGAATGGTAGTATTTTTTAAAATTTTTAATGTGATCACATTTGGTTATATTGATTGAGACATTGGTATTTTAACCCCACTCTCCTCTAACCTAAAACCAGCTGAAATTATTTTTGCAGCAGTTTGTTGACCCATATTTTTAAAAAGGTGAGTGCTAAATACAGCTTTCACTTGAGTATAGAAATAAATTAACATCGACTGAGCAAATGCCACCTCAGGTCACCATCAAATGTAAGTTTTGTTTTCTGTTGTATTGTTTATTCACAGGAGGTATTTTTCTGCTATTTAGAACAAAATTCAACTTTGCCTGAACAGTAGTCTTTGGAGTAAAATTACCTGCACTTAGCAGATGAAAACTGAAGTCAACTGGCTAAAAATTGCACAATGTCTACCAGACTGTGCTTTTTTGGCATTGGCCTTTTCCACGCTCTAAGGGTAGCCTCAGAGTTGGGAGAAAAATTGAAGTTATCTGTGAAATTATATTTCTCTGCCCAAAATCATGACCAATGGAATACTGCACCTGCTCTGTATTCCAGAGTTAGAAATTTTCTCTCAAACCAGAAAACAGAATTGTTTAGATGTGCCTCAGGTTTTGCTTCTAGTTTCTTGATTGATCCTGGCAAAAAAATTCAAGATGTTTTTAGACAACAGGAACAGAATACAAATCCCCTTTATTTGCCATATCTTGGTACAAAACAGATGGCAGAAGAAAATGGGTGTTGAGGAAATTTCCTTTGCTGAGGAAAGAAATAACAACATCACCTTTTAATAAAGCAATAAAACCCAATTTTTCTCTAGGAGAAAACTGTTATTTTTCTTCCCAGTGATATAAATACCCAAGAAGGACCTTAATGTTTATAGAAATTAATGTTTCTGAAGTCTTACTGAAGTTAAAATAGTTTGGGGTTTGTTTTTGTTTTCTATAAAGCTAGCAAATATAACTCAAATCATGCAGAGGAAACAGATCAAGTAAGGAGGCACAGTTTTTATGCTTCCCCCCCCCAGTAGTTTTCTATCTTTGAAAAATATAAAATGGAAATTTCTGTTTCTCAGGAAACATGAAAACATCTGAACTCCTGACACTGGGCAGCTAGTTAGAAGCAAGTATTTAGTACACCTACTTTTATGACATATGAAATTATTTATTAAGATAAAAGCATGATTTATAATTTGTCTGTGCTCTTTGTTCAATTGTATTATTTGGAATAACATGTAAATTGTGACAATTTGGATCTTCCCTGTATTGGTTCAAGAAAAAAATACATTATCAAGAACTTTTTTGCCCGTGCTGCAGTGGGGCTCAGCAAGTCAGCTTTTTGCTGTAGAGACATGAATTCTGTTAGCTGCAGGTCATAAGACCAAGCATTTTAAACAGTGTCTGTTAAAAAGATATAAAAATCTAATTTAAGAAATGTGGTCTTAACCATCATGTGGAGAGATATTCAAGCTCTAGGGAAATACCACATTAATATGATGGAATTTTTGGTGGAGAGTTAGATTGCAGTATTGCTTTAAGACATCACCAAACTATTGGAATTGTAGAAACTGTCTCAGTTGTACCACCAAATGTCTTGTCACAGATTTTTCTGTTACTGTTATTCTATGTTCCCATTGACTTCTGTAAGATACAAACAGAAATGTTGCTGTGGCCAGGAGGCATATAGCAGCTGATACAAAAGCTGAGAGGAGGGGAAAGCCCCCGGTATAGTTGATATGTTGGGCAGAGTCTTGGCTCTCCACTGCATGCACTGGGTTCAGCTGAGCTGTGTGTGCAGCAAGCCCCAGCCCGATGGTTTTCCCTGGGAAATACCAGTCTTTGCTGGCTCACTTGCTCACACAAATAGCAAATCTGATGCTCCCCAGCCAACAAACCTCTGCTACTGATAATGTGAATTGTTGCAAACCATGCATATTTCAAGAGATGCAGGTTGGCTGTTTCTGAAAGTGTCTTTTGAACAAGAAACTGTATTATTGGCATGTACTGAATTCTTTGTTTTACTGGGAATAGTGCCACATATTACAAAACCAGGAAAATTGCATTCTGCAAGTTTATTGCAGATCCCACCATTACTATTCAAGATTTTCCTGGTTGGTTAGTGTCAGGTTTTTTTGTTTTAATAGAATGTATTGTCTTGTTTTACAGGAGTCCATAAAAATAAAGGTCAGATGCTTTTTCAGAGCTTCTGTGTGCTCATTTTGTAGATGAAGAGCAGTACGTTAAAAAAATGCTAGTAATAATCCCATCATGTATATTGTTACTAGTCTTGTTATATCTGGTGTGACATGTCTGGTACCACAGTGCTTGAGAATAGATTAAGGAAGAGGAATAAATATTCATACCATTGCTTCAAGTTAATAGCTGTTTCATTTTAGTGAAAAATTACTTAGGCTGTATTTCACCAAGTATCCGATCTCTAGCCATTTTGCAACTGGGAGGAAGGAGGGGGTGGTGGTATTTTACTGATTTCTCTAGAGATGACAAAACTCGGGCTTGCCAGATCTCTGGCGTTTGTCAGCTTGAGTCTCTCAGTCCAAGAGTGCCATTCTTTTGAACTATTCCTCTTCACACTGTTTACAGTCTGAAGGTAATGGGCAGGCCCTCACTGCAAATTTCTAATAGGCCTATGATCTGTGGAATAGTACAATAGAATTTATTATTAATCTGTCTTACTTAGCAGGTAGGCAGCTGCATGTCAAGCCTTGTGGTAAACTTTAGGTGGCTTTACAAATACAGTTAAGGTAAGGCAAGATGCAGTAAGTCAACACTGCAGTGTTAAAAACATGCTTTACTGTGTCTTTTTGTGTATAGGAAGTATTGACAATCTACTGCTGCTGAAATGAAAGTGAAGTATTTCTGATCATTCTTAGTAGTAGGAATATCAAAATTACATTGAGATGGTGTTGCTCATTGATTAAAGCAGATGTCTTCTAATGAGGGCAATTAAATCCCCAGTCATTTGCTTTTATCTCTTCTAGTTGTCGTCATTGGCCACTTGCTAAAAACTTTATTCTCATGCCCCAAGTAAGAATTTTTCCCCTGACAAACCATATACTCTGAAAAGCATTTAAATCAGCCTGTATTACAGCAATGATTAATATCAGTGATAGCAAAGCAGAAGCATTATGTTCTGTTCCATATGTTATATATCTAAATTGCTGTTAAAAACAACCTACAATGTTGTGAAAGCTTAATATATTGATTGACAATTTATTCATACAGATACAACTGTAATGAGGAAAAACGTGAAATTATTTCTCTAGAAACTATTTCCATGGTGTTTGCTATCTGCTGCTGTGGTTACCTTAGCAATTACATGTAAATTTCCTATTTTAAAATGTTTTTTCTCTCTTTAATTTTCTGTAATGAAATGTTTTTCTCTGACATGTCAGAAAAGACTACTTAACATTTTTGCAACTAAAAAGTCTATTTTTTTTACCAGAGAAACACTTCTATGTAATTACGTTTCCAGCAACACCTTGTATTTTTAGTATTCATTAAGAAATAATGGCAAAAACCATCTCAAGGCTCAATTTGCATACTTCTCCATTCATTTATTACAAACAACATGACTTGCCCAGATTTTCAGTTATTTCTCTGACTTTTCCTCTGGCAGCAGCAAGTGAACTCTGTATTTTAAAATATAGTGGCACTTAATTTGATAAAATGTCAGTAAAGGCAAAAGGAGGCCTGAAGATGGTAAGTTCTCCCACTGTGTAGGTGGAGAGTACTTGATAATCAGAAACAATTTTTATATTAAAAAGACATTCTAAACAATTTGCCTAATAAAATACTTAACAGTAACACTAAGGCTTCCTAAAAAAAAATAAATCTTTTTTTCTGGAGAAGGAGTCTCTTCACACAGTGCAGGATTTGAACTAGCGTCCTTTGGTAGTTGGAACAGATAAAAGTTTTCATTTAAAAAGAAAAACTCGAAAACTACAACGTTGCAATACAACATTTCCTCTGTAAGATGTTGGTCAGTAATACTCCCTAACTGTGTATAATACTTTTCTTTGGTAAATGTGAGTCAAATTGGAAAGCATTTGTGCCCCAGACATCTGGAATACTTAATCTAAATGTGAGTAGAGTGGGAATAAGGTGCACAAAACTGAAAGTATTTATGTATTAAACAAAATTCTGGTCTGTAGATGCAGAAAAGGGGTGGGGTCTTCTAATGATGTGATTTAATCTGACAGCCTTCGAAGTCATCAATGCTGTTTTAGGACCTTGTTTTCTCTAATGTCATATCTGTGTGAATGCGCGTGTGTTGTGCGAGTGTAACTGAGAGAATATCTTAGTTGTAGACAAATTGTTCATTGTTTTAGTGCTTTAGATAACTTCTAATAGATCACTAGGGCCTTCCACGATGGCGATAAGCAGATGTTTATCTTTCAAATAGAGTATACTGAGTATTCTAAAAGTATACTTATGGTATACAGTATGAAAAAGAACTGTAGGAAGTCTTAGTAGGAACCAGGGCAAAATTAAAAATTAAACTTGTATTAGGTTACAACAAAGGTACAGCTGGGCCAGCATCTTTTCTCCAACAATGGCCAAAAGCAGATGAAAGATAGTATAATTTTGCCTCTAGAATTTCACATGTGACTCTTTTGCATCACTTTAGTGTAATAAGGGTCTCTTTCTAGCACTAACTATACAGTCTGTTGTGAAAGAAACTTTAATATGCAAAATTATAAACGATGGCATTCTATAAATAATATTAAGTTTATTTTTCTTAGGCAAATAACTTCTGTATTATAATCTGCCACCAGATAAAGTTTAAAAATTGTCAGTCTGTTCTCAGAACTCAAATGTTTGTGAATACTGTCCAATAACAAGAAAGATTTTATTACTCCTGAGAGAAAATCATCCACGTGTGTGTGTCATATGATTCAAATTCTTGGCAATATAAAGATTAAATGAACTAGCATTTCTCATATTTTACGTTGAAAACCGTGTTGCCAAACATCTTTATTTTGGAGGGTTATAGTATGTTTCTCTCCTTTCAGACTTTTATTTCATGGCCTGCCTTTTGTTACTCAGTTTGACTTGCGTTCCTGGAAGCAGAGACTCTCAGAAGTAATGTTTGAGCAGCAGCAGTATTTTAAAATATTTTATGGTATTTTAAAACATAGAAAATATATCATGAAGAGAAAATATGGGAGTTTAACAAGGTGACACTTAATTCATCAGTTATTAACAGTTTGATCTTTTTCATCCTGTTAGAAATAGTCATGGTATTATTTAAGTGAATGAAAGGAGATTCCAGTGTTTAAGGTTTGGACTTGAAACTTCCAGATTTAATTCCATATTGTACTGCAGATTTTTTTTATTATTATTATTTTTTTGCCACAGTGGGTGCATCATATAGTTTCTCTGGTCCATGGTTTATTACCTAAAAAGTAGAAATAACAGATTTTTCCATCCTGCTGACCTTTCAGGGGTCCACCTATAATGTTCTGAACTTAATAAAAGAAGCTGCTATTTCTGAATCTTTCTGATGATGTCACTTTCCCAAGAAATTGCAAGATATTAGAATATCATTGCACATGGCTGAACTGGTGGTGCTTACACAATTTCTCTAGGAAAAAAATGGAAGTACATTGGAAAAGATTGTATTGCTGATCTGTTTTTATTTGTTCTCTTTGCTCTGAGGAACATACTGTTACACTCATCCCATCTCACTGGATGGCCACACAGTCCAGGAACAATCCATTCATGGGCATCTTTTTATGAAATCCGGAAAATACAGTTTCTTTCTTTGCGGGGTTGCCCATGTATGTATGTCACTCAGCATTGCAGACTTCTCAGCTTGATTACTTCTGCTAGCAGACCAGCCCACAGTTACCCACTCTGCAGGTATCAAGGGAGACGACTACCTTGACACAGCAGTAGCTGTTCTTCACTGAGCTGGGACTATCCCTGTGGAGGTGGCAGTGTCCAACTATTTCTATTTTGCATCACTTAAGGTGATTTGTTTGTGCAGTGGTCTCCACAGAGGGGTGTCTGGCTGGTTCTGCATGTGTGTCCAGGCACCAAGGTGGTTGACTCAAGCTGCGTTAAACTGCCTCTGTGGTTTTAGTGAGGAATTTCTTTGATGACCAGGCAACAGAAAACCATGGCTACTTTGCACGCTGGCGCTGTGCCAGTGGAGGTGTTCAGGAATGAGCTCGTGTGTGGCTGGGCACTTCCTAAATTGCTGTTTCCCTGCAGACTTCCAAGACCCTGCTTCTAGTAATCTGAAAGGGTTTGTGACTTCTGCTTGGAGCCTAACTATTGCACGAGACTGTTACTTAAAGGAAAAGAGAAGGATTAGCAGTAATGAGAGTCCCATGGCGTGCTGTCTGTACCTACCTCTGCCTTCAGCCTCCCTCCCTCTCGGCTTCTCACCAAAACGTGTTGTGTTCACATGCTTCCTCCTCCCCTCCATGTGCACACATATGCATGTGCATACATATGCATGTGCGTATATGAGGCACAAGGGTGATACAGGTGTCTATGTCTGCTATATAGAGAAATATATATACATGTAAATGTAAACTCAGTAGTAATGTAGAAGTTAAAATAATCCCCAAGTCCCATTCGGAGTGTGAGTGAACCTGCATCTCAAACATAGATCTCGAGGGCTCTGTTTGCAGGAAATCCCCTGGTTTGCCCTAGGTCTCTTGCTGCTAATGTGAAAAGGGATCAAACCTGCGAGAATAAAGATGTGGTAGTGTCCTCCTTTCTGTTGATACAACTTGCCAGAGATATACTTGTTTTCTAGACTGCAGGGTGTGGGGATATTGATTATGCCTTTGTTATGTTCCTATGCAGTTATCAGAGCAGGATTCAGCCTTAAGGGTCTGCTAAATATTTTATTACAAATATCAAATGACAGAAAGGTATTGATTTTGATACACGAATAAGCAGAAATACATGTGAGCAGCTGTGCCACCGGCTCCTCTGGCTGGTTGCTGCTTTGGGGCTTGCCGTGGGGTTTCCAACTGTTCTGGCCTGTCACCAGCCCAGGCCTGGAACCAGCCGGAACTGGCTGTGACCAGCCCAAGGCCTGAGACTGACCAGAACCAGCTGTGACTAGCCCAGGCCTGGAACCGACTGTGACCAGCTCAGGCCTGGGACTGGCCGGAACCAGCTGCCCACAGCCTCAGTCATGCCCTCACAGGGTACTGCACAAGCAAAATCAAGGCCCTGAAGTAAAACAGCAGCAACAAAAATAGGTATGTTAAGAGATGTGATGAACTTGAAGAGTTTTTAGCAGATTTTATATGGCATTGACATAGAAATGTAGGCATTTCAGAAAAAAATACAGGGTATAGTGTCCAAACTGCAGACAGCTGGTCTGTGTCTGGGTTACATTGATTTGAGCCAGGTCGTTATCTGGCTTACAGATAGATAAATAAAAATGTGATAGCCTTTTGGACACAAACATAAGCACTAGAGCATTAGACACTGAAGGAGGGTGTCACAGCAAGTAGCCCCTGGCAGGGCTAAGGAGAGTGGTACAAACCCACCCATCCCAGTTGGTTCTCTGGGACATCTGTCTGCTCGTACAATCTTTACTCTTAATGGGCATCTCCTGTCATGGCTGGTGTTCTGTCCTCCTATATTTGCTGTTAATGCAGATCATGCTCGCATGTGCTCGCTCCCATAGGTATCTTATTGAAACCATGTAGCTTCTTGGAGCATTGACATGGTAGGCTCTGACTGATCTTAAGTGTTCATTACTGTTAATTGTGGCCTTGTGGTTGCCAAGTGTTCCTAATAACTCTGTGTTCTAAATATTTTTGTTCGTCTTGATGAAAAGCAGACATGTGCTTGTACACTACTCACTGCTGTAAATAAAACAAGTCTGGTTTAGGAATTGTGTTAAACTGCTGTGTAGTTGCTCTCTAGCCTGCCTGTGAAAGAGGTGGACTGATGAAAGGTAGTAAAAAAAGAAAAAAAAGAAAAAAAAAAGTCTTTGATGTTGGAAAGAATAGGCATTTTGCTAATAGAATAAGTTACGTGAAATCAGTGACTTCTGTTTTTACAAGTTTTGTATTTAATAAAAATATGGAAGTAACACATGGAATTTTTATTTTAAATTTTATATATGTATATAATGTGTATTTCAGTACAGGTACATAATTCCATATAGATTTGTCTATAGCACTGTTAGGTATGTGTACATGGACTTAATCTGTATTGAGTGTCACTTTATGTATACTATAAGTAACAAAACATTATACAGTATTGATCTACTCTACCATTCAGTACATAAAAGATGCCAATGGGTGGCTGTAAGATTATCGTCTTTTATTTTTCACATGCAGTCATTTTTGAAACAGAACATTGAAATATATTCAAAGTCTTCTAATCATTGGGTTGCTATAATGTTTGTATAACCTTTGGTTTAAACAATTCAAATCTTGGCAGCTTGTATTCAAAAATTGAAGTGTGATGTTGAGATAAATACCATAAAACACAGGCCAGTTCTGGGTTTTGTCAGTATTCTGTGTAAACTTTGACAAATGCATTAATATGACAAACATAAAATAGTGAACATATGTGGCATTTTAGAATGATTTTTTAAGGAAAAAATGTAAGAATTTATTTCTTTGCAGTAATAGACCTACCTCTACTGTTACATAAATGAAGTGTGTGAAGTTCTAGAACAAAAACAGAAAATAAAGGTGTAAACAAAAGAACATTTGACAATCTCCATATGTTGTAAAACATTCTTGCAGCAATTGACATTCATTTTCAATATTACAGCCAGATTTGACTTACATGAATTGTTTTTTAGGATACATGGGAAAATGCCATGTAAGTGTGCTATGAAGAAGATTACTTTTAGTAATTCCCCTCCCCTTCCTGCCCTGTAGACAGCCAGGAGGGCAGGCTTTGGTATCTAGTGATCCAACAAAGTATTTAAAAATAACTTCACTTGTTGTCTAGAGATAAAAACCCCAAACACACACAAACACCCTCCCCCCCAACCCCTTTCCTCATCTCCCTCCCCAGTTCTTCAACCCTAACCTCCAAAACTCCACTTGGGAGTTAGGAATTGAAATTTGAATTGCATGTTTAACAGTCTGAAATCTCACAATATTTGTGAGTGTACAATTCAAATTAATTTTCTATCTAGACTCTTTGACTTTTGAGGACAAAAGCAACTTATTTTGATGAATTTTTTCCATATCTGCATCATAATATTCTATCTACCTCTGAACCATAGACATCTGAATTTTGTGTTACACATACCTTCAACAGTACTGATGATTTTAATTCTCAACAAGTTTTCAATTTTCTTCACTTTTGATACCTTAATGTAATTGATAACATTTTATGTATTTTCCTATACTTTCAAGTCTCACAAAATTTGCTTCTGTAAATACCATGCATGCTCTGATATTTTCCACTTGCACAAGAACATTAACATTAGTACAATCTCGGTTCACAGATGGCACAAAATATGATGCTACTCACAACGTGTTTCTTGATCAGTGTCTTACGTATGTGCCAGCAGAAGCTGGGGTGCGCCCCCTTAGACCAAATAAAGTTTTTACTGAATGATTTTTTTGTATTAGAATAGAGGCAAAACAAGTTGTTGTTTTGGACATTTTCTCTTCATAAGAAGAGGAAAAAGAGTTAATGCAGGCAAAGCCAGTGGACTAAACTGGCCTTTAATTTATTGTTTTCAGGCCAAATTCAAGATTCTAGACTATTGATTTCATTGGAATTTAGCCTATTATATTTATGAAGTTAAAAGGTATAATTGCTTTTGTGAAAAACAATTTAAAGGAAAATATTTATTTTAATGGACTATTTTGGAGCCTTGCCTTTGTCATTTGGGAATAGCTGAAATACTAACCATATGTGGTTCTGTTTAAAAGCCACAGGCCACAACTACGGTTATGTTAACACAATTTGTTACTCAGCCTCTGAATTGCATGTGTAAGAAAGTCATAGACTTTGATCCTGACTTGATTATGATAGATGGCTGTTATCTTCCCAATACCCTATCCATTTAGCCTCCACCTCTACAGAGCTTGTTACAGTGTAAAATATTTTCTGTGAAGAAAACTTAACTGACAGTAGGCTTAGGGTTTTTCAGTTTACAACCTCTCAGGGATGGTCAGTAGACCAGCAGTGTTGCATGGATCCAAACATGAAAACCGTAACTACAGAGAATATCCAAACCAGGATGCTGAGAGGTATTATGAAAATAACTTCTTGATTATCCATATATCAGCTAAACTTTAACAATGGGACACAGATGCATTTTGCATGGGCTCATTGCGAAGAACTACTTTGGGATAATTTGGTATAAAAGTACCATATAATGAAGGTTTGAATTCCATCAGTCTTGTCTAATTTCTAATTTCAAATTGAAGATACAACATACATATGAAAACAGTAAGCATCAGAACTGAATAACTTAAAATCAATCCAGCAAACCATAATTAACTATTCCAAACCATAATTATCTATTCATGAAAAATCCACATATGGAAAGGTGAACGATCCTACATGAAGTCTACTCAGAGTGCCCATTAGTGGTGTTCATTCCTTGCTTCAAATCTGGGGGCATTCTGTACTTAAAAGTAAGAACAGGTATACTAAAATATATGAGCATTCTGATTATCTCTTCTATACAAACATTCACTTTCTTCAGTAGCCTACTTGAAATTCATCTTATCTGAGATCACCTAGGAGTGATCAAAACTGTGGGGAGAATTGCTGATTCTTGGATATGTTTTTCTACAAGAGCACCTTTAAGATTGTTTCTGCAGCCAGAAATTTTCTGAATATTCCACAGCTTTTTTGAGGTTACATGTTGTCCATTCAGATTTTATCATTTCCATAAATACTGTTTTTGGAGAAGGGGATTAGGATTTGTTGGGGAGGAAATGACTTTTTTTCCATGTTAGCTTGAACCAAGTAATACTTAACAAATTTACCTAAGTCAACATGTTTTCTTGGTGTGCATTGTTTCCATGACAGTTTGATTTTTTTTTTTTTTTTGTTTCAGTTACTGATTATACACACTCTTGGGAGCATGAAGAGAAACAAAGATAGATGCTTGTTGAGAGAGAGAGGAAGTATGACAGGGAATGTAATGTGTTCCCTCTTACCTCTTAGTAAAGAGACTATGTTCCATATTTTCCATCTTAACAAAAAATTAAAATCTCCTACATCTCTTCCTATGTAATGTTCAAAATTTGAAACATAATTATGAACTTAATAAAATGTACGAGTGTGTAGCCCAGTTTTCTGGTCAGTAAAAAGAAGCTGACCTTAGAGGTCCTTGGGGGTAGTTGAAGTTCTGGTGGAGCCTGTAGTCTCTGTGTTAGTGATGAAATATCTTTGGCTACTCAGGCAGCAGTCTATTAAGAAAGAAATCGTGAACAAATTCATTTTCAATTAAGTCATTTTAAGTCATAACCTAAATACTTTCAAAATTCTCCAATAAAAAATTTCCTGAAGACTTTGAAAAAGTTACTGAAAAGGCTAAAAACATTGTTTGATTGTGAACATATCTAGTGCAGAAACCTTTAGCTTGTACCATACATACTGCTGTAAAGCTTGGTTCTATCACAATTCTGTACGAATATGTAACTTTTAGAAATAAAACCTGAAGTACTTAGAAATGAATTTTGGTTAGCCATCTATGCAAGAGCTATAGTGGTTAGTAGTATTTAAAATCCATAGTATGAACAAAAATTATGGATTTCTTTATTTTCCTAGTCAGCATGCAGCTTTGAGTTCAGAACGGATGCCTCTGAAAGCCACTAAAGCAATGTTCTGTGTGCTTTCTCAGTCTCCTTTTTATTCTTGTCTGTATTATTTTCACTGGGTTTGGAAGTCATCCTTTGACAGTCATTTTTTAGCTAATATTAAATCTGTTGAATTTATTTTATCATGACTCCATAGTGATTTTTTTTTCCCTTATGACAGACAGACAACCAAATTTACTAATCATTATTACAATATAATTGAATCTGTTGACTGTGCTTAAGAAATCAGTATGCCAGTAAAAGACATATGTGGAAACCCGTTGTTTTGAAACTTTCTGCAATTCAACTAATTGACGTTTCCTTAATTTAAGATTTCTTCATGTCTTGATTTGAGACACTATTGGGTTATGGGACATTTACATATTCCAGAAATTGTTGCAGTACTGTAGACTCCACTATGATCATCTGATGATTACTAGTATTACCATATAGATTTCCTTTATCTCACTTCATTGATTATTGGTATGCTAGTAAAAGTTGGCAGGTAATATGCTCTTCTGAGCTCTACTGTATCTTTAAATTTATTTTTTTGTTAACTCTGTGTGTGCACCCAGATGAGGTAATCATATTATTTTAGGTATACAAAAGCTTCCATTCATGTGTTGATCTTGCTAAGTTCATTGGTGTTATGAGATAGGGTAATCCTTATTTTGTTGCGTACTGGCTTCAGTGATGCCATTATTAAAAACTAACAAAATAAAAATGCAACACATAGTATATCTCTGTACTTAACTCATTCAGGATGAAGATAAAGGATTTGGGTCCAACATTTAATGACAAGGTATTTTCTAGAAATTTTAATCAAAATCAGATGTGCAGCACCTCCATGTTATTGTTACAGTAATGGTGAATTTTGGCTGACACTTAGCTGTCATATTTAAGGTCACAAAAAAAATCATGTACTTCGAAGGCAATGGCGAATTCTTTTGAAAACTTGGGAAAATACTCTTGTCGTTGTATACCATATACTTGGTAAATTATTGCAAAAAAGCAAGACCTTTTTATCTTTGAATTCTTGTAATTTGTAAAAAATTATCAAGTTTAACATATTTCTTGAGATGGCAACTCTATCTAACTATTGAATATATACCTTTAACACAGTAAATCTCACAAGACATTTTAATTTCTAATATAAAATTCTGGTGCTTATCAGCTTTTTACTTCTTTTATTTCAAAAATAAACATAAATGTTTAGAATCAGCTATTGTAAGAGAAAAATACTTAATTTTCCCTTTATTGTTTTAGAAGCATGATACTAGCAGATTATAACTGTGCAGCTATTCCAAGCTATAGAGTTAAATGAAAATACTATAATCTGGTCTAAACTTCAGTGATAGCCAAGGGGTAAGGGAGAGGAGAGAGGTTGTTTTGGAGAAGGCTCATGTAAGTATTTATGAATTTAATTTATTAATTCATTACTGTAAATATAACAGATAAAATCAATTGTGAATTGAACTGTGAGTGTAAAATGGTGACATAATTTTTTGATAATATATAATACATGTAATGTTTGTCTATAGTGACAGAGGAGCTTTGTCTGCTCAGAGGGAGGGGGCTGTTAGTCCTCTAATCAGCTGTGGTGCATCAAAATTATTTCCATTCACACAATCAAATCCTTGGAATGCATTACCTGGCAATATAGCTTATTTTCTGCACCTCACTAAAAATAGAGCAAGTTTGCTGTGCAGTTCTTGTGCCCTCATTCAGGTGGATCCAGTGGTACTGCTGCAAGTGCCATGCTATGTGTTTGGCATCCTTTCCAGGCAGATTTAATCTGTTTACGTACTGTATGCTCTCAGGAATAGCTTGGACTGCATGTCATTGCTCTTCCTATACACCCCTACATTGTCGCATTCACAAATGGGCATCAGTATACTACATGATAGTATTGTACTGTGCTTGTGCATCCATCTCTCTCGCTGTGTATTAATATAGAAAGCCCAGATCTTTATTATTTTCTGTGGAGCGGATAAGATTTAAAGAAGAAGAAGGATGATAGATAAGAGTATTTGAAATTTTCATGAAATTGTTGACTAAGATCACCTAGCAGGATGTCTCACAGTACTGAATCAAAAGCTACGCTCTTAAATCTTCTTACAAAAATGGCAAAGAACAAGATCCAAAATTTCAGCAGCGTAAGGAGCTTGGACAAAATGTGACCATGGGACACTAGCATGGTACTGAAAGAGAAGGCAATGGGCACTGTGGGATTCATGTCAACTCTGATAGTGAAGGTCTTCCTGAAAAGACTAAGGTTTTCTTTGCTGCTTAGAACTGCAGGTAAGATAAAAGGACTAAGATGATGGTGAAATGTATCTGGGTATTTGCTCATTTTTCTTGTAAGGAGGAGACACATATTATAAACATTTACCTTTTGAGTCATCACATTTATGTTGATACAGTGTGTTTCATTCAGTATACACACTAATGCCACACTGTCCAGAAACTGGCTGTTCATCTTCACAACTTTGTCCTGCAGTCATTTGGTAATTTGCTACTGCATTCTCAGGAATTGGAGTTTTGATGTTTTTAGGATGCAAAAGCCATTGCTAATGCTTAAACTTCTCACTTTTTATTTTTGCTACACGCTCTTTTTTTTTCAGCCATTGCAATCTGGCTCATCCTTCTGAAAGCTCCAAATATGAATTGTGTGAAAGGAATTTCAAACGGCATGGGTGTAGTTGGGACTTAATACTTCACTAATATTTCAGTGTGCCTCAAGTTGCCTTTTATGAATCTTTTCCTTGCGATTTACTGTGCTTCCATAGCAGAACTCCCTTTTCTGTGTTTTTTCCCCTATAATTTCAAGAAGGTAAGAACAAAGCAGAAAGGTGTTTGGAGTAAAACCCTCAGGAAGGAAGATCAAACAGCCTAGGAAAAGATCTGTCACAGTTTTAAAATGGATTAACTGGCAACGCAAAAGCTGATAAAGAAGGCTTTGTCTATGGCTAGTTAGCTGGATGTTGCTACTAGCAATGATTTAGAAGGCTATGGAACAGAAAAGGATCATTCCAAGATTTCTTACAATTTGTATCAAAGAAACAGTTTTGCTGGAAAGCAGTGCTACAGCAAAGTTCCCTACTACACTTCTGCTTCTTTGGTCCACACAGCAAGCTCAAGGATTTCTTCTTTCCTCTAGTAGTGTTTGCCCTGCAGAACTGTTTTTACAAAGAGGAATTTGTTTCAAGGACATCCAAACATGCCTCTTCAACTAGATGACAAACCACTATGTTTTGGGAGCTTACTTTTTCACTTCTGTAACCAAAGTTGGAGGAGCTACTTCATGGAATGCTAACCTTCAGATTTCTTGGAGCCATTTGAAAATCCCAGAGAAAAGTATCAATACAAGAAGTTCTAAGACTGAAAAATTCAGGGGATAGTTTTACAATTATCTGTTCAAAATTGTTTTACTGTTTCTTCCATTGTCTGTCTGTCTTACAGAAAAATGCTTCACACTTGTTTTCACTTGTATTCTTAGAAAAACAACACTTTAACAGTAAAGGAATGAATTTTTAATAGAAGTTTCATAAGAAACAGTTCCCACATCTCACACGCACTCATCATACTTGCATTATTGAACCACAAAAAAGTGTAAGATTTCAATTAAAATCTGTATCCATATGAAAGAAGCTGCTGCCCATGCACTGGAAAGTACAATCTGAACACTTAAAATACTTCACATTAAGTTAAACAAGAGTACTATATTTTTCTCAGTTTTCCATAGTTTAAGTATTTGTATTAGAATGTATGTATTTAATTGATGAATGTTATCTTGGAGGGAGTGCTTTAGTAAATCAAGCAGCTCTTGAAATCTCTGAATCTCTTGGGCTTTGCAGCAACATTCTTTCTTGATCACACAGATTTGATATATTAATCAAGATGGACACTGCTCTGCAACACGCTACCTAATCACACACAACGCATGCCCTTCAGTTTCCCAAATTTCTTTTAGATATTCTTTTCTATGAACCATTTATCCTTTAAAAGACTCAGTCAGAGTTATAAAGTCTTAAATTTGCTGGGAGTTTTTTCTCCAGAAAAATGCGATATTTCTGATAATGGCTTTAGTAGCATGATTTTTTCATGATGTTGAATGAGCCTATTCTGGTGATGTTACAAGGTTGATTGTTGGATTAAGCAACTTGTACAACAGCTTGTATTAAAGTTGTTAAAACTGCAACTACTCTTTGAAACATAACGGAAAATTTACATTCCAGTCTATTAAGGAATTGAGAGGTCTGGCAGCAGGGTTGGCAACAAGGGATTTTAGGTTCTGTCAAATTCACCAGCACAACTAATGCAATGCGTCATTTTTGCCTTAGCCTGGAAAAGCCCTTGCTGGCTGAATTCAAGATTCACAACCTTATAATAAGCAGAATTACCTCAAAAAACCCACAAAACCCCCCTTTGTCATCCTTGAAATTCTGCAGCCATTGCAGGTCATCCCAGAAATATCCTCTTCCAGCAGCTGACACTTGTTTCATGAATCCAGAAATGGAGCTGCACCAACAAAGCTGATCCAAGAAAACTTCTTCCAGAAGCAGCTGGTCATTGTCATTCTTGTTGTCCTTTGGTGCAGCTGTACGCAGACTAACTGGTGCATCTGCCAGAACTGTAGCAAAGCTTCTCAGTACTATCAAGTTTGGTGTAGAAAAACCAAAGCTGTCCGGCAACAAGATTTCATTGAAAAGATGTATTGAAAGGAGATTCCACTTTTGACACTGTGTGAAAAATACACCTCCCAGAGGCAGTGTTGCATCCACACAAATGTACTTAGTTCCCAGGGGCACCTGCCAGAACCCTGCAGATGCATTTGGTGTATATATGTATGCGTACATATATATATATATATATATGCCTGTTAAGCTTGGAACCATTGACCCTTGTCTTTTGAGTCTGATGATGCGATCAGTTTTCCACTCTTTCATCTTGACCATATCTCCCCAGCTGGATGCCAAAGGAGCCTGTGTCAAAAGCCCTCTTAAAACCAAGGTAAATAAGATGTGCTGCTCTTTCCTCAACTACAGAGCTTGTTATTTCATCATAGAGGTTGATCCATTTTCCCTTGGTCAGCCTGTGCTTTCTGTTCTCAATCACTTTCTTGTTCTTCGTGTGACTGGAAATGCCTTCTGTGAGGACTTGCTCCTTATAGTCCGACCTGTAGATCCCTCAAATGTGTTCCTTGCCTTCTTTGAGTTACTGCTCAAGGTTTTATTTCTGTTTCCCCAGAAAATCAGTTATAATTGGGAAGGTACCTATAAGAGACAAAGTCTCCCAAGGGGAAAACTTTGGGGGGTTTAGACATTCTCTTTTCTAAGATGATGTCAGTGAGGGATTTTAACAGAAATAAAAAATTACTTTGCTATCACATGCTATTCAATGGAAAATTCTCAGTGAGCCCTACTTCCAAGTTACATTTTATCAGCCATTGTTTGTTCAATTTCTCCATAGTGAGCTAGACCCAAAATCTTTTGGTAATTGATTTGAGCTAAGCATCAACTCTTTGCATTTCGGAAGATAGATGTAAAATTCCACTTCTATCCACACAATATTTTTGTGAAGTGAAATATTGATTTTTCAGTGAATTGCTTTTCATATCCATAGAAATCTGATATTTTTTAAAAAGATGTTAATTTCTGTTGTAAAAATTTTATAGAATGTACACTGATGTGATGCATTTATATTAAAAGTATATGAAATGAGAAAATCACATGAAACTTAAAGAACGGTAAAATTAAATTAAGCAAGATGAATGTATTCTTCCATGTTTGAAAGTTTGTGACTTTGCTTATATTGTTTTTATGAGAAGAGACACTGCTGTGCACCAAATGAATACTAGAATGCATAACAATATATGCTGTGTACTGTGACTTGATTCGCTAATAGATGCAATATTCCAGTATAGTCCAGCTATCTATTTTAGTAGTAGTTCTGATATTTTAAGTATTTTTCTGTTGTTCCTTAACTCAATTAACGAGGCTGTCTGTAAAGTGGTTTACAAAGTATCCTGTATTTATGTTTTGCAATCGCTGCATAAGTGCTTTGGTCTACCAGGACTTTAGGAGTACATTGCAGTTTGTAGATATGAGTTAATCACCCCTTTCCAACTGAGTAGTTAATGGATATTGATCACTGTTTTGTCATGAATTGCAACGTATTCTATCATTTGAATGTTGTTTGTCAAATACTTTTTACAAATTACTGTGCAGGACCTTGTATCACAGCTGGTGTAGTTTAAGGTTTGGACAGAGTCACTGTGAATGAAGCCCTGCTGTGAAATAAAAGTCAAAAGGCATCTTGGCATCCCAACCATTTCCTTGGGAGAAGATTACAGCCTGAGTATGTTGAACTTTATTGCCATGGGCCTCATGACAGTATTCAGAAACATGCATGGCATTTCTGTTAAAGAAACTCAGATGTGCTTAGACGCAAGGGATGGCATTCTTGTGTTTATCTGTATCTTACAAAAAAAGTTAAATGTTTTTATTTTTGGGGGGTACAGTGAAGAATTTGTAATTTATGCACATAAAAATTGAGGTTCCTGATTTCCTAAACATAAATTGTTACAAGGAGGAGGAAATGACTAATCTCAACCCTAGATGGAAATGTATTTGAGAAAGAAGGGAGTGGGGGGACTCGACAGCACTTCGAGTAAAATGTTTCTTGTTTTGGCTTGCTGTGAGATCGGAAGTACAATGGAGCTGGATAGAGACAATGTACTGCATTTGTTAACTTTTGAACATGCGGAGTAAAGCAAAAGGAAACTTAAAAATCAATGGACATTATGCACTTGTGTAATTCCATCTAAATTTCATCAATTAAATTCTGTCCTTTATACCACTATGTTTCAAGGACAGAAAAACCTATGAGAATTCAGGGCCAGGTAAAGACAAATATGAAGCTCTTCGGGAAATAAAATCCTTCTAAAATGGATCTCCTGCTACCTGGAATGGCAGGCCTGCAGCATCTTGCAACCTGTTGCAGACGTGATAGGTTCCTTACTGAAATGGTCATTATGAAGGCTCCTAGTCAGGCAGAAATACCATAAAGTCAAAACAAATTGGTGAGTATTCTTCTGGGTTGGGTGCAGTTCCTTTGCCTTCTGCTTTGGCATTCATATAAATGTAATGACCATAGAGAGTGAAGAAAGTATTACATCTGGCATAATTCAGAGTACAGGTGAAGTCTGTCTGATACAGACTTTGTGTTGAATTACTGCTGTCAGATAGCAATGAGGTAGCAATCCGAGAAGTTGCTCCTCAGAAGCCCACAGTGTGATTTTGGTCAATGTTAAACCTGGAAACAGTAGACAATAAGAGTGTAAATTTTTGGTTTTTATTTACTTAGACTCACTGCAACAGTGTTTAAGCAGAACAAAAGTTAAATTAAAAGCTTGTGTTAATGAG
This sequence comes from Grus americana, assembly GCF_028858705.1. Classification (NCBI taxonomy): domain Eukaryota; kingdom Metazoa; phylum Chordata; class Aves; order Gruiformes; family Gruidae; genus Grus; species Grus americana. The sequence continues at coordinate 12,510,962 of NC_072856.1, forward strand.
TAACACATTAAACGTGCTAGGGTCATTTATGAAGGAAGAGGTGGTTTTGTGAGTTAAAATTTTTGAAAGACTGTATGTATCATTATCAAATTGAGAAATTTTAAAAGTAACGAGAATTACATAAGGCAGTATCTTCCAAGTTTTGAGTGTGTTCTTGTAGTTCTGCTGATAAATAAGTAGGTAGATAGACAGGTAGTCACATATATGGGCCTCCTAGGTATGTCTGTCTTCCATCCTGTTTCTCAAGTCCCAGAAGAGTTGCATTTAACAAACTTGTAGCTGTCTCAGTAAGGTTTGATTTCACCTTTGCTGACAAGAAAAAAAAAAAGAAAACTTTAATTCTATTAGAAAGCAGAGCAGTGGCTGGCAGTGATGTTAACTTCAGTAGGCAAAACTGTATATGAATGTTAGAAAGAAAGTAACTGTACATTAATTTTTGCACTGAAAAAAAATGCTTATGATTTCAATAAGAAGATTCCAAACTTTGTTTTGAAGTTAATTATATGCTGTTAATAATAGTTAATGAAAGTTAATTAGTGTCATATTGGCATTTATTCCAGCACAATATGTCATTTTGACTGTTGCTCCAGATGATGGCTTTATCTGTGAAGTTAAAACTTGTAGTTTAAATACTTTTAAAAGTTACATTGGAAATTCCAAATAGGACTATGGTTTTTTCACCTTTCTTTCAAGGCAGCATATAATTATACTAGATATAATCAGTATATTGTGAAATTGTTGATTTATTTACTTGGATTTTTACCTTTGCTGAGATGGTATATAAAGGACATTGGTGGTAATATTGATTAATATGGAATAGGTTTCCTTTGATAAAAACTACCATTTTTAATAGTTCAGTTGCATTACTATTGTAGTTATATATGGATGCATAAACTTTATTCAGCTTATCTAATGCAAATGAATGATTTTTCTAAAATCAGCTTATTAAAATTCAATTCTAGTTTTGAATTATGTTGCAGTTCTACATGGTGAATCCCTACTCCTTTTAACAAAGAAGGCATTTGTTTCTAAACTGGACTGCTGAATTCTCTTACTACTTTAGACAAAAAAAAATAGTCTTGTGTGTTAGATTTGACAGTTTATATTTCGAAAATATAAACTGCATCAACAATAAAAATTCTGCGATTCAGTAAAACTCTGCCCACGTAATATATCTGTAACAATAAGGATCAAATCCTGACACCACTGAAATCATCTGTTGAATTTGGAACCAATATTTCCCCTGTAATCTGTAGCCAATGTACTGCACATAGTTTATAGAATCATAGAATGGTTTGGGTTGGAAGGGACCTTAAAGATCATCTAGTTCCAACCCCGCTGCTGCGAGCAGGGACATCCTCCACTTAGACCACATTGCCCAAAGCCTGTAAGGTTACCTTACACATACTGATTTAACAATTCATGTCTTAGTGCTTTAAAAAGATATATGACTAAAGTTTCTGTCATTTTTTTTTCTTGATTCATTATGAGCTTAGTCCTGCGTAGTGATGAATGCTCTTGGTCTTCATGAAAATTGACAGCATTCAATACTTCTCAATAGGGATAATGCAGTGCTGAGTGTTACTTTAGCAGTATTTTTAATAGAGCATACATGTGTCATACTGTGCTGCCAAAAAAGTATGGATCGAGAGCAGCCATGTTTAGCTTTTTAGTTTGAATGCATTCACTGCATGTTACGTTAGAAAATTGCTCTCCAAATCTTATCAAATATTTAATATAGCTCCCCTAGCTTTTTATCATGTGACTAAGAGAAAGCAGAAATCCCTAAGATCAGTTGCTATTTACTGCAGCCTGTTCAGGAAGGTATATAAGCTTGCACTTAACTGTCACTGTGCTTCACAGACTTTGGCGTGCTCTTGTAGTCAGTGGGACATCAAAGGTTGCTTAAGGGCTTTGTTGAATCTGGGCTTGCACCTTCAGTAGCAGATCAAGGAGGAACTGTTACCTGGGGTGGCTTTTCTTAGCTGTTCATTGCTAGGATCAGATTGTGGAGGGCATCTCAATGATGACATACAATACCTGGTTTTCCCAAACAAAAGTTCAGGTCAGTACTTGTTGTAAAGTCAAGAATGAGGAGAAGAGTTGCCTCTCCCCTCCAGTACCAGAAGCCTAAACCACCTACCAGATTCCAAAAGCCATTGGTGCCTCCCCAGGTGCTAGTAGTCCCGTACGTCCATCCAAGCGGTCAAAATCTATAGCTTCTTAGCTGTCAGTTCTACAATGTAATGACAATATCTAACTACTACAGTTTTGCTGCATACTAAAACTGAGTGGAACATAAATCTCGTGTATTATCAAAGTAACATAAGGAAAAACATTCTCATTTTATTATTCACTTGTCAATTCCGTTTAGCAAAACTCTTTGAAATGTACGTAAATTCCTGTGACACTTCCAATCTGCTACAGAGTTCAGCAACTATCTCAATATATGATCAGTATGGCCAGCATAACGTGCCAGGTCTTCACTCAGGCATGGATTCAAAGCAGTACTCTGCGCATGGCATGGCAGAAGTCTGTATTTCACTGTCATAAGACATTGGTTTTAGGAAACTAATTTGCTGAGAATAAATTTTGTTCTCCAGATGTGTTTCAGCTTATTTTGTGCAAATTAGGGGGAACAGCTTTAACAGCTTTATGGTATTTGATTTGTCTACTTCTGTGGCAGTAGTAAGAGATATTTTTCACAATTGGTACAGACGTTATTATATACAAGGCAGCTGGGTTGCTTTGTTTCAGGAGTCTAATTGCATACAATACATATATGATATTTCAAGTACTTTGGTTTACTTGTAAAATTGAGAGGCTAAGATTTCAGTGCAACATTTCTGTTAACTATGACATGCTGTCTTGCAGCTACAAAGCAGATAAACAGTTATTAATTTCACAATTATTAAAACAGCAGTATTGTACTTCATTCCTAACTGAGATCATTTTACATTTCTAGCCATATGCTGGAGAAAGAAAAAATATATAGAGATAATACTTCCATACTACAAGTCCAGGGGGTACTGCTGACATAGAATATGTGGAGAATTTCATACTTGCAAGAAGGAATGGAAAAATAATCTACCGTGTTGTTTATGTGGTGGTGATATATATCTTTGAGACATATGTTAGCTCTTGGAATATTGAATGCTCTCTAGGTGAAGATACATTGCTCAGTTTTTATAAAGATATTTTTATGTATATTTTGGGTAAAAGCCAAAACTCTTACAAATAATTTGAGCCAAGGGATTAAGTAGATACCTTGAAACAATGAAGATGGATCATTTTATACCTGGTTATAAATAAGCACGTACAGAAATAAGATATGTATTTCTTTGAAAACTGTTGAACATTCCTAAAGTTTGTAAAGTTTCATTTTAAATGGGAAGTTTTCTAATTAAGTGAAAAAATACTAACAATATGTATCATACCTTTACATTGAACTACAAATACATGTGCTAAATTCCAAATGGAAGTTAAGAATATGGATATCAATAGGAAATAATGCAGAAACTGAAAATGAAAAGCAGCTGAGGCTGTCCTTTAGTCTTAATGTTCTGACATGTTACAAAATAATTTGAGGGTTTTATATACATATCACAATACTGAAAGGCATCATTAAAACATATATTGAGTTTCTCAGTGTCCACTGTTCTTACTGTTTTCCTCTACCAGATTGGAATGTGTTATGAAGTGTGAGCACTTGCACACCTTTTGTTTTCCAAGCGCAGTTAGCTTACATGCATTCATGCGGAGTTAGACATGTTAAAGCATTCAGTAGCTTTGTGCAGAAATAGTTTCACGTCTATGAACTTGTTGTACGCCTTTTCAGGATGCAGGTGTAAGTAGTTTTATAAATGCTGCTATATTTAACTGTGTATGGGCATTGGTATTCTGTTTATGTGAGCTTCATCAAAATAATAGAAGATGAAGTATTTGTTATTGGAAAATCACAAAGGATGAAATGGACCTTTAAATAATGAGAAACAGAATAGTCGTGTGATGAGTTTTTTAGTCTATTATTTTAGACCTGCAGTCCATAATCACTTAGCAGCCATTTAAGAAAGAACAGTGAGATGAATCCAAATAACATCCTACTGATCCTTAACGTGATTGTTCCTGTAATGCAGATTTTATATTTCTGCTATAACAGTTGGCTGGTGCCAAGTTTTTGCTAGTTGCTGTGTTTTAGAGAACTCTGATATGATGAGATGAAGGCATAAATGAAAAGTCTGGCAGAGGAACACTTGAGATACTTCAATTTTGGAACTTGGTCAGATGTTATAGACAGTTAATAGGAGTGTGGTTTGAGTTGAAGGATGCCTGTTGTAAGAATGAATGTTAAAAATATTGAAATGAATTGCTCAAATGGAAATGTTGTTTTGCCATTCATCATCCAGGGGCACAGTGGTGATACATTTGTCTGGTTGTACTATGTGCATTACTGTGTTTGTCAGTGTTGGCAAAAAGAGCTAACAGGAAAAAAAATCCAGTCACTTAAAAGTATCTTTTTTAACTCTTGTTGAGTATTTTTTGTTCTGTGTTTTTTAAAGTCTTAAGAAATCAAGTAGTTTGTTTTTTAAATATTAAGTTACATTCCAATTCTGGTTTCTTTTAAAAGACTTCCGTAATAAAATCACTATTTTCATCAGTGCAATTACTAGTTGATTTACTTTGGCATACTCTTTTCAGCCTAGAGACACAAATGACACACTTGGCTGTTGAATGAGGCATTCTGAGCCTGTGAAGAGAATGGGTTTTCATCTTCTTTTAAATTTAACCTTGTGCCAAACTTTTGTAGAGACGGTGGAGGTGATTATTTCATATTAAATAAATGTCAGTTTCTTTGTGTAAAGTTTTCAAAAGTACATTCTTTGGTCATCATATCACTTACATTTTAGTCAGATTTGCTGTTGACCCAAATGGAAGCAAGCTACCTTTTTATTGTTTCCTAAAGGAGGAGTACTTTCCTCTTTATATGTAAACTATGTTGGTGAAATTATATTTCGGACATGGGAGTGAGAAAGCTGCTAATTATTTCCATAAGTGAGAAGAATCATAGCAATACCTATCTAGCAGAAATCGAGGGAAGATATCTGTATGTACACACATATGCACACATATAAATATGTGTTATTCTTACATGATATCAAGTGATTAAAAATTATATTGTGTATAGGAAGGATATCAGAGGGACTCCATAAGGCAGAAATGAAATTATAATGCATAACACTGAAAATGGGTTTGCTTATTTTCTTTGTATGTTTTTCTTGAAGGATTGTTCATCTTCAGAAGAATACAGCATTGCTGCAGCATTGCTACCCTTGACAACTGCTTTTTATAGGGTAAGTTTTTTATTGAAAACCACTCCTATTTTGGTTGTTTGGTTTTTTTTTTTACATTACGTACATTGTTAAAATGGAGAAGGTAATGACAGGAGATATGTTGTGGGTAGGAAGGTTCATTCTAAAATTGATTGATGTCAGTGGAAGTCTTTTAATAACCTATTATGGACATTGCTCCAGAATTACACTTATTGATGTTGGGTGATGATGATTATGATAAATTTACCCAGAACTAAATGCAGACTTACATGATGGGTTAGAGAATTATCATTGAATTATAACTAATCACTAAAATAATTGAAAATAATAATTTCTGATGTTACTGTGTAAAACCTGTTTATTGGAGTATTTTTATGTTTAATTTGGCATGTTAAGCATTGGCTAAAAAGTACATGCTAAGTGTTCAGTCTGTGTAGTTGTTAACTCTGGAGAACATTATGAATGGCTTGTTTTAACTGTATATTTGTTTTCAATTTCTTGTGTTGGGTTTTTTTTTTCTTATTTTGCATAGTGCTTGATAGTGACAAAATATAGTATGATAGCAAATATGAAAATGTAAATAATACAAATTCTACAAGCAATTATTTGAAAAGCAGAACTTTTGTAGTATGGATCTAGTTATTTCAGTGTACCAATACAGTAGCATTTTCACCAGTTTTGGTTACCTCAAGTGTCACTTTTTAGGATGTACGTATCTGAGGAGATAAGTTCAAAACATGGACTTGCTTGCAATATTAAATAATTTTTGGTTAATATGAATATTGTGATACAGCCCTGTCTAGGAAATAAGTGTTGAATCATTGGTAATTCATACATCATGATGCTGCAAAACAGTACTTACTGTGACAGTCTAGCTAGATATTAATAACGTGATAGAAATGAAGAAAAATATAACCTTCCATCCTTCAGATGGTGTATGAGTTATTTATGAGTACCCATAAAGAAAATGCAGAGATTCCTATTTTAGCTGAATAGAAACTAAGGTTTCTGAAACAATACACTGAGAAATCAATCAATGCTTTTTAATTTAAACTATACATTCTAATTGAACAATTTCTGGTTGTTTTAAGCTAGAATGATGTGGTTTTTAGAATAAAAAATGTGGAACTTTACCAGTCATAGAACACAGAAACATGTGTTAAAGACGAGAGCAATGTTGACAAAGTCATATGCATGGGAAGTTCCTCGAAATCTCCTATTTAAGACAGTATTTACAACATATATAGACCATAAAGTGGTAATTTTCTCTCTTCTAATCATTTGAAATTTGAAAAAGTTTTAGTTAAATAGGCTTTATCTTAGAGCTGTACACAATAATCCAAGACTGGGTTTTTTTTGAAAGCATCTACAGAATATTTTCATTCTCTTAAATTAAGCTAGTGTGACGAGACGTTAAGTTTTTAAATCGCAGCAAATAAACTTTCTCTCATCTTTACAAGTTCATCTGTTTCTATTCCCTTTCTTTTGAGTCCTTGAGTAGCAGAATCATGAGTTGGCTGTGATTTGTTGCTGCCACTAATACCTAATTTGGACAAAGAGCTAATGAGCTATAATTTTCCATTTCTCTATTTTATTCTTGCTACTGCATTAATCCTATATTATGACTTTAGTTTTGTTTTATTTTCTGATTTTTAGTTACTCTAATAAAAATAGCCAAGAAAGTCCATATAGCTCTTCAACTTGAGAGGTACAGAGAGTATTTTGGGGAGTTGTAGCAGTTTGGTTAGATTCCTCATTTGGTAAAGTTTGATCAAGTAGAGGAAAAAAAAAAGCAGTAAAAACTTTTTTTGTGTGGAGTATCATGAGTGTTGAAATAAGCTTAAGTTTTAATTTCACAATCAAGGAGAGCAAAAAGCTGGATTGAATATAGAATATCTTTAAGTGATTTCTTCTATATACTTATATTTCTTGTAGGAGTACCAAGATATCATACTATTTCTCTCACAAAAAGTTCTCTGAAATCTTTTCTGTAATAACCTAGTCCCATACTTACAATTTAACTCTAAAGCTATACACTCAGGAAACTGTGAGTCCCCGGATGTAAGAAGCATGATGATTTTTTTTTTTAGTGTTCCAGACCTGAATTACAAATTAAAATAACCTAACTGTTAACTTGCAAAAGCCAGCTGTTAATGCATAATAGAAAAAGAATTTTGTTTTTCCCAGATCTAATCCTCAGGTTCAGTGATGACCCCCTTTGGTATGTCCCATTAGATACAATTCTTTGGCAAAGGTACTTATTTTGGTATAAAAATATTCATACTAAACACACACTGATGTGTTCAGAACATAAGACCAGTAGACAAACTTGCAGTGATTAGTTAAGATTAACAGTTTAAGGACCTGTTTGGAATTTGAGTAAAAATGAAACTTTTTGGAGCATTTTTCAGCTTCTCCAGAGGTTTTTAACATTGTACCCTAGACCTAGAATAAGTATGTTCTACCTGGCATGAACCTCTGTAGGAACAATATTCTGCATCAGTATTCTTAAATTAAGAAAAATGGGTGTAATTTTTCCACACCATTAACATCTCTGTACCTCTTTGGAGGGATTCTGGTTCTAGAGTTACACTAAACTAATGTTCCTCTTCCTCTGTTTTGGGGAGAAATAATAACAAATCTTGCTGCTTTACTTTTCTCCCATGAGCTTCTTGCTTTCTAATGTATTAACAGTTCTCTTTTCACTGGGTTTCCCTTTACTGAAATCTTAGATAGAATGATTAAAGTTTTGCTGCTTAACACAACGTTTTGCTGTTCTGTCTCCGATAAGCCCAGAGGAATGTACAAACTAAAATTAAGGTCATTTGGGGGGGATTATTTGTTTTTTATTAAAAAACCTTCAGGAAATCTGGTATGTTTACACTGTCAAACTATGTCATGGCCCTTTCTGCTGAGTTGCTTGTCAATTTTATTTAATTACCATATACAGTGATGTTTGCACACACATACACATGCACACACATACTTCAAGATTTCATTTTTCTGTAGGCAGAACACAGGTATTCCAATACTGTTGCTTCAATATACAGAACTGTCTTACTCCTGCTGTGTGTGTTTATGCTTTCTAAAAAAATGGTGAAATAGTACTTGGCAGTATGTATTTGTTTTTACTGATGTTTCCATTATCAGAATACCATGTTCAATGCCAGCAGCATATTAATATTATTTCACCTAGCCCTGTTGGAACTGCACAGTGTTCTTGGTAGCCAGGAATAGACAGGAACTGTGAATCTAATAGTGACACAGGTTTTCATTTGTGTGTGCATTGGTATTGCTGCGCAAGTAGTATTCCAAATTGAGTTATCAGTGAGAAAGCCTGTAGTAAATGTAAAAATGTTGTAGGTTTCTATCAGTCAAATATAAATGTTACCATCTATGTTTGCTATGTAATTTTGATGGGAAATTATGATGGGATTTCATGTCACAACATTTTGTTGTTAATATAATTCCCGTTGCTTCAAGTGAAATAAAAAGAAGTTACACAACATCAAAGTTTGTGAAAGGAAAATTGTGTCTATGAAATGTTAAGTTTCGTTTTATTTACCTAACACAAAGCAGAGCACTAATGAAACAATTGCCTGCTCTTCCTAAATAGCTTTATTATACGTGGCCACATATAGTGCAAACACCAAGTGTTTGAGGTGTATAAGTAATGAGAAAGATGTGTTTTCATGTGAGTCCAGCAGATGAAACAAAGAAACTTGAGTAGTGAGAGAAACATACTGCTAGAGGTGATGTTGCTTAGATTCTGGGATGGTGTTCTCATGAAGTAGTCAATGCTCTAGCCTTGAGGTATTTTAAAATATTCTTGGGGAAACAGTAAAAAATTTATAGAAAGGAACAAGCTTGCACGATCCAACAGGTCTTGTCTATCTCCTAAAATCTTTGCTTACATAAAGATTAGGATATTTCTACATAAATCTAATTAAAATAACAAGAAGGATCAACCTGCGTACAACATGTATCGGCTTTTGGGACGTCTGGTGAAATTTCAGAATTCCAACTCCTGAAACCTGGTGACTGGTCTGTTGTGAAACTTGGTCAGGCAGGATTTGATCGCACTCTAACTCATAGTTGGTGGGATTAAATTCATAGACAGGAAGTCAGTGCTGGTTGCATATTTGTGGCCTGGAGAAATAATTGAATTTTTCTAGAAAAAATAGTCACAGTGCTTTTTAAAAATTTTAAGTATTGGACGTGAGCTGTTAGCAAAATGTGACTCATCAGTGACAGTGGACTTTGGTGTGTACTGTTAATGTCACAAAAACAAACATATCTTTTGCTTCTGGGTTAGAAAAAGGTTTTAGTTTACCATTAGTAATACTGTTGGAATTTTGTTTAAAATTGAAACAATATAAATAAAATGTATTTATACATGAAGATAAAAGAATTTTTCCATGGTTTTTTGGTACGGATGACCAATGCTTATTTGGTATGCAGTCATTTTTTTCTGTGTATAAACCAGAAATGTAGTATTCCCTCATGCTGCAGAAAAGAGATCTTTTTCTACATGTGGGAAGAAAGGACAAGATGAAAAAGACATATTTTAATCATATTTTCATTTTATTAAGTCATCAAGGAAGAGAGTTTGATGATCATGTAATTGACATTGTCAAATTCACAGAGTTTGGATACTCTGTTTCAATTACATCTCTTTGCCAAGGTGGCAAAGTGTAGACTCCACTGCATTTCTTGAAGGTTTAGTATGCAGCATGAGTGATGATCAATGGTAGGCACCAGTTTCAGCCTGTCCGCTGAGCAGTACGCAGAGGGAGCAAAAGCTGTCTTCCTTGCTGCTCCTCCATACCAAGTCCCCTTCTCCATCATCCCTCCCTTTTTAGCTAAGGTGATCTAGTCAACTAAGGCAGTCTAATCAAACGTTCTTTCTCGCATCCCTCAACCATTGCAGAACCTGAATGTGCAGATTATAATACAACTTTCTCACTTTCAGGGGATTTTTTCAAAATTCTACAATTAAAGTTTTATCCTTAAACTGTATGTAATCATCTGTGTTCCCATACCTTTCTAAGAATATTCTACCATATTACATAGTAGATGGTAATGCACTTGCAAATTTTTGTTAGTTGGCATTCAGAAGTGACCGTTCTGATCACCTTTGTTTGAATAAAGGAAGTGGCATAATAAAAATATACTATTCTGAAAGTAAAGCCTGTTCTGTGTAGAAATGATGAATGGACTTCCGTATTTTGTAGACGAGCATTTCTTTAAATTGCAGTAGCCAGAGCAGTATTATTTTTCAGAATCGCAAGTATTTAATTTAGATTTCTGAGTCAGTTGTTGCTTTTAACGGCTTGATGTACACTTTGATAGTGCTGATCTGGTTCCAGAAAAAATAACCCAAATGCAGTAAACTGTCTCTCAGATTGGATATATTACATGAAAATTGACATTTGTCATTTAGCATAACAGTGAGATGCATTGGAGACTGCTTCATAGTTTTCATGTGACTAAATTACGTCATTCTTGGGAGGGATGGAAAGAAGAATTTACTATTATTTTTTAATGCTTGTAAGCCATCAAATATTGAATAAAATTTCAGTTGGGTACTGATGCTAATTTAATTCTAGAACTTGTAATGAAACATCAGAGAAATATTTTGCAGACTAGTGCTAACTGAAATCCTTTTGGTATGCTATCGTTTTGCTGTTCATCTGCATGTCTGCCTATTTATCCTTTGTACTCCATATGCCTATATCTTTCTCTGTTGAGAAGAAAATAGAATTATATAAAATAGGAGAATTGCTTTATTCAGTGTTTTTAAAAGATTATCAAAATTTGCTAAATCATCTTATTCCTTTTTAACATGGTACAGAACATTTATTCAAATCATCTTAGGAATTATCCTAGTAGTGTTTTTGGAGATGAAAAATATGTTAGTCCGTGTTTACTGGAAGTGTTTTTTGTTTAAGGTTTTTTAAATAGTCTTCAGGGTGAGTACAAAATTATGATTTAAGAAAAAAATTTGAAGTTAATGATAAAATGTGAAACTGGAATATTCCATGTTAAGACACCAATATAAATAATTCTAATGTTTCCCACAGTGAAGTATCTATGCTCTTTCGCATAGCATAATAATAAAGTGAAATTAATTTGAGTGTATACTTTCATAGTTGAAATAAATTACCACGTTTGAGTAACAGTTACGATAGACATTCAGTGGAAGAAAGCCTTTACTCCTTGAGTGCCTAAATAAATGATCACTCTACTCCAGAGCGTGTTAGGAGTGGAAAGGAATCCCAGTTATAAGGGGGACTTTCTTTGAACATTAAAGAGGCAGTACTAGAGAAATTCATAGTTTATCATATTTTAACTATTATCATCAAATGCTTTTTCAAGACAGACCCAATCTAAGGTTAATGATGTAACAGAAGCATCATAATTTGAAATGTACTCTCTGTTGTATAGCATCAGCTATGAAGTCGCAGAGAAGCTACCTAATGAAAAACTGGTGTGGAAATCTGTTATGATGGCTGAAGAGTTGATTTCATTTTTCTGTCTTTATCAGGCAAATTTTACAGTTAGTATCAGCTGAAATAAGTGTAATATTTGTCCTACTGTATTGTGATACCCACGGAAAATTTGGTACTAACATTATCTCTGTTACTTTGTAACAAATAATAACATATAATAATATAGTTGTGTAAATACCAGGGAATTGCATGAAATTAGTTCAATTAATTTTGAAAGGCAAAATTAGTGGGTTTTTTTTACGTTTAACATGAGTTGTCATTCTTAATTTGTATTTCTGCACAACTATGATTGGCCCGAGTAATTCTCATAAACATTAGCATGCTGTTAGCCTTCTATAAAGCTAGAAAGAATTCTTTAATGCATTAGCTTTCTGTACCAAAATATTTTCATTCTTACATCTAGTTACTGTATTTCCTAAATGTTTCTGTCTTATTCTGATGTGCTTCGGATGAAATCACTTCTACTTTAAAATTCTCCACTCTTGTATTACTAGCTTCAATTTAGGAAACTCCCATCCTGAAAGACTTCCTTTATTGTCTTGGCAAGAAGTTTTTTCTGCTTCCATTAATTTTCTTCTTGTATCTCTATTCTGCCAGTTCTGATACTGACTTAGTCTATGGAAATATTTTTTGTGACTTAAATTGTATTAAATAAAATTATTTTAAATACAATGTATATTCTTATTTACATTCTCAGAATCCCTTAAATGTAGAAATACATTAAGTTGCCTGCTTAAAAAACAGCAAGAACATGTCTGTATCATACAGTGGATACTATGGAAGAAGCTGAACCACAAAAGAAAATATATGTAGACAGACTTGAAGTGGTTCCTATTTTTTACATAACTCTCCTAAAACAAACAGCAGTGTATTTAAGGACATCACACAGGAGAGCAGAAAACTTTTTCTTCAGTACTTAAAATGAAGTAGTAAGTATGAAAAGAATATATATTAGTTCTCATCATTGGATTTTGATGTTCTTTCACTATTGGAGCCCTAATGCTTCTTTAGATCAGCAGAGATTGTAATGTTTCAACTCTGGATACCAGTGGCTTGTTAGGAGAGAGTAAGTGGTAATGTTGGTGAAAAGTGTAAAAGGACATGATACACATGCCCTGTTTTGCAGGGCGTAGGGTTGGATGTTAATCCTTTCAGGTGATTCATCTTTTGTGAGGAAAAAATACATTTGTCCTTTGGATTGAGGCCAGTTCCTAGACTTCTGGACACTAGTGTAACTTAAAGCACCATGCAGTATGTTTACCATATAAGCTAGATTTTTAAATCTTAAGTTAATTTAATGTGTAAATTGCTTTTCCATATATCATCTTGTTTAACAATTCTTCATTCAGAGATCTTACTCATTTTGCACATACTCAAGTTGACAGCCAAAAGATTGATTAAGGGTATTTTACAATATTATCAAGTGTGTATATTAGCGTTCTTTGCATTACTGGAAAAAGCTAGGAGCCTAATTATGAAGCAGAACTGCTGGTCTTGCTTTTATACAAAAGAACACAAAGATGAAGATCCGTATCCTCAAGAGCTTACAATATGAATTTGAAATAAGTAATAATACTTGAAGCCAGGCAGTTTGAGGCACTGCAAGGAAGCTGTGGAATAGTATTAGTCATCATTATTGTTGGTGATTCTGTCCACTAGTAGGTTAACCATGGCTGAAGTTTTTATAGACGTGACATAAAAGCAGTGTTTTACTGAGTTTTGGGAGAGAATAATGTGTGGTTACTTAGCAGATGCTTATGAATATGAGTAGGGTCATGGAAGAGAACATTAAGGTGATGGTCAAAGTTCTGTCAATATTTCCAAACACTCGCCTGGTCAAGGGTTCCTTTCATATAAAGATTATAGCTCATAAATTATTTTTGTAAAAGCAAACATACTTTTTAAGTTAAAACAGGAATCTGGGAGTTCTTGTTAGCTATGACTGAGTGGTTTTGCAAGTATCACTTGCCAACACAGATGCCAAAATGTCATCTTTGATCCTTAAGATTTTAATTAGTGTACTTTGATTTTTGAATGAATACATAATACGTGTCTGTAAAACAGATTTTATGTCTTCGCAGGTAAAGCGTATCTCACTTCCAAAACTATTTTTAGGTGAAAAAAATCTGGAAGAAATAAAACAGGAAAGTATAATATGATGGTTTAGCACTAACGAGGATTTTTTTAACATGTGTCTTTACAAGGAATTTTGGACATGAATTACTGTAGTAACTTTGCTCTGTTGAAGAAGCTTGCTTTCCCAGAATGATAACATCATGAGAAACGTTGAAAAGAACTTTGCAATCTGCAGTTCCTTTACTTAGTGGTTTGTGGGAGGAAGTACTTGGTCAGGGACAAAAAAGGGAAACCCCCAACACACACACACACACACACACACACCCCCAATTAAGAAGTAAAGATAAATGTTGTAGTAAATGTTTAGTTCTGTAACTGAGGAACTGATCCACTATCTCCCAGAATAAACAGAAACCTTTCCATTGTATTCCCACAAGCACTAGATTACATAATTTGTAAATATTCCGGATTCTACTTGAACTCATTTTCTAGCAATGATACAGAACTCTGGTTTGACTGTAACAATTTTTAAATTAGTTATAGTCCATCTCTCTACATTGTTGTTATTTCTAGGAGGGATTACAGTGTTACAGAAATACAGATTCATTTAGAATTTTCACTGTGAAAGAATTTCTTGTGGTTTAATTAAAATTTCTGGTAAAGCTTCTGACCATAAAGTGAAGGAATGTAAATCTGAAGTAACAGAGTCCAATGCGTTTTCCATATCCTTAAGTTCAACTTTACCTCCTGATCCTTATTCCAGTAGAATGGAGCTTAATTTTCTGCATGAAAATACTATTCCTGTTATTGAATTCAGTTTCATTGGGGCATTGTTATCTATCATGATTGGAGCAGCATTATTTTATGTTTCCATTTCCAAATGCTTACAGTTGGTAAGGGAGATAAGTTGCTGACATATTTGTGTATATTGCCTGCTTTTGTGTGAATTTCAATGTTGCCATTCCAGATACCTCATCAACAATTTAAACTGGATGTGGCCAAAGAATTGGGGTGTCACAAATGCTTTCCTGTCTTATCATTTTCTCCTTCACTTATACACATTATTATTCTCCTAGTGATTTAAGCCCAGATTTGAAGTTCACATCTGCTACTCTTGTTTTCATCCAGAGCCCTGCTGCTTTATCCTTCGTAATAGTTCCTACAGTTGAAATTCTCGTTAGGATCCTCTTCTTTGCTTCCTCTGATTCATCACTGCCTTTCTGAACATGTGAATATCACATCAGCTCTTTGTCATTCATTCAAAACACTCCTGCCAATGAGAATTTACTAGGCAGATCTAGTAAGTCTCCTCTTCCTCATGCACAGCTCATGCCATATCTGGATCTTCTCATTTGGCAGAAGAGTTCCTTACAGTATCCTGCTCTGTAATGCACTTGCACCCAGCACCTCCATGATCATTTTCTTTGCCTGATGGTCAGACTGGATCTTTGTTTAATCTATCAAATAACTCAGAGTGCAATAAATTCAGGTTTCTTGTCCTTACTTTCAGAATTCTTCATGATATTGCTCTTCCCAGTTTTGCCCATCCTCCCTCTTTCATCTTCTGAACCATGTAGCATATATTTGTATTACCAAGATGAGATCTACTACTGTTACAACTTTTTTTTATTCATTTGCAATTTATATTCTGTATTGTACCCTTATACCTTTCAGACTATTTTGCTCATCCTGTTCTTGAGCACTACTTAAATACTATTTTAATAGTTCCTTCAGATAAGGGAATGCTGTATATTGAGAGAGCTTCGGAGAGAATTTTACCACTGAAGACAGAGAAAGCTGCCATAGGACAAGGAAAATAGTAATTAAAGAAATACTTGAATGAAGTGACAGAAGAACCTAAAAAAATTACTTTATTACCCTTTTGGGGGGATTACTTAGATGCTCTATTAAATGGGGTCATCAATAATTCTAAGAACAACTATCTGAATATAAATTAAAACATAAACTTGTGAGATTTACAGGATTTCTTTGTTTCTGAGTGTGTACCTGGATAACAACTTTGTTGCTGGGAGGTCATTTTTGTGGGTAGAGCCAATACCACCGTTCCAATGCAGTCACACAGGTGCATGGCTTACTGCTGAGGATTACAGTGACGGTTTAGAAGATTTTCAAAATAGCTGTGTCACAATTTCAAAAACTCTTCAAATGGATTCAACACTGCAACTGAAAATTTGTGAAATCTGTAACTTAGAACTAATGGAATTAAATCTTGGTGAATAGAGTCATGGTAATCTCTAGAATGAAATTAGATTTATTTTTTAAAAATACTTTAATGTACTGTAGACAGGGGGAAAATAATCATATTTCTTATCCACTTTTTGGAACTTAGCCTTATTTAGAACTGTGAAGTTCTGGTATGCAAATGTCTTCTCTCTTTCTTTTTTGCAGGTTCTGAACAACCATCATTCTAGATTATTTTAGTTTCCTTAGTGTGTTCTGCATATAATAGAAATTTGTAAATCTTTTTGTTATCTCTTTGGTGAAAGGAGAAGTATGTTATTGTGCATTACTTAATGTTACATGTATCTTTGCATTAGCATAAATCTACCTGTCTTGATACATCTATATAGAAATCTCTGAGGTATTCTGTATGGCTTTAAGTAATGTATAGTAAATTATACATGATCTTCAAGAATCTGAGATTAAAGATCATGAGTAGTTAGATGTTTAAGTCACTGTTGTCAGAAAATGTATACAATAAATAAAGCTCCATCCAGAATTATATCCCAATTTTGTAAAATTCTAGAATTCTATTGCCCTCTGCTGGTTTAGTGTACCTGTCTGTGATTTGGTAGCGCTGAATTATTTGGTTGCTGAGGTTTTCAAGTTGGAGGAGAAGTTTGTTTAGTATTTTGTCATCTTTTTTCTAAAGCACTAAAAATCAAAACTATTATTAATAATAATAACAATGGAAGCATCACATTTCTTATGTTTTGCTTTTATGACCTTTCCTTACATTTGTATGTACACTACATGTGGGTATAATTTTATATTTTAGACCAAATGGGAAAACCATTTATTGAATTGAATTTATTGACTCATGTTATCCATGCAGTGCTCAGTCAGACTTGAAAACATATTTCATATACATTTATACTTGTTTGAGTATGTACATGCTGTGATAAATATTGATATATATGCAGTGTGATGCGGTGTTGTATGCAAGTAATATATAGATGGGCCTTAGTCCTGCAGGTCAATCTATGTAGGTTGATTCTGTGGGACTTCTCTGAAGTCCTTTTGAACTTACAGGAATCTGTGTGGGCACAACACAGATCTGAATGCAGGACTGGCTCAAAGAATATGTTCCTGTGCAGAACTTGATTTACATTGCCTTGGGTAGGGGCAGCGTGTTGGTACCTAGTCATGATATGCAATAGGTGGTAATTGACTGAATGTCTGTGTACATGGCTCCTAGATGGGGAGTAACCCTTTAAAGTAGTAGTGTCACTATGTCCTGGATGATCTGTAAGCTTACACTTGCAGACTTCCAGAAGCAACCTTACCCAATATAAGAGAGGAAGTGCTGTCATCTCCTTTGGTATGCAAAGAAGATCGGTGTGTAATTTCACAAATGTTGCAATAGCTTTCTCACAGAGGTCAGGCAGATAACCCATAGCACTGTGATTCCTTGAGGAGCTGAGGAGAAACCTATTCTTTGCATTCAGCAGCAACCTCCTTCTCAGCTCTCCTCCTTCCTCTTCTCACCAAAAATATCCAAACCAATAACCCAGGATATAAGTTGGAGATAGAAATCCAGTTTACTTCTCAAGTAAACTGGCTTTCTTTAAAAAATAGAGTACTGTTGAGTTTGCCCCTTCGTTTCCATAGCCAAGAGACATGCAGCAAAACCCTGTCAGAAAAGAGCAGCCTCAGGTATATTTATATTCTGGTTTTTACTCTTTTTGGTTTGTAATTCTTTTTCCAGCTTCACAATCAATAACTGGATCCTTTGCTTTGCTAGAATAAACTTGCTTTCTTCTTTAAGCTTTTGCTATGTAAAGGATAATGACTGACTGATCAGCACAAAGCATGCTTTTCTTTTCCATAAACAAGCAATCTAAATAACACAGCATCATAGAGAAGCAGTCTGGGGACCTGCACCTCACAGTATGTTTGGGAGTCTTGGAGCTGGTGCACATTTTTTACTGAGCTACAAGTATAATTTTCAGAATCAGAAGTATTCAGTGTCAGGAAACAGAAAAAATTCTAGGCTGGTATTATCCAGTGCCACTCAGTAAGGTGGAAATAATGGAAAGACAATTCCTGAATTCAGGAAATTGCATATAGTCACACATAACAAGTTCCAAATCTACCTTGTGTTTTCACAAACTGTAGAATGTAATTCATTGTTTTGATATAGGTAATGTCTGTTTCATACATAATTTGGGAGGAGAGTGTTGGGATTTTTTAAAGTGCCATTAGTCTATTGAAAGAGCTCGGTGTCCTTTGCAGAAGTTAACTCATTTTCTGTTGGTTGTTACAAAAATTTACACTTCAATGCTCATTTAAGCTATCATACAGACAGCTGTAGAATAAGGACTTTGTCAGTTCAGAACTATTTTTATTATTTTCTTCTGGAGTCTTTTTTAAGCTGTCAGGCCTTAAATCCTCCCTTATAAGTAGGAAATTCTTCTGCTGCCTCCTACATTCATTCTGTCTGACAGAAATTAATTATTGGGACGGGGAGAAAGAACATAAGTATCAGCATAGGTTAGCTGTCCTATGGAAAGATAGGTAAGATTTGTGTTATATATGTAGCATTGCTTGATGAAAAACACTGAGCTACTGTTTTACTTACATTGGAGAAATCTTGAGCAAATTCTCTTGAATACAACAGTAAACATTGGAGCCCTTTCGATGTATTAGATTAGTTTCCATTCTAGTCAAATGGGCTGACTAAGCACTCCCAGGGTAGGGAATATAGACACTGTAAGCTTCATGGAATTCATATATTTGTACCAAGAGGATTTTTAATCCATGAATTTTGACTGCATAGGAAGTAGCAGTATGCTTCTTAATGTTGGTATTCATATTGCTTTTTTACAAACAAACTAACCAAAACAAGCTGAGAATCCAAAGTGATTTTACCCAAAATAACTGGCAGAGCTGAGCCTGGAACTCCAAGTCCTGACTTTAATTCTGTGCTCTGGCCACTATCAGGGTTTGCCATTTGTTTCAACACGTGCTGGTGATGAGAAGGATAATGTTTATGATCGCTTAGCTTTTTGATGGATTTTCTTTCTTCCTTTTGTAAACAAACTATTTTTATTTTGCCTGGGAGTTACTGTCAGTGTTGATTTATGTCGTTACATTGGAACATAAATCTCCATAATTTAAAAATTGTGTTTTGTGCATGACTGTTAATAGTTTTAAATTATGAGCACAGGAAGAGCATCTAAAAGCCCCTCAGCTTTCCTGTCATGTTTGTCCCCATGTGAAAATCATCTGTCTCATTTTTATTTCTGTAACACTATTACTATGGACCTAGGGTTATGAGCTGTTTAAACTTTCTTTTGGGTTTATGTCAAAGATCACCCCCTTTTTACCTAGTTTACACAATTACCTGATTTGGGCTGAGGCATCAGAGGCAGCTGGACAGGTTACTAGTCAAATTACTCCTTTGTGTGGCATTTACTGCACAAACTGGCATGAGTAACTACACCAACTAGGTAGGCTTGAATGGGGTTTTTCTCTCTTTCTTTTTCTCTTTTTTACTTTTCCTGACATCATACTCCCCTTTTTGCAGCTGTATTGTGACTGGGAATTACTGCCAGTGAAAAAAAATAAAGAATAAATCGAAGTAAAACTCAAGATATGACTTTAGCAGTAACTGTAGCTTTCAAGATGTGTTGTCCATATTTATATTCCATAATTTACCCATCATCCCCATTCCTCTCTAACACAAGTTTTGTGCTTCTGAATTTTGAGTTAGGTGAATGATTGAGCTGGATCCATTCTGTGGGCCCTGTGTTAATTACCACAGCTGAACAAATTAAGCTATTTTAAGCTAGCTGTATACACACCTGACAATGGTGAAAGATATGAAATTTGTACAGCTCTTAAAAAATAAAGATTACTGTAAAGGAGGTAGCTTTACAGGAGGATAGAGGTAATACTTTATATATTTTTTAACATTTTCTCATTTTTTAGAATTAAGACTCAATTTCATGTACTGTTAGTTGTCTTGCTAATTAACAGGCTTGATGTACTTGAGGTTTAGTGTATATTTTGTATGCCTGAGATTTTTTCCAAGGGATGCCCAGCAGTCAATACAAAGATCAGTAGGACACTATTCGAGCTGTCTTGTTCTGTGATTTAACAACTAGATCAAGCATGGCAGCCATTAGTGTGTGATCAGTTATCATTTCCTGTGAGTTACATTAACTGTCACAGCTGAAACTTGGGAATCTGTTAAACAAACTAGTTATATTCTGTTTCAATCTGTATTGAATAAACAAAGTCACATTTAATGTAATTTGAATCTTCCACACATTTAGATTTCTTAACAGGTTACCAAGAAATTTTGATGAAATTCTGCATGATTAAATAAAAATTACATTTCTCTTTTTGATGGTTAATCACAAGAAGGTATTTCAACTGGGTAAATTTTAGTAGTATGTCACATAGCGTTTCCTTAAACATACCATTTCAAAGGACTTTGTCTTCAATAGGGAATGAATACATGGCACATTATCAGAACTTTTAGTTCATGATGTACTTGGAAGAACGTAGTGTGGAAAACACGGTTTGAAGAATTGCAAAACCAGAAATCTGTAAACCAAACTTTAAAATTTTCAATTGTAATTTTTTAGCCTTCCACTTGAATGCCTGCGTGCCTACTACGAAGTATTATATGTACTGGCTGTTGTGTACAATTGTACAATTATAAATATTAAATCAAGTGGTATTTATGCTGTACAGGAAAGTGGTTTACAACATAATCGTTAAGTAAAATTTAACTTCTATATACAGTGTATATTTCGGGTATGGGTAGTATTCTGAGTGAAAGTCATTAAATACCCAGTAAGGTACTTCATTCTTCAGTTCTACTGTAGAAATAAACATAAGCAGATATTTGGATTACCTGCTTCTTTTCTCTATTCAGTATACAACACAAACTTTTCTGTGGCCTTTTTTTCAAAAAGTAAGAATGTATGATACAAGATTTCATTCTTCATGATTTGGGCCACTGAAATAAATTTCCTGTCATCATATGTGGTTATCAAGAATATTAAACAACTCACTGGGAGACTAGTGCCACCTAAATAAATAGACCTACTTGAAAAAAATGGCCCATTCATAATGAGTAACGCCGTAACAGTTCCATTTTTGTTTGAGACCTTATAGGGATCCAGGCCCTTGTGACTTCAAAGAACATACTCCATGTAGTACACTTTCAGGACCTGAATTTGGGTCATACAGTGCAGTAGATAACAATGAAAGGAACAATTTATCTAATCTTCTGCTGTTGCAACAAATGCAGCTTATTGGAAGGACTCAGTTGCCACTTACAATAATTTTAAATTTCATTACTGTAGTTCTGACTTTTAAATAAAATGAGAAATAATATTCATCTGTTTAAACACTGATTTCTGTGTTGTAGGACTAGGTTATTAAAAATACTATATTTGGTTGGTAAGGAAAATATTTTATATTAGAAATGTATTCTGTACTATCATCACAGAATTCTTCCTCTCGAGTCTCATTTTTCTACTGTGAATCAAGAAAGCCATGCCTTGCACTGGCATTAGACTTGTATACAAGCTTCCTGTATGTTAATTAATGGCACAAAACTGGAAATAATTTCTCTTTCCTATATTGCAGAACAAAAGATGGTATATATTGCATATTTCAGTCTGTACAACTGATTTTTTTATATATATATATTTCAATAAACCCATAGCCTTTAAAGGAAATAAAATAATAGGACTAATTTGTCAATTTTGCATGTATCTTGCTTTCAGAAATTAGCACCTGGAGTTAGTCAGTTTGCTTACACCTGTGTACAAGACCATCCTATCTGGACTAACCAACAGTTTTGGGAAACAACCTTTTATAGCAATGTGCAAAATCAAGTTCGCTCCCTCTACCTTACAGCCAAAGATGACAACCATGCAGTACCGTTGAGACAAAAGGTAGGAGAATATATTAAAGTAAATATCAAGGTATTATTTTTATTCACATTTTAATTGTCTCCTAGTTATAGACAGCTAAGTTATGGTTTCTCCAGTTTTATGTATTTTTCTTTCATTTTCCCCATATTAAACAGCATACAATAACACGGAAAAATAACAGAAACTTACATTTTATCTGCAAAGCATCATAATTTGATGTTGCTTTTATGATTTTTTCCAACAATCAGTTTTTGTATAATTTTCCACACTTTAAGGTATATTCTTTTCCTGAGACTTTTAACTTATCATATAGCAATGTTATAAACTAGCGACAGTCTTTTACATGAAGAACCTAAGCTTAGCAGCAGCTCTAGTGCCCAGTGTTAGATTATTACCAAACCCTAGGGTGATTTCTGTTGAATGGCACTCAGTCTGCTTTATTAAAATTAGGCAGATCTTCCAGAGCACAACTTGTCTGTCTCCGCAGGAGGAAAGTACATCTGTAATGCAAAAATGAAAGTATAATGGGAAACCTTGCAGCATGCTAAAATATTATGTTGTTAAGAAGCACATGCACATAGTAAAGAGCTATTTCTAACCTCTCTTCTTGTATGAAAATATCATTATCAACTATGTGACTGAAAAGTGTATGCTCCCCAAAGTCATACAGCATTGCAAAGAGGGGAAGTAAAATGGGCAGAGATATTCTCAGAAATGTAGTCAGAAAGAGGAACTGAAAAGGTATGTCAGACTTATCAAGGGTAAAGAGAAAAGGACTGTGGGACTGTGTATGGGGAGCCCCTTCCAATCCAACACTAATTAAAGAAAAATGTCAAGAATAGTAGAACTTACAAGGAAGCAGCTACTTTAACCCCCACATGTGTTTATATGGAAGATTAGCTCAACTTTAACTTAGTATGGAAAAAGCATTTACAAGTTTCCTAGACCTTTAATAATTTAGCATCAGGTGTGAAGTCACTAATACTGGCTGCCAGGTTGCTTTATTCTAATTTGCTCAGGCTATAATATAGTTTGACTGTGTGCCATCTACCTACTTTGCTTCAAGCAAATGCTAGAATTTGACTCCGACATGTTAAAACATGAATGTTTCACCTGGTCTGGAAACTATTTATCTAAAAGCTTGCCTCACCTGAACATCCTAGAAATTTGGAGAATATCATCTGCATCGAGCAATAAGCTGCATGTTATTTCTCAATCTGATTTATGCTTGTTCTTATGTGAGCTAAGTGGATAAGCTATGGAGAGCAGCTATATTAAAATCAATAAACCACTCTGAAGAAACATGGAAGACTGTATAGCATAAAAAAGATCTAAAAAGCAATTATGTTATTTAGATCTGTCCACATTGTGCTACTTAACGTATTTCAGTAAACTGCCTTCAAAGCTCGCTCACTGTAATCATAACTCTTCTTAAACCCTTTCTGTTTTTAAATTAATATATAATTTAAATAACTGCAGAAGTTTAATAAACAATTTAATAAATAAGTTTCGACTAAACGTTGTTTTTTAAGTTATTATTTCTTCTATGTCTTTATATTTCTTTCTATATGTCTTATAGGAGAAAAATTCCGTAGGTTCAGACCAGGATAAGACAGCAATGGACCTGGCTGCTGAGCAGTTGCGGTTATGGCCAACTCTTACTAAACAAACACAGCAAGAGCTAGTCCAGAATGAGGAAAGTACAGTTTTCAGTCAGGCAATTCATTTTGCTAACCTCATGGTCTACCTGCTAGTACCACTGGATACAACTAAGAACAAGTTATTGAGAACATCGGCTACTGGTGACTGGGAGAGTGGAAGCAACAGTATTGTTACAAACAGGTGCGTACAGAAGTTCTGTGGTAATCAGTCAGGATGTGCCACAGTTTTCAAAAGCTTCTTGGTTTCAGGACTTATTCTAAATTCCAGATTTTTTCAGTATCTTCTCTTCAGGTTCATTAATTAAGGAGAGCAGAAGCCTAACATGATTCCTCTTCAATAACAGAACTTAAACTGGAGTAATTTACCACCATTTAAAGGAAAAAAACTATTATAATAATAAAATAAAAAATTCATTGTCGCAGTAAGAATTTTTAATCTAGTAATGTACATGTTGAAGACAAACATGGGGTATGATGAGAAAGAAAACAGCAGCCCAAAATCTACTGAATAGGTAACCTGAAAAAAGCAGCGTATGAACCTAAAATCAAGAAAGCATTTGTATAGCATCCATAAAATCATCATTTCTGTGCAACAGCTGCAAGGGAGAAAGGCACTGAGGTCACAAAAAGCAGGATGGCTAAACCACTGTGGCAAAGATTAAATTACTAAGGAGGCAGGAGGAGTATAACTCCAGTTACATTCCTTAGCGTGCAAATCCAGGACGTTTCATAACAAGCCTTCCTCCCTCTCTATTTATTGTCTTAATTATCACCTACTACGTGAGAACACGGACACCAAGTAAAAGATAGGTAGGCTGTCAGTATCAAAGTCCCCATGACTACTCATTTCTGCTGACTAAACACTTCTAAACTCAGGCATTAGGACATGCTCAGTAGATTGCAGTATATGTTGCAATGTATGAATCTGGCTCTTCAATATTAGACGTTCAAAGTACACTTCCCACTGACTTGCTTGCATTTCCTGATACACAAAAACTTTTCTTATGGTCTTTCTAGCTTTTGAATGCTTTGCTCTGCAACCAAAATACTCATTTAATGTATCTTTCTGTATGTAACTATTTATTTGTTTACCATGTGTTGCAAATAATGTACTTGACTCTGTGAAGAGAAGACATAGAGCTCACACCCAAGCAGCTTTTTTTCTCTTGTGGGCCTGTCTGCACTGGATTCATGGAGAGAGAGTTCTCCATGCAGTTCCGACAGTGTTAATGACAGCGAAAATATAGTGTAATTGTGGTACCACTGTGTGCTTTTAGTAAGGTTTATGTATTGTAACTAGAAAAAAACCACCACAGCTTGTCTGCCTCTAGCGAGGTATCATATATGCATCACCAGCTGAATTTTTCACACTTGAAATTTATTTACATCCATAGTATTGCAGGCAGTGTTGCAGAGAGTTATGACACTGAAAGTGGATTTGAGGACTCTGAGAACAATGATGTTGCAAATGCAGTTGTACGCTTCATCACCAGATTTATTGACAAGGTTTGCACAGAGAGCGGAGTTACACAGGATCACATCAAGGGTCTTCATTGCATGATACCAGGTAAGAATTGTGACCAAAAAATGGTTTGTAGTCTTTATTTTTTCTTTTTTTTTTTTCTAGTGAGAGAAATGCACTTTTTAGTTTCAGTTACTTTCAGTGAAGTTAGCTGGTTAGTTTTCTTTTCTAGACTATAATTGCTGTTGAATTTCAAATAAGTATTCCCTTGATGTTTAAATTTGAGAATTTCAGAATATCAGAGTTTTAATTAGATCGCAACTTTCACGTTATGTGAGACTTCATTTATGGTATTGCTGCTTTCCAGGCATTGTAGCAATGCACATAGAGACCCTGGAGGCTGTCCATCGTGAGAGTAGGCGGCTTCCACCAATACAGAAGGCAAGTATTATGAAACATATTTGTATTCTTTACAAGTATTAGAATCATGCAATTTAGTCATCTTTTCCCCCCCCTCAAAATTTTAGGAGGAAACATCAAAACATTGAAAGAAAATTTCCACCAGTGATAAATAAAGTGCTTGGCTTTAGTCTCATGAAATATGAACTTATGAAACTACTAGAGCCAAACTTCTGATCATAAACAAGCTGTTGCATGCCCACTGTTTTTTGAGACCCATTTCTCTTAGTTGAGTCCAAACTCCGTTTCCTTTCTTTGGACTTAGTCTCATAACAATTTTGTTTTCAAGCTTTTTAAGCCAAATATTATAACTAGACTGAGGTATAACACTGGTATCGCCATTACACGTACACTTTCATTTATTTGCATCAGCCCAAAATACTACGACCAACTTTACTGCCAGGAGAAGAATTTGTTTGTGAAGGTCTCCGCGTGCTACTGGATCCTGATGGCAGAGAGGAAGCTACAGGAGGACTGCTTGGAGGTCCTCACATCCTCCCTGCTGAAGGAGCTTTATTCCTTACCACTTACAGAATTATATTTAAAGGCACTCCTCATGATCAACTGGGTAAGACAAATTAAACAGTGATAACTGTGGTCCTTCAGATAGGCCAGACTTTGAGCTGGCCTATCCACCTATTCAAGCATCAACATAAAAATGTATATACTTCGCAGTAAAATTTTTCATGTTGATCAGATAAGAATAATCTCTTAATATAAGTTTTTATCACTAGATATGACAATGATTTTGATTTTGATTTTGCATTTAACTTAACTAGAACTTATTTCTTCAGATGAGGCATTAGGTGCCAAATGTTTGTTTATTCCTATGTATTGTTAAATATTTAGAGTGCTGTCTCCAGTAATTTATGTAATATAAAATCATAATATGTACTTGTCTTAGAGGAAACTTTAGTAGACTGTCACATGGTATTATGGGCTTTTATGGACTACCTAAATTTGGAGACAGAAAATAAGGGCATTCCTGACCATACTTCAGTAATTTCCATAGACTTTCTGTTTCAAATGGACAAAATGCTTAGTATCTTCACATCTCAGTTCCGTCTGTAAAGTTGGTCTAATAATGCTGCTTTACAGAGCAACTTTTGTAAGCCTCTTCACCACTAAGAGAGAACATATATACTGTGTGAGATCTGCAGCTTCCACTGCAGTTTTTTTCAGCCACTGGAAGTGTGTTAAATGACAAATATTCATGAGTTAGTATTCTCCCTAAAATGTTTACTAATAAATTCAGTATTCTTTTTAATATGTAACGGATATAGCTCTTCTGAATGATAAAATTTCATATTTTGACATCTGCCATTTCTAAGCAGATTGTCATTTAGAAGTATAAATTTATTATGGAAAGTTCATGGTCGTATGTAAAGATATCAGTGTATATTATTCATTGTATAATATTGTATAATGCAATATGAAATTTGAATAAGCTTGAAACTGTTTCTTCACCCCCTACCAACCTAGATTTTGGGGGTGCATTTCCATTGTGCAGAAAGACTCAGAAAGAAGGAGAATATTTTTCTACTCAACCCAGCTGAAATTAAGCAGAAATTCAGATTACAAATAATACTTTAGGAATTTACCAACTTTTCGGCTATTTTGCCTGAAATTAATTCTGTACTGTTATTTTCATGTTGCTTTGCGTTTACTCATTCCTATCTATTAAAAGTACAATGTGCCCAAACCAGATCTGATTCTGCCATCTAAGAAGTAACTGTAAATACAATTTTATGGTCCTCAGTTGGAGAGCAGACGGTGATCCGGAGCTTTCCTATTGCATCTGTTACGAAGGAGAAGAAGATCACTATACAGAACCAGCTGCAGCAGAGTATGCAGGAAGGACTGCAGATCACTTCAGCTACCTTTCAGGTAAAAGGAAGTTTTGTAAAAATTTGTGTGATGACGCAGTCAGCTCTAAGTACTTAAGAGTAGCACTTTGTCCTGGTATTTGTGAAGAGTTCAGTTTTCTGCCCTATAAAGTCAACAGAGAATGCAGTCCTCTCATAGAAACCCTGGCGTTTCTTGGCCCAGTTGATATTTACAGAGGGTTGCCGTTTTCATATTTGATTTCTTTCACTCCTTTCCTCACCTTTCTATTTTGGATCCAGTAAAGGGCTATTTTGGATCCAGAATCTCTTAATGTGAGTAAGTAGAGGCCTAGGCAGTCCAGGGGGAACACGCTTTCTCTCCCCTCCAGCTACGTGGGATGAATATGAAAAGCAATAAATATTGCTTTCTTCCTGAGACTTGTCACTTTACCAGCTTCCTCTAAAAATCCGTGGCTGAAAGTCATAGTCTCACATGGAAGCTGCATTTCCAGGAATCTTTAGAGTAGCCACCATTGGCCAGAACCAAAGAGCTTCTATATGACTTGCACAGATCCTGGTAGTTTCATGTCTTTAGGATGCACCTCAGCATGTTCAGCAGAAGCACGTACTGCAGGATGATTGACAGACATGGACTTCTAAGAATTAGGAAGCATGAAGTCTCTGAAGTCTTCCCTAAATGTTTTTTCTTGGTGGTGATCTTAACTGTGGTCAAACCCTAAGAGATGGAAAATTGAAGGCAAAGAATTTTATATCATGGACTGAAAGTAGACTGCAGTAATTCAGATATGAAATATTTTGTTGGGTTGGCTGAGTGCATAAGTATATTTACATTGAGAACAGTAACTCTAACATTTGAAAATATAATAAAATAGATCATCAGCATTTTACTAGTTCCTTACATTAATGGACATTATTTAGCTAATCATCCTTCAATATGCTATTCAAAAGCATAAGATTAGGAATACAAGTGAGTAAAACAACCACAAGAAAGTTGTTCTTGTGCGTTTTTGGGAGGACTTCATGAAGACTTTTATTTTCCAGAAATCTTTTTACTGGAATAGTTAGCATGCTTCAACAATGTGCTAAATACAGACACAGCTCAGTGTTTTTAGTGCTGGAGTCTAGTCAAACATCATCTTTGCTTTTGTTTAGCATAGTTTTGTATTAGGTTATGAGAACAAAAACAATCAGCAAACAGTTTACTTTGTTCCCTTTGTAACAGAGTTCAATACAGTATGAAATAGCCCCTCCTCTTTGCTTATTAATTATGACTTTCAGAAGGTTTTGGCTGCAGTTATGCTTTTTAATGTCTTTAAAACTTCAAATCAGTGTAAACCGTAAAGATTCAAGAGTTCCTTTCAAGGAGGTCCTAGAACAACAGAGTTATTAGTCATTTGGAAAGTATTTACAAAACAAGTGAAATTAAAAAAGCAGTGATGAAATCCACCTTCTAGATAGCAAACAAAAGACATTCAAAAGGTGTATAGGTATGCACTCGGAAGTAGAGCTCTAGGATATTTCTTTGTTTGCTTTTTCCACATTCTTAAAGTTCTATTGGGCCCTTTTACTGATTCCCTATTTTCTCTCTTTTTTTTTTTCTTTGTGTCATTTCCGCGCCCCCCCCCCCCAATTGGTGACTGTCATCCTTTTGGCTGAGGATGATGGGATATCCCCCCCCGCCCCCAAAACCTTTGAAAAAGCACTTTTAGTGGGGTGGATGGATCAGTGTTGTATAGCACAAGGTTAGTTCCTTTTTAAGGATCAGACTTCACTATTATATTTTCATTATTAGCAGTTTTCTATACTTTGCAAGGTGAGGCAAAAATTTGAATGACTAAGTAACAGAAGTGTAATGGTTGTGATGTATGAATGCTTGCTGAAATTGTTGGTTTGATGAGAGTCTTTGAAGTGCATTACCAGCTTTAGTTCCCAGTATATGGGCAGAGCTGGCAGAATATTTCCAAGCTAAGCTGTCCCATGTGACTAGTATTTGAACTATTGTAGACATCTTAGTGCCAGCACTACTACTTGGATTTACCAAAATATTTTGCGTTTGATATTATGAGAATTCCAGATGCTTCTTAGTGAAAATACTTTAGTATTAGGACGTAAATGTAAAAATTAAATAAAAAAATAATAAGCTGTGTAATATCCCTCAAAATGTACATATATTTGTATTTTCCATTGGACATAGTACTGCATAAATATGGGTATTTTGCTAATATATTTTAGGGTCTTTCAATTGCTTTAATTCTGGTTTTTTTCCATTTCTAACATGTCGTATCTTTAATATGCAGTTAATTAAAGTAGCATTTGATGAAGAAGTAAGTCCTGAAGTGGTGGAAATATTTAAGAAACAATTAATGAAGTTCCGTTATCCTCAATCTATCTTCAGCACTTTTGCATTTGCAGCTGGGCAAACAGCACCACAGATAATTTTACCAAAACAAAAAGAAAAGAACACTTCATTCCGGTATAGTCATTCTTCTTTTATTACTGGTGTCCTTGTTTAGTATTAGTCAAATACATTGAACAATCTGACAGCTTTGCAGAAATGCAGATCATTCAAACAGTTTTCAGGAAAGTCAAAATGACTGCTGTTCTGCATCTTTTTATATTTACTGAATAAAAGGTAGATTAGTATGATATACATGTCAGTTTGGTATAGGAATATATTATTTATCCAAATTTCTGGCTGCAGTAAATTTGAACAAGCATCTCATTACATTCTGAAACACACGCAATACAAGTAGCATCTTAAGCTCTGGAAACTATGCCAACACAAAAACCAGATTTCTTGTGTATTGCTTTATAGGTTAATAACTTAATGTGAGTTAGAATTAATTTTACCCTTAGCACAGTCTGTACAGTTGTCCTAGTGTCTCTTAATCTAGAGTTTGAGCTTTGGGTCGTCTTCTGAAGTTTGTTACACGTTAATTTTTGCTAGACCAGATGGATCATTGGTCTGTTCCAGAGTGGTAGTTCCTGTGATTCTCTTGATAATTGCATTGTTGACACAGGAAAGTAGAATCCCAAGCTAGTAATGGAATCCTAAAACTTTAAGGTAATTTCTATCTTTCCTACCTTTACTTTGTCAACTTTGTACATTTATCACATTACTAGCAAAATACAAATAGCTAAAGAAGGATAATGGCTGCTTATTCATTACCATTAGACATAATAGACACAAATTTATCTCAAAATAATAAAATTGGTCTTTAAAAATTAGTATAGGAAGATATTTTTCTGGAGATTATAATTTTTGTCATTATATTAAATGAAAAATCATTAAATAAGTTTTATTTGGGTAAGTGGGTTCATCATAAAAATCTGTACATACTATTGGGAAGAATCATATGCGTCTTTCTAAATATTTTTGTTGCTATGACTTTATAGTACCTTCTCAAAAAGCATTGTGAAAGGAGCGAAACGTGCTGGGAAGATGACAATTGGACGCCAATATTTGTTAAAGAAGAAGACAGGCACAATAGTGGAGGAAAGAGGGAATCGCCCAGGCTGGAATGAAGATGATGACATCTCTGGTAATAGTAAAACATTTTTTTCCATGTTCGTTGATAAGGCTATCCTATTATGCTTCCATTCCAATATATGAAATAATATCTTCAAGAAGAAATTGCAGTCTTCCTAGACAGGAAAGAGAAAGATTTCAGATATGTACATTTAGTGAGTGTTTTCTTTTGTGAGGACAAGGCAAAAGAGGAAGTTGACTTCATTCAGTGGTAAAGCAAAATACTAGGTTATTTTTTAATTATCAAACTATTTTCATACAGCATCTTTTTATCATTTTTTTACATCAGAATAACGTTGATGGAACAGCACAGAAGTATGCTGTAGTTCCCATTTATCTTTAGACATCATGACATCTGCAGTTAGTCTTTGATGAGAAAGCAGTAATCAGTGAGATTCAAGAAAGGGCAAATACTATGGGAGACTTTTGCGGATATGGAAGTGATAAATTATTTCTGAAAGCAGCAGAAGTCATTACTACTGAAAATACCATTTTTCCAAATTTTGGTTGAAAGGATTTGGGGACAGAAGGTAGAAAGTGATTTGGGCACCTTGTGTAGTTGGTATGATGGCGTGGAGTTTGACTTTCTTCCAAATACTTCTTTTCCTACCATGTGCTGCTGTCAGTATATCCTTATCTGGACCAGTGCTAATTTATAATAAACCACTAGAGGGAACCAGATTCTCCTGTACATAAACAGGTATTGTTTTGTCATACCATTCTTTCTTTTTTTTTTTTTTTAAAAATAAGCCTTTCAGATAACAAAACGTTATCAAACACTAATGATTTCTTCAAAACATCAAACAAGCCAATTTTTTCTTTTGAATATTTGGTCAGTGACCAAGGCAACTTATGTGACTTCTGCTTCAGACAACTTTTATATATCTGCTCATGATTGTGTTACTGCACTGTCTCTGTTCTCTCTGAAATGGAAGAAAGCCATTCCAGGAAACCTAAAAAATATTGATTCTCTTCCTTCCTTCCAGGTAAAAGTGGTGGGGGAAAAAGGCAAAAAGAAAGGATTACAAAATATAGAATGTCTTTACAGTGATGAAAAAATCACGTTTTTTAATTTAATTTCCAACATCTTCCTTAAGTGCTGAGTTAGTATGCATTCTCATGTTGCAGATTCTTTGGGTCAGAAGCAATTCTGCAGGCTGTACCTGCATGATTTTTGGGTGGGTTTGTGTCCTTCACCCAGAGACACCAAGCACAATCATCCCTGTGTATTCGTACTTCTCTTGATGATAAAGAAATTCTAAAAGGTTTTGCATTGCTGACATACAAAACTACATTCTTCCATGAACGCAGATGTTATATAAACATTAGTGATAGTCACTTTGTTACTCCCCTAACAAAAATACAAAAATATAAATTGTGAGGCTTCTTACCTGCTGCTTTCCAGATGTTGTGACTGGGAATGAGTAGTGATCAAAGTCTGACAGCTTTTCTCTCCACGCTGCACTGACACCTCAGGTATAGTCAGCTGACAACAGTAGTAACTCTCTGCTCAGACAGAGTACAAATAGCCAAAGGAAATTTGCTATTTAATCACTGCAATTTCTTTTATATTGACTGCTGTGAATGACTTTTTGTTTGCAAGTCTCAAAAGCTGATATACAGGAAACTATGCAACTATACCAACAATTAAGCAAATGGGAACTATCTGCAGCATGTGATGCATTGTCTTAAAAAAAAGAAATGTTAAAGATAGGGTTGGAAGGAACTTCAGGACATCATCTACTCCATCTCTCTGCCCTAAGGCAAGATTGACATGCTTAATCTGTTCCTTTCAGATGTTTACCTAACTTTTTCTTAGAAGCTTTCAAACATGAAGGTTCCACAACTCTAGGCAATTTGTACTAATGCTTTAACTGTCCTTAATGCTGAGGGGAAAGAACAAACAACTTTCTGATATTCAGGCCTAAACATTTTCTTGCCACAATTTAGAGGCTTCACTTCTTATTCTACCACAATATACATATAGAAGAGATGATTCCCTTCATTTTGATTGCAATGTTTAATGTATTTATGGACTATTGTAATATTTCTCTTCTCTGTTCTTTTCTGGATATTAAATATCTGGAGTTCTTTCAGTTCTTTATTAGTCTTGATAGACTTCTGATCATCTTCATTGCTCTCTTCTCAGTCATCTTCAGCTGGTCCACATATAACTTGCAATGTGATTTCCAAAACTGGGCACAGTACTCTAGGTACTAGTTGTTTCTAATGAACACCTAATTTCCCTCCAGTTCCTCCCCATGCTCTTATTTTCATAGTTTAAAATCACATCACTACTAAATTCTCTTTTCTATAGGTGATCATACTGGTGTGTTCCATAAAATAGGAGACTGTAAATCCCACTTTTACAAACAGTCATATCTCAGGAACAGTGAAATAGAGGGATTATTCCTCTTCAAAATCAAATTTAAAAAATCCATTTTAAACTTGAGACAGCAAAACATCTTCATCTCCCTCTTAGGTTAAGGACACAGATATAAGCTCTTACAATCTCTAGCTTTTTAAGCACAAGCAAATGTATTGCAAATTCTGATCACCAATATACCTTCTTTTGTGAGAGAAAAAATGCATTTAGAAAAAAAAAATTTCAAAAAACACACCCTCATCTTATCTGAACCAGTTATAGCTTTCCCTTCAAAACTGTAGTATGCCCAAAAATAAAATTCTTTCTAAAACTCATTTAATTTGTTCCTCATTAGTGCACTTTATACTTGTAAATGTTTTATACCTTCTTTCTTAACATGGCAAATATGAAAACACAGTAAAAAGAGGAGATATCCACAGTGCTACACTCTTTATTCTTTGGGTCAAATAGAGAATTGTTGGTTTTGTTTGAGCTGCAGGGGCAATAAAATTATTCATTGAGCTTTTATGCTAAGATGCACCCAAAAAAAAAAGTATATAGATTCTACTCCTGTAAATTCTGAATGTTGTCTACTGCCAGTAAAATTTCAATTGTATCACATTTTTTTATTTTTTAAAATAATTTTAATTTCCAGTTTTATAAAGTCTTGTTTTAAATTTAAATCCTTATATACTTTTCAGTGCCTCATTCATGAAGAAACACTTCCCCTCATACACACATATTTCAATGCTTGAGGTTGTAGCAAGTAACTGATACATGCTGTGAACAGTAAATCTACTTTCAGAAGTATTTGGAAATAGTTAGAAGTGTCAGTAACAGGCAGGTGGCAGGTTTTGTACAAAGACCTTGCTTGACTTGAATTTCAGTGCAGTTTGAACTTGTGACATGGTTTTTATCTCTCATGGTTAAAGGTTTTTCTGCTTTTGAAAGCACAGCTGACGTGCACAGCTGAAAAAAAGCTGCTGTTTGACACTGAAACAGGCATTAAGAAACTAACAGTTATCTGTTGTGAAATTATGACAAACTTTTTTTTTATTTGAAACAAGCCTTAAAAAGATTACATCTTTTGAAGATAGTTTAAAAGAATTACAAGGTCCATTTTATCTTGCATGTTTAAAAAACTTATGTGCACATTTTTCATTATTTTGTCTCATGTACGTCTTTGTATAGCAGCTTTTCATAAATTGTTGAAAGAAAGATTATCTGCCTTTGATTCAGTTCAAGTGAATATATGCGATAACCTTTTCCAGGATTTTAGTGGGAGAGTTATCAGCCATGCCAGTTACAAGTGAAGTAGGTAAAGTAGGTAACTGTGTGATATATTCAGGTTTCCTGACTAAAATATTATTTTATTGCTTATAATTTATATAAACAGTGGTTTGTATGTATTAGTTCTTGTCATTCGTCACTGACAGTAAGACAAACTAGTATTTTGTTCAGAAGAAAGTAGCAGCATTTTCTGTGTAACTGCTGGCCTCACCAATAGCAAACTCTTAATGATTTTTAAATTTAGTTTCAGATGACAGTGAGCTGCACACAAGTGGTACCCTAAAAGCATCAGAAAAATCAACAATGGAGCAGTTAGTAGAAAGAGCTTGTTTCAGAGACTATCAACGTTTGGGACTAGGAACCATCAGTAGTAACTCTTCTCGTTCAAAAACAGAATACTTAAGAATAACTGCACTGAACAGGATGTATTCACTTTGCAGGAGGTGAGTTTACCAATTCAGTCAAGTAGTTGAAAATAAAGATGATGTAACACACATACCACATGATCCATCCATTTAAGCAACTTATACTGAGAAAATTTTTGTCTACAATAGGAGTGTTCAACCAGTGACCTTGAAGCTATTTGTATTCCACTCAGAGATTCGTCTTCTGGTGGCTGCATATGTATTCATCAGATTTGGGAAGAGTGCCAGCAATGGTAGCCAGCAGTGAGCTTTCAGAAGCTCTGTCAGACAGCACGAGTCTTCCTTCCTAGGTTCCTTCTATAGCCCATGGAAAAAGATTGCCCCTAGGGCTTTTGGAGGAAACTACCCTAAATACTCTGAATTGCCTTTTGAAGGAGTTTCTCTCTCTTGGCTTTCTACACTGATGTCTAAATCATTAGGCTACTTTTCAGCTTTCTGACTTAGCCAATAAAGTTAGCTGGTAGAACTCACTTTCGTGGTGTGGTTTCTGTAACTTACTGTGCTGGTAGCAGAAATTATTTGTGTAATTTATTTGCCTATTTGTTCCTAAATAAAAAGGCAAGCCTCAGAAACAATTATATGTATTTTCTTCAAATAAAAAACATGTTTTAAAATTGAATTTGCCAAATATCTGTACATTTTCATTATGCTTTGAACATTATGCAGAGAACTGTTTCTTCCTGTAAAACCATGAGTTTTTAATACTCTATAGGATTTTTTTGGAAAAGATAATATCTGAGTGGATTACAAATCTCAGGATAGAAATACTTATCTAGTGCCATATTAGTTTGGTTACTGTTTTTTTAAGAAGTAGACTGTAAATATTATGTACATTGATTTTGTTTGTATTACATACACTCAACAAATGTCAAAGAACTGAATTTACAGGAACAGTGTATATTGTAGAGGAACAAAGTTATTTAGTAAGCACTAACTTTTCCCTGCTCCTCGTCTTAGTTTCTTCTTAATATATGAAATTGGCACTTAAATTGAGTATTTTTTGGAGGAGACAGAAAGTAATCTTTCATATTGCTTGAATCCTTCTCTCACTAACATAAGCACAGCTACCATCTTGCTGAGTTTTCTATTTTTAAAGCTATTGCATCAGTGAATTTCCTAATCTCTCAATGTATTGTAGTGTTTTAAAAAGTACACAAAAATGCAGTTTCAAATACACTACTCTAAGGAATCTGACCGTAAAATTTAAATGTATATTGACATAAACCAAAACCGATTGTTTTAGTTGTGATACTTTAGGCAATCTAACATTCTTTCCTTTCAATTCTATTTCATATACAAGTATCAAAACAAAACTACTGCATCATTTGCACACCTCAAAAATTGTTCTCTCTGTCATGCTTAAAAATATGGCTTCATTATAGTAACAAGAGAAATACTAAGAAAAATATTACCAAATAAAATACAACCTTAAATGGAACGAGAGTAGTAGTGACAGTCTTACAATTTTTTTGTAATTAAAGTTGTTTTTAAAATGCACTTTTCTTTACAAATTAATGTATTTGCTAGGATTGGACTAAAAATGAGAATTACTAAATAAAAAATAATTCTAACAGTTGAGAGATATTTTCATTAAGATATGTATTTAGCTTGTAATTTTAGGATTTTTTT
Organism: Grus americana; assembly: GCF_028858705.1. Classification (NCBI taxonomy): domain Eukaryota; kingdom Metazoa; phylum Chordata; class Aves; order Gruiformes; family Gruidae; genus Grus; species Grus americana. Next base: position 12,547,685 of record NC_072856.1, read on the forward strand.
TTCGTTGATTAAAGTTTTAAAAGCAATTTTAATTGCTGTTCTATTTTTTCACCTTTTTGTCAATACAGTTATCCTGGGCTTCTGGTAGTACCTCAGTCTGTTCAAGACAGCAGTCTGCAGAGAGTTGCTCGCTGTTACCGTCACAATCGCCTACCAGTTGTCTGTTGGAAGAACACTAAAAATAGTACTCTTCTACTTAGATCTGGAGGATTTCATGGAAAAGGTGTTGTTGGCCTCTTCAAATCCCAAAACACACACACCACAGGTGAGTTGATGCAGCTAGACTTACTGTATAAGTAATTTTATATAGAAATATAAAATATCACAATGTGTAAACCCTGCTTAAGAGTTGAAGACAAAATGTTTTTCTTCAGGCTTGTTCCACTTTGTCAGGCAGAAACAGCATGATGTTTCCTGCATTTACATTTTTTAATCACTTCCTAATTGTACTTCCAATTCAGACACTAATTTTAACAGGGCTATTTAGATACTAATTTTAACAGGACTACCTTGAAATTTCTTTTGCCATCTCCAGCTAATATAGGTTATTGTCTGTTAGTCTCCAGCATAGAATCTAATTGGATCATCATTGGAGAAAACTATTTATAAATTACCATTGTGGTTTGTCAAAATGTGCTCAATCAAATTCTTTGACACTCTCTTTATCTCTTAATCCAAATCTTGGCTCTTATGGTCAGGATACCAAATCCTGATTTAAGCAGCTATGACATTTTTGTTCTATAGCAAGTCCAGAGGTGGCTGCAATAAACTAGAATTCAAAAAATTTTGTTTGGCATTTGAAAAAATTCTGACTCGTTGAGACAGGACACTTTTTTGTCATCATAGTACAGCCCAGGACCTGACCTTCATCTCCTTCCCTCCCTTTAAGTCCTTGCGACTGGACACAAATGGGTGGAGTTTTTCTGGTTAAGATTATTTTTTTAATTTTTCTTATTTTTGAGGGGTTTTCCCTTAGTTCTATATTTCGTTACTGGTTTCTTAACTTTTTTAAGTCATAAGATTTTCTTAAGTGGACTGTCTGTTTAACTTCAATACTTTCTGAGAACATCATACCTTCTCATCTTGCTTTTTTTTTTCCTCCACCCTCTGTTTTTAAAGTGTGTCTGTTTCCTCTCTGCCTTTGCTTTCAGCTAGGCTTTTGCAGCCACTTCTCTCTCTTTGAAATGGCCCTTCTCCATGTCTCCAGCAACTTAAGCAACATCAGTAACAATTGGAAAATGATTCTGTTTCTGACATCTGTAGAGTAGTCATCTGAAACAACATGTGCGTAAAGGATTATGCAGAGGTTTTCAGAGAAGGAGTTGTGGTTCTCACAACAGTGCAGCCCTGCGCTCCTACAAGTTACCTAAGCGTGTGAGAAGACACTTCCTGAAGTTACTGGTGAAGGAGCAGGTGTACTGTCACTAGGGAACAGGATCGTTACTTTTCATAATTAGAGATCCTTTAATGTGTGTTATCCAGATGTGCATGCACTGTCCATCCTCTTTCCTCTCTTCTTTATTCCATTAAAAAGGTCAGATTCTGGGGTTAGGGTACCTTAAGGGCATGTAGATTGTGTCCGTTGATGTCTCTAAATGCAGCAGAGTGCATGAACACCAGTGTCTTTTGATTATGTATACTCTCAGTGAATGGGCAACATATCTGAAGGAACCTCCAGTTATAGATAAGTAACCTTCCTTTACTGGAATGAGGAAGAGCTGTTTGAGTATGGTTTTAACTTACTTTTGTTAAAGAAACAGTTCTATCTGTTCTCTACACATTTTTTTTAAAAGGCTGAAATTTGCTGGCAGGTAGCACAAACTTAGAAATATTACTTTTCATTCTGAGAGTGAAAGGAAAACAACATTATCTCTATTCTATTTGTATTGATCACTGGCTAATGAATGTTTTAAGTAGTGACCATGAGGTAACAGACTCTTTCAGAAGTTTAGCTTTGTGGAGTGGAATGCAAGAGAACATTGCTCGGTGCTGCTCTGCAGCCAGGTGATGAACAGCTGAGCATTCTTTGTCATCAAAGGAATGGCTTTTTGAACCTCTGATGGACAAACCATGACATTTTCAGTGCTCTGCTTTACATAATAAGCTTTTTATTTTGCTACGCTATGTATTTATAAATATATTTGTATTTTAATGTATTCCATTCTTCTTGTGACTCTAGCTCCTGCTTCTTTAGAATCTTCAAGCAGTATAGAACAGGAAAAATACCTACAAGCCTTACTGAATGTGATATCCGTCCACTGCAAAATGAATGGCAGTAATACTCTCACTGTTAGACCAACAATTGCTTTGTCTCCAGGTAAAATTGGTTTATAAGGTGCTTTTCTATGGTTACGTTGAAAAGTAAGTTTATTCTGATTTGGTGTTAGTTCGATGTCCCATATGAATTCTGTTGTTTCTTTATTGTTGTAGTTTCCAGATAGCCTATTTTACTCTTAGTTTCAGTGAATGTGTTTTCTGTATGTAAAGGATGCTTATAATCTTTCCCAAAATATTTTTCAGTATTCTTAATCTGACAGTAAATGATTATCTACCTGTGGGTCATAGTTTTTCATGAAATTCACTTGAGTATGATGGCCAATCTTGAGGCATTAATAATTTATTACAATTCTGTAACAAATACAGTTCTCCGGAATGTCAAGGTGTCAAAATTTTCCAGTTGTTTTTTTATATATATATCAAATGCAACAATTACATTATTTAACAAAATTAAAAGCAAAGATGCACTTTAACGTCTTTTGTAACAAAGTCTATTGAAAACTGTATATTGAATAAGAGACTGCAAAATTTAAGAGAATGCAAAATACAACTCTTTCATATAATGAGAAAATACAAGACTGCAAGCTCAGATTCTGCAGGAACAGATACACTGTTTAGCTGCAGTAGCAATGGACATTTTAATGTGTTACATACTTATAATGGGCTTCTAATGTCATTTCCAAGTAGAGCTTTACTTGCAGTGAAAACTCTCAAATTACACTATTTGAGTTATACATATGTGGAACCATGAGGAAAAGAATCCATTCTTTATTTCAGTTATTATGTGATGAAACTCGGTAAGGTTTATGTGAAGGTAACCCCAATGTCTTAGAAAGAGGAGTATGTGACTTGAAATTGTGTATGTCTTGTCTTATTCAGTTGGTGGTAATTGGCCTAATACAGCCAAACAGTGGCTTTTCCTGTAAAATAACACCATTCCCAAAGTGTGCATGCTTTGCTTCATTTATTGTAAAATATGTTGATTGCTTAGCTGTATCTAACATCCATACTGTTGCCAATGTATGCATCTGTCTTAAAAATAAATCTGAAGTACAAAATTGGCAAGAATTAGCTGTATTGTGTGAAAAAGGGCATTTTTATCAGTTATGTTAAATGTTAGTCTGAGTAACGCTGTAGCTTTTTAATCTTCTATTCTTTTTTTGGCTGACTTTAGGCACTGAAAGGAGGGCTTCAAGAATGTCTACTGTGTTTAAGCAGGTAGTGCCAGGACATTTGGATGTAAATCTGTCCAATAGCTTTGCTCCAGGAGGTTAGTAAGACTAGCTCAAAGTCTATTATTTGAAGTAATAAATGATAACAAAATGTCAGTGAAATAAAAATAATTGCACTGCTCACCAAATCATTACTCTGTGAAACAACAAAATAGAAATCACAGATTAGCCTCAGTCCATAACATTATTTAAATATCTAAGTCCTTTACTTACCATTGAAATAAAGCTTGTTTGATGTTGGAAATAAATGAAAAATTAAGCACTCAATTAGGAATTATGCTTCTAAATACTTTGTGATTCATCCATATTTTTAATTTGTCTAAAATGTATGGCCTGAAAATGCTTATTTTATATTAGGATTGAATGCACTTTAGAATCTCCAATTCCAGATCATTCCGACATTTGGCTGAAGATTAACTGATGCTTCGTAAAGTTACAAATAATCTGTCTGAATAATTTTAGTCTAGGTAAAGGAGGGAGTTATGTGGCCAGGCTGTAATAAGCAGGGAGATAGCAGTGGGTTCTTTGGAAATAGTTATTCTTAGGTACAAGGGCTCATCAGCGTCATTTCTACAAGAAGCTTTCATTCTGTGAGGTGGATTCCAACTACTTTTACTCTTCTAGTCTGATGGAATTGTTTTGATTTTTTTATGTGCAATACATGCATAAATTAGTATATCAGATTCCTTAAATATATGTTTGTTAGGATAGGGATGAATCTATTTTCCAAAAGGGAGCATTTTATATTTTGTCTCTTACATTTTAGCCCTGAAGGCTGCTCTTACAATTATTTCTAAGCATCTAAAAGTTGCTTTTATTCCTTTTTCACTCCTTCCAGCTTTGTGAGCAGTGCATTAACCGTCTTAGAGCAAATGCAGCTCAGATTTTCAGAGGTGGGAGTGAGACAGGCTGTAAGATATCTCATGTAAAATTAGTTAGACCTACTTTGACCTGCTGAGGTCCATTCCAACTTAAATTATTGTGTAATAGAAAAACTGTAGCTTCATATAGGGAAGAATAAAACAATTTTGTAGAGAAAAACTTTCAAAAGAGATGGACGGGATTAGAGAAATGAAGGAATGAAGAAGGTGGGGGGGAGAGAGAAAGGAAGGAAGGAAGGAAAATGCTCAGAGCTGTATAGAGAAGTTACGTGAGGATTGTAGAAGAAGGGAAGAGAGGAAGGGCACTTAAATGGCGATCCCCAAAGAATGGAAAATTCTGTGCGTTTTCATTAATCATAGTATATGCACATTTCCTATCTAAAAGTTCTGTTTATGCCCTCTGCTCACTGTCTTGTTATTGTAGCACATAGAGATGAAAACCCAGTGATTTTAATTGGATAGGTAAAATGGGTAGTGACCTAAAAGAACAGGAGTTAACAGTGTCTGGAGTTCTTAGATAAATTGGTGACTGTGCCCAGCTTGACTTTGTACTGAAATAGTGAAAATGCTGGGTAGCCGACTGCAGACATTTAGTTGTATTCCACCCTCTTGTGTTGGGACAAAAGTGCCAACAGTGAAGTGGTGCTGAGGGGCAGTGAAGGTGCTCCAGATAAGTAAGGGAAAGCTTGGTGTTTGACTGTGTGAAAGTTGTCTTTTGAAGATAAAAGGGTTACTGAAATAACTATTGCTGGGTTTTGGGGTTAGAGTTTGTGGTAAGTGTGATAGGATGAATTTGTTGCTACTCAGTGAAGTAAAAAAGGAGTCTCAAGGCAGTATTAGCTCACAGACATGTTGTTTTCTTGGACATTGAAGTCGCTTGGCTAAATTTCAGCATTAATCAGGAAGAGGACAGAGAAGTTAATCTTGTGTCTTGCTGGATTGATGCCACACCTGCCCTATGTATCTGAAAGGTGTAATTACAGCCCAGTATCTGCAGTCTATTCACAGTTCAGCAGGATACGTGAGGACTTTGCTGAAACATGAGAATGTTTGACAAGTACAGTGGGAGCCCTAGTGAAGGTGAGAAGTTGACAGGATGAGAGAGAACAGGGAAAGGGAATATCTCCCTGTAGAGAAGTAAACACTAGGTTTTTTAGATTAGCTGACAATTCTTCTAGAAGAAAATCTAAAATACACAAAGTATATAGAATCTATAAAATTATTGTTCTCAAATTGATTCATGTGGTTTATTATTGTAAGTTTTTTTTACTACTTTTTCACAGCTAGTTATATTTCACATGTAAAGTAGTGTCATATGGCTGTATGCAGGACCAGAAATACAGGGGTTTGGTCAGCTGAAAAAACAGACTGATTTTATGCAGGCAGTCTAAAAATGATGATGTCACTTGCCTTCATATTCCTAAGAATGACTCAAAAAGAAAAAAGATAATGCGGTTAGCTAGTTACTTTATCATAGCAAGCAGCTATGGATTATGCGCTACACTGTACAAAATACAATAGCAGTGTTTTTGTGGTTTTGATTCTGGATCCCTCTTTCTTTCTTTGTTTTTATTCTCACACATACCAGGGCTCAAAAGTCAGGTTCAGCTGTGATACACCAATTGAAAATGACATTTTCTATTTTTTGTGCCAGACACTGTGTTTTTAATACATATCCTTTTAAAATTTAAGTTAAAAGATATGTGCCAGTGCTTGAATAGTAGTTCTCATTTTTAAAAATCATCGTTCTATTCATCAGTTGTCCTGAATATTTGTGTCCGTGTCAGGTATGGTTTTTTACTTTGTCTGGAACATTGTAACAAAGTAGTTGCCTAAAGCCCAATTAAGTTGTTTCTGATCTGAAATATTTGGCCAAATACTTATGTTTCATAAGATATTTTCATCCTTGGACCTTTTTTTTTTGGCGATACCCTGGTTTATATCTTTCATAAGAAATGTAAGTTCACTCAAAATACATACCTTTTCTTCTTATATTATTTTATAAGTATAGTGTGGTTCTACAGAACAGCACTTCTTACTTAGCATTGTTGTGTAATTTAGTAAAATAAAATGTCTTCTCAATATGATTTGCTGCTATTGGAAAAATACCAGGATATTTATAATTAATAAATACAGACTCTACTCAGACATTTATTTTAAAAGCAGGAGACATTAATATTTTGAGTATGTTTTAATAGAATATTTGTATTAAAAGAAGTTGCTTGTGTTGATGTGGCTTTTGAGCCAATAATGCACCCTCTGATAAGCATATAAAGCTCCCACTGAAAATGGGAATTTTTGCAAGGAGGGAGGAAATCTTTGTGTGGTAGGTATTACATGTTTTCTAAATTATATACTTTTACACAGTCCTTTGCAAATGTTTGTAGGCGTACAGAACTACCATTTTGCACTCTGATTTGATTTTGAGGTCTATCAAATTATGTACCTAAGACTAAAACTGTTTTTAAAAAAAGCACTAAGGTTTGGGATTTTTAATTAAACTAACTTTCAGCTGGATAGAAGCTTTCAGTAAAGTATTCAGCAGAATGATTTAATTGTTACATTTGGTATTACAATTATGGAAAAACACATGATGGCTTTGCTACATGTTTGAAACTATTGCAATGACAATGAGAATTACTCCTTTTTTGATAAATGGGTACTTCCTTCCCATTTTATATTGGTTTTCTGGCTTGATTGATGTTTTGTCTTGTGATGACTAAGATTTGTGCTGTCTGATAAATCATGTACTATAAAGAAATTCAATATATACTAGATCTTTGGAAATTAATAAGTAACCCTTTTCTTTTCTCCTGCAATGTGTCTCGCTGCAATGTGCATTCCATTCCTCCTCCTTCTGTCTTAACTGTTATCTACCAGTGCTTGGGTACAGAGATAAATGTTTCACTCATTCAAATTCCAAATCAGCAACTAAGGGAAGAGTCCATCAAGGTACTGTATTCTGTGTCCTGAAAGCACGTTCTTTTCTACCATCTCCATAACTACTACAATATCTTAACACATGCTAAAGTGATACTGACAGAAAGCCTTGAGTCTGCATTAACAAAATTTTGGTTTTGTAGTTCAGTCTTGTGGGTTTGTTTTGGTTTGGGGTTTTTTTGGCCATTGAATGTATGATCCAGTGACAGTGATTAGCCACACACTTCACCATGTTATTCTTTAATAATGTTATGATCTAATGCGGAGTGGTATGTAAAAAATGTTCTATGTGAAAGTTTTAAACAGCAGAAAATTAATTCTGCAGAAGAGCATTTAGTATTCCTACTGCTTCAGTAAAATAGCTAAGAAATACTGTTACCTAGTCAATTATTTTTCTTTCAAAAATTATTGTTAATGTTAGTGAACAGGGAAAAATTTATTTCTGCCAAATTAGAAAGTCATAACAATATGATATATGCCAAATAATGAAAGCTAGATACTGCTAACAAAAAAAAAGGCAAAAAATACTAGGCAAAATTAGAATCGAAATATAATAGAAATATAACTGTGTCTTTTAATCACTGTTATCCATCACTGGTAAACATATTCATCTGCATGTATTTGTAACCAGTTTTGTTACTTTTGATGTTCTACAGGTGCTAATGATGGCCTACATTTGTAAAATGTTAGAAAGTGTGACAGCGCATTTTTTATATATCATCTTTGGGGATAGTTGTCTGTGTTTGAGCTAGCATTTTTTCATACCAAATGAACAAGAAATTATTTCTCTTATTAAATGCTTGCTGTGATTTCTGCTTTGTCTTTATTATTTCATCTGTGGTAGTTCAGATGAAGAAAAGAAGTTTATGTTAAACATACTACTTTACTGTGTGAGGCATTTTATAAAACTGGCTGTCTTTGAAGTGGAAACTGTTTAGAACTGTTACCAATTCCGAAGTTCCTAGCCAACCATTCTCAGCTACTCCTATTCGTTTGCTCACATCTAAGACTAGCAGCCAGACAGGCAGACAAACTAAACTGTACAGACAGTCCCTGTTGAGGATTACTGTACAGAATTATTCTTTAATAGAAACATAATCCTTCTAAAAAGTAGAATAAAATTATTTTGCTGGTTGAGTTATCTCAGTGGAATTTTACTGTTATCTGCAGCTTTTTTCTTCTATGCAAGAAATGTTAACTATGCGTATTATTGAATTTTACTGAAGGGGTTGGAGGGGTTTTTTTGGTACTGTATATCTAAATTTCTACTACTACGAGGTATTTCTGGTGCCTCTTTTGGATATCTTGCTTCACAGATCTATGGACAAGAGTCTCTTCTGATAATCTGATTTACTGCATATTGGGTTAAAGAATTTCACACTGCCATTTGAACGCCAAATTTAGTATCCTTTAAGGGATTTGATTTTCAAGTAGTGCTATTTATATTCTGGAAATCAAGTACCTTTCACATACCTCACATTGGACACACAAAAACAGTCTCACAAAATCGTTGTTAACTAAGGCACAAGAAACAGAAAAATATTTACTCCTTGTCTTTTCTTCTGCTGGTGCTAAACAGGCCTTGGCAATCTGGTTTATCACTACTTTAATGTTGAAATCACAAAATTACTTAAACATAATCAGATCAGAGTATGTCTGTATGCTGTAGGAATTTCCTCCTCTGGAAATGACAATATAGCTGCATCAGCAAGGCACAATATGCAAACTGAAAATGCTGTTGAGAGGCATAGTTATCAGGTTGGTACAATGCCAATCAAATATTGCTGTGCTGTTTGCAGATGTAAGTCCGTAGGTCCACGTCACACTGCACTGTTTCAAGCTCGTGTTGTTGCTGGCTTTGGGATTTCTGTACCATGCCCTACTGCCAAAGTAATGGTGATCTTACTGCCAGATTAAAACTGTAGGACTGTGATCTTCTAGGTATCCTTCTCTGTACTTACACAACTGTACCGTAGTCACATCTGCTAGAATACAGTCTTGAAATACATGATTAAAAAAAGAACTTCCTTAAATTCATTTTCATTTCTAATTGTCCATTAGACATGGACAATTAAAAAATAAAATTCATGGCATTCTGCATTTTAATCATGGCATTTCAAGAGTAAATATGGAATACTTTTATCCTGAAATGTAATATTTGAATTGATCATCTTTATATACATTTTAATTATAATACAATATGGTTGATACTATTACATAGTGTAGGGTGAAAGGAACACAAGAATTCTAGGTAGCAGAAAATATTAAGCGATACTATTTCCGTTTTTGAATAAAGTAATTGTATAATACTCTTACTAGTTAGACTTCCAAAATAATATGCCTTTGACAAGGAAATACATTAAATTTTTATCCCTAATTCTGAAAAGAACAACACTAGCAATTTCATTTCCATACACTTGAGTGGAAGTTAATTACTTGCAAGTTGTGATTCATTTCATCATTGTATTACTGATATCATAGCAACCATTTTCTCTACAACAGAATGCACTGTGCGGATTAGTATCTGAGGTTAAATGACAATGCAGTAGGATGCTTTTGAGTTTTTGTTATGAAAATATTCCTTTCCAGTACGTGCTGTTAATTATGTCCTATGAGGGATGCAAATGACATGTTTAGCACTCTACTTTCCAAATTATGTTTTAGCATATGCCTTAATAATTATGATTTCCAGTGCCTCATGCAAAGAGGATTTTAAATATCTTTCATCTTTTTGAAGGTGTATGGGCGAGTCTTCGTTCAAGCAACCGATTTATCAACACTCAGACTCCATTCATTGATGTTGGTGCAAGACTTGCAGGGAAAGATAACACCACTTCCTACAGTAGCAGCACTTTTCTGCAAAGTCAGCTTCTGAGACGGCAAGCAGCGCTCTATATTTTTGGAGAAAAATCTCAGTTACGGGTAATGGCAACTCTTTTTTATGTTAACATAGGTTTTATTTGATTTGAGTGTAATAACCCTAATGTTTTTACAAAACAGTAAATAATATTCCAGATAAGGTGAATGGATAACTCTCTTAAAGCTGTAAACTATTAGGCGGATTATTCCCATATGCAGAGTAACAATTAATGCTGTGTAACTCAGTGGGGACTGGGAGGGTGTATGTGTGTGAAAATCAAGCTCTGTGGTTATATAATACAACAAAGTTAACATAAATTAAAATATACTAAATTATCTTAAAGAGCAGTTAAAGATCAGGCTCAAATTCACAAAAGTTCTAGGGGTAGAGTCCTCTCTGTCACTTTTGGTCTAGTGTTGATGTGTAGTAGAGCCAAGAGATACAAAGATAGGTATCAGATGACTGGAGGAATGGAATAGCTTTTGTACAAGGTAAGAGCATTCAAACTGAGAAAGATGTGGCTAGGAAGGAAATACATTGCTAGGCAGCAGTGCATCCAGCAAAGCCTTCATATTCGGATGTCACCATGTCTTCGCTGTCTCAGCTGTCTCCCTGCATTGGCTCTGCAGGGAGCAAGGGCAGCAAGTTTGGCTGTGCTCGGTGTAGCTGCTGGGATAAAGATGAATGATGGGACTTGTAGGCAGGTGGAGTGGGGCTCGTAGAGCAGCAGTAGAGCTTGCTGCCCCTTTCAGAGACTGTTCAGAGCTATCCCAAGGAAGTGCTGGAGTTCTGTATCTGTATGTTCTTGCTTTCAGAACCATGCTTAATTACACCTAAATACTACTGTACTCTGATTCTGCTGACTACTCCTCTAATGTTCAGCTGAGTCATCATCTCAGTGATTTCTATTTTGAGAAACATGAAACAGACGTATTTGGTAATTTGAAGTGCAATTTTATTTTTCCTGATGTGTTGAAATATGTTATGAAGCAAATGGAATGTTGTTAGTCAGAAAAGCGATTACCAGAAAAGAAAACCTTCGTTACTGTGGGCAGCACTTAAATTCACATGAAGCCAAATTGATGTGTATAAGGCCAACCCAGAAGTCTGTCCATTCTGATTTGATTACATGAAGAGGACCATAATGTCTACAGTTTCATACACCTTTTTGGATAGATTTAATATTTTAGATGCAGTTGTTTAAGAAACAGGTATCCTCTACATGAATTCTTGGTAGTTTTACTTTTTTTCAGAAAATGTTTGCAGATTATTTTTTTTTAATCTCTGCATTCAAAGATTGAGAAGTCAGTTGTTTTCTACTTTCTTATTTGAAATGTGAGCATACATAAAATAGAATGTATTTTTTGAAATATATAACTTCCAAAAGCAGTTATTGGTAGTAAGTTATTGGTATTCAGTTGTTTTTGAAATTATGTTATATCAGGAGACGGAAGAATCATGCTGTATCAGAATGATGAATCAAAATTCTTTGCAAAGTTTGTTTCTATTTTGACTTTTCTTTGTCATTTCAAATGTTCTTTTATATCTTATTTGTATTTTCAGTTGTATTTTTACATGATGGTTATATAACAGGTATTCGTTCTTAGTCCATTTTTACTTTGTCTTTTATAATTGGTTTGCAAATTCGTTTTCCTTTTGGTTTCTTCATTACACATTGGTACACAGAGTAGTCATTTTTAATTAGTTAGATTTCATTTGACATTCTATCACTTTCTAATATAATTAGCATAACAATAATTTACAGAAATATACTGTTAAGTCTATAATCAAAGTGTTCTGATTTAATATAATAAAGCATAAGAATATAACATAAAAGACTAAACAGAAATTTTGAAAGTAAACATCATTTATCATTATTCCCAAAGTTTTCAAACAGGTCTATTCATATCAGTTTTTCATCTTGTTAAGTGTTCTTTTATAACCATAACCCCCAGAAGGCTCTGGCAAAGGAGACACTTCGATGAAAAGGTAGAGGAAGAGTAATGCAAGAGAAATGATTACATAGAATTAAATTGCCATAATCCAATAGTAACAATTATTCACGTTTCTATTTGCTTGATTTCTTAATGAATGACAAGCAAAGAGTTCAATGATGGATCTAAAGATACGTAGTAGAAACATCTTTAGTTTTCTGCTTTGAAGTGACCTGTGGGCAAAAAATTGACGTTGTTCAATGTATCAGCAGTCACAAACTAGGTGGGGATAATATGTAAGTACTTGGTATAAATTAAAGCATTTTTAATATATTACCATACCAGTGTGTATTATTGTGCAGAATATGAAAAGAACTGACTATTGGATGTACAAACAACAAGCATTGGACAAAATCAACATGAAATATTCTGAAATCCAGTAGAATGTGTGTAATTTGGAAATTGTTTAAAAATCAATACTTCAAGGATCCTTACAATTATGCTGGATGATTTCTTTGCTGGTTTAGAGCTTACAGGTTTTTCACTTTTTTGTTTTGTTTTGTTTAATAATACAATTTTGCTGAAGATGAGTTATCTCTGGGCATTTCTAAGGAAAAGTGTATTGTGTTAGCAAATGTAAGAATAAAATTACGTAGTGATTAAGTGATGCTTTCAAGCCTGCTGTCATTGATTTGTATCTAGTCTATAAGATCAATTCAACTTTTGTTTTTGTATAAAGAAATCTTTTTGATTTTTGATTGTGAAGTATTTTCCTAGCTTTTGTTAGCATCCTGCTAACTTGGAATTTGCTGGCTTTGTAAAGGGCTTGGCAGAGCATGCATTACTGATCTTGATTCCTGTAAGGACCTGCTTTATTCTGCTAAATATCATGCCACATAAATTGATGATACAAACAGAAATATATAACATTTTAAGGAAATTGTGCTGCTTTTCACAATTGCTTTTATCATACGTTATTACAACTTATTATTCTAAAAACAAGTTTGGTAGTTGAGCTATTGAATTTATTTTTGAACCATGCCAAAATATAAACAGAACTAAATCTGAGGTTTCACTTCCCTACATTTTTGCTTGGCATCCTATGAAGCAGCTTAATGAAGATTATTTGCAGTCCGAGTTTAATTCCATGAAAGAGCAATTTCTGAAGAAAACTGCAAAAGTTTGCTGTGAAGATCTTCAGTGATGCTTCATACATGAGAATTGTTTTTCCTAATAATGTTCTCCTTATTAACCTTTTCATTATAGTTCTTTTTTTTCAGTTAGCTAACTTGATCTCTTAATTCAGTCCTCCACTCTTATTGCTCATTTTCTATATGCAGTAAGTAAAACAAAACATTAAGAATTCTGCTAGGAAAATCTCTTTGAAATTACATCAGGTATTCCCTGACTGCTATTCTGTGTTGAACTGGGTTGGTTGTCTACTGTCTCAATGTGCAGTGACTGCTTAGATGAGTCAGCTAGTTTGCAGGTTTGGAGGTTCTTTTTGGATTTCGGGGTTACTTTTTTTTCTGCTTTATTGAACTACTAGAATCTCATGCACTGTTGGTATGTCATCCATACAGTTATTTTAATTTTAATTCATTTATTGTTAATTTGCTCTAAAAATCCTGAAGGAAGCACATTACGTTGTGTATAAAGAACTCAACAGATTTATCACTCAACTTTGGTTTTTTACTACTATTATTACTAGTATTGTTATTGTTACTAAAGATATGACTGCTGTGCAATACATTCTGCTGTTATGAGTAATAGATGGGTACTTTATTATGGTACATTTTGCAAGTGTTGTAAGGATTTTTATTATCCTGGGCAGGTGTTTAACTCAACAGATATTTTTAATCAGGAATTGAAATATTTAGCAATAAAGCAGGCAAGACTGAGATTTGATGAGACTGTCAGTGAAAAATACACTTCCCTTTTAAATTATATCTGCTGTTGTGCTTTTCAAACAGGGATTCAAACTTGATTTTGCTTTGAATTGTGAATTTGTTCCTGTTGAATTCAGTGACATCCGACAGACAAAGGCCAGCTTTAAAAAGCTGATGAGAGCTTGTGTTCCCAGCACTATTCCTACAGATTCTGAGGCAACATTCCTTAAAGCACTTGGGGAGTCAGAGTGGTTCCCACAGGTAATTTATATGACACATAATTCCAATAATCTATATGCAGTACTGCTTACACAAAATAAATTTCAGGCTCTTTCTGTCAGAAATATTGTGTTCTAACCAGCTGTTCTTTGTTCCTTGTAATTATTTTGCATACTATCAATTCTGTCATTACATAAGCATTATTATTTTAATACAAAGTTGTGGTTTAACCCTGATCAGCAGCTAAGCACCACAGTCACTTGCTTACTCCACCCCTGGTGGGATGGGGGAGAGAATCGGAAGAGTAAAAGTGAGAAAACTTGTGGGTTGAGATAAAGACAGTTTAATAGGTAAAGCAAAAGCCACATGCGCAAGCAAAGCAAAACAAGGCATTCATTCCCCACTTCCCATCAGCAGGCAGGTGTTCAGCCATCTCCAGGAAAGCAGGGCTCCATCACACGTAACAGTTACTTGGGAAGACAAACACCATCACTCCGAATATGTCCCCCTCTTCCTTCTTCCGTCAGCTTTATTTGCTGAGCATGATGTCATATGGTACGGAATATCCCTTTGGTCAGTTGGGGTCAGCTGTCCTGGATGTGTCCCCTCCCAACTCCTTGTGCACTCCCAGCCTACTCACTGGTGGGGTGGGGCGAGAGGCAGAAAAGGCCTTGGCTCTGTGTAAGCCCTGCTCAGCAATATTGAAAACATCCCTGTATTGCCAATTCTGTTTTCAGCACCAATCCAAAACACAGCCCCGTACTAGTTTCTATGAAGAAAATTAACTCTATCCCAGCCAAAAACAGCACATACAGTCATAACATTTGCAACTGTGGGGGGCATTTTTTATAACATAATTTATTGTTGTTTATAACATGGAATAAGTAGAGATGACCATTTTATCTGCCTACATATGGTCTTGGTTTTAACTGCTTTTTCTTATTTTATGTATTTTAAAAATCAGGAAAAAAGTATAGAACAATAAATGAGCCTTTTGATTTTAAAACCGATATTCTAATCTTCATATGTGTTCCCACCCTGAATTTCCATATGCACAAGTATTTAACAAATAAGCTAGCATCTATTATCTGTTGTGGAATATGGGGACGTGTTTGCAGGGGAGAGGGGATTCTATGTGTGTTAATCTGTTCTCTCTGAATCTGTTCCTTTACTTCCCTATCCCATATTCCCTTACATAAAGATTAACCAAATAAAGGCAAGACTTGGAAGTAACTTTGCAAGATTCAAATTAAGGAGGATGTGGGAAAGATCTTGGTAAATCTACAAGCATTTTAATTACAGTGAATGTTTTTTAACAGTTGCATGTTATGTTTGGAATCCTCTGCTGAATAAATTATTCTAAAATGCAATTAATCATAGTAAGCAGAATAGACTCTTATGCTGATTTCTTAAGGAGGAAATATATGTGAGTAACACAGTCATTTCAGTAATTACACATCAGAAAATGTACTCCTGGTTGCAATGTGCTACAGTGCAAGGAGGGGCTTAACTTCTTCCCTTGAGATGTGATCACTCCTTAGAGAGCATAGGACCTGGCCATTGCTGTGTCTGGCCACCATGTTCTTCAGGAAATGGAGAAGGGGGAAGAGCATGAAGACTTGACTCCCTCATCGTGTGAACATTTTCAATCACAGCGTAGTAGAGCAAGTTGATAAGTGCAGATAAATGAACTGAATGTTACTTTGATGAAATAAACATGTCCCTGTAGAAGCCGATCAAGAGGAGATAATAACATGGGGGTTACTCTCTTTTGGCATATTTGAGAAGAAAAGTAATAGTGTACCACTCTTTGCTCAGGACTAGATCAGTGTGACACGCTAACTGTGTGACATTAAAACCACATTGTGGTTTAAATCATGTCGTATATGACTTATGTGATAAAGTTAATTTATGACTGATTTGACACATTTTCTACTATTCCTGTGAAAGGACATAGATCTGTCATCTTGGAAGTGTGTTTTTATTGTATTAAGCTTTCCTGGGTAATAGAAGTTACACAGTATTGATTTTAACACACTATAGGCTAAATATTTCTTTATAAGGGTGTGAATACATAAAAAGAAATTTGAAGTGTTGCCCTATCGTCTGAAGACAAATGATAAAAATAGTATTTTGCTTTTTTTTGTTTTTATATTGAATCTGTTTAACCAGATTGCATATCAGCTTCTTCATGAAGGAGGGCAAAAAACAGCCCTTCTTATATTCTACTACCTAAGAAAGTATAGAACAACTAAAAAAACAATTGGTTTTAAAAGTAGTTCTCTTTCAGTCTTTTCCTATTCAAAATTGCAGGAAAATTAGTTTCTTTTATTTTCTAAGTAATGACTATATGAATGTTCAAAGGAGTTAAGTGTTCTCCATCAAAATTTCCATGGCAATATTCATAGGATTTGGGGGAAGGGGTTTAACAGGGAAAAAAAATCAGACTGCCCTAAACAAGGATGAATTTTCTAGGGTTTAACTGTTGTTTGGTTGATCCTTTTTCTCCTTATTTTCTCCAATTTAATTTTGTTCTCCCTGACTCACTTTCCTGTGCCTTCTGTACTTTCTGAACTTAATTTTTTCCTTGCATACATGATCTTAGATGTCTGTTGCCATCTTTTGTTTATTTGTTTTCCTATACTGCTTTCTTCCTTCTTTCAGGCTTTTGTCTTTCCTACTGCTGCTATTGGTTGAATTGTATTCAGTGCTCTGCAAAGAACAGTTTCATTCTACTGTAAAAACTGAATTGCTTACATATTGTCTGTTATGTTGTTTACTAAGAATGCTGTCATAGTATGACAAATATAGTAGAAACATCATATAGACTTTCCTTTTAGTAATAACAATGAGAAGTCTCATACTAAGATAAATTGTTCAAATTCACCTAAATTTTTTAACCTGCTTATACTTGTCATGTTCGAATCAATCTCATTCAAGTCAATAACCTTCTCAGAGAAATTAACTGATCTGCCTGCTCAAGGACTTTTAGTATCACTGTATAATGAATATTAGAATGCAAATAATTAATGTGTCCTCTTTGCATATGCAAAATCTAAGAAATACTGTTTAATCTACATATACTATTTCCAGATTATAGAAATAGGGTTTTTCTGTGTTTATTTTTAGGTTTGTGGTTTGATTTTTTTTATTATTGTTGTTATTGTTATTATTAATTTCCAACTTCCATGAGATTGAGCATTAGAAACACTATCTTGTAAATCTCTCACATGGATTCTACCATCAAAGTACTTAGTGACTTTATGGAACTTTAACATTTCACAGGAAATGATTTTAGTGTTAAGCCCAGGACGGAATTTCTCTACAATAAATCTGTCAACTGTGGTGTTCCCATTCTCCTTTTTATGACAGCTATTTTATTACAGTACTCATTGGTTTTAATAGTTTAAGTTCCTATCTTCAAATCTTTGCTTAGTTTTGTTGTAGTTCAGATGAAAATCCTGAGACTGTTACATTTTATAGCTTTCTAATCTGTTGCATCAATGCATTTCTCTGTGCTATATGTATATTTCAGAATACATATTTTAATATTAAATATGAAAAGATTCTATATTAATATCTAGAAATTTATCTTATATTTGAGTACATTACTTATTTGTAATACTTTATAGCTTCACAGGATAATGCAATTGGGTGTGATCATCTCTGAGCTACTGGAAAATGGTTCTTCTGTTATGGTTTGTTTGGAAGATGGTTGGGATATTACTGCACAAGTAAGCTGCTATTAAAACCTTGAAATAGCTAAATATTAAGAAAAAACACTAGACAATACTTTTTGACATAAGTGACTGATAATTTAGTATAACGTTAATAAATTTGTCTTGTGGCAGCTGAGAAGAAACTAGAATGCATGAATCCTTGCATTCATTTGCAATTTACACCATGAAAGAGTTCTTTAAAATGAATTTGTTCCAAAGGGACTTAGTTCTAAGGCTTAGATATAAAATCTGCATTCCTGCACCTGACCATATGTAAGAATGAAACCTGAAAGTTGCCACACACATCATTTATCTTTGTAAACATAGTACACTTTAAACACAGGAGGGAAGGAAAGGAATTCTTTCTCCTGCCATTCAGTTTCCATAAATGAAGTTAGGAGACCACACACAGGGAGAAAACTAAGTTTGTGTCAAAGTGACTGTAACACCTGCAGCAAGCACAGATCTCCAGAACAGATAACTTTGTGAAACAAACTATAAATTAGGTGAATGAAGACCTGCTGCCTCATTTTATGGATGCATTGTGTCCATGTAGTTGCTTCATAATTCAGAAGATAAACACAGATATCAATAATTCTACTAAATGAAAACTTCATGTGCAGCCAGCATCATAATATCAGGTAAACAAACCCACAAAAGAATGTCAACATAACTATTGGAATCACTGTCAAAAAATGAAGAATAGAGAAGGGGACATACATAGCTGGAAGTGAAAGAAGTCTATGCTACATTTTAAAGTCCCCTGAAAGAGACTATAAAAACAGGCTGAAGTTGGCTGGTGAGCATCATAGCATGGCAACACTGCAGAAACGCTAAAGTCACCCTCAGGACCAATTCTTTAACCCTTTCTTTGCTGAGGTAGCCGATACTATTTTATAAATGTTTACTATCCTTATTTTATTAATAAAAATGCTTTTATTTCAAATTTAATTTAAATGTGGTAGGCATTATAATGACTTCCAAAGTCAAGCTCAAGTTTGACTTTTATAGATATCATAAAGTCTCAATTTAATTGAAGCTTCATGTGAGATATTATTTGGTTTGTTTCATAAAAATAGTTAATGCATGTGGTAAATACTTGTAATTGAATTTATATGAAAGCTTTTGTTTTCTTGAACTATAAACAGATTATGGAATGCTTATATTCATGGACTAAAGTGTTTTCCTAACTTCTGTCACTCTTAACACAATATATCCTGTCTTGTGATCTAGGTAGTATCTCTGGTGCAGTTACTCAGTGATCCTTTCTATAGGACACTTGAAGGCTTCCGAATGCTCGTGGAAAAAGAATGGCTCTCTTTTGGTCATAAATTCAGTCAACGTAGTAATCTGACTCTGAATTGTCAGGGTAGTGGATTTGCTCCTGTTTTCTTACAGTTCTTAGACTGTGTGCATCAGGTAAGTCAATCTTTATATAGTTTACAAGAAGAATTCATAAATAAGTGTGTAGATGCTGCTGTTTCAGATGTTATAGATAATGGTTTGAGAGAAGACTAGTAACCTCCTTCTCTAGCTTTTATTAAAGTGAATGGATTTCACCTCAAGAAGAGCTGGAATGGTTGCCTAGAGGAGACTGACCTATCCACACAGAACAGACTAAGAGGGATGGTTGCCATTATGGATCTTTTAAGGTCATTTATGCAGAGATTTCAAATAGACGTTTTTTAAGCTTAAGACAGGCTTTTGGCAGTCTGGAGTACCTTTATTCAGAAGAAGAAACTGACTGATTTTTAGTACAGTGACTAGACAGTTTTTAATTCCTTGTGCTTGATGATGAGCTTTGAGGCCTTGTGCTCCATCAATTCTGGAAACAAGCAGCTATAAACCAGGGGGACCTGAGATGTTCTTGTTTTTTATAAATACTGCATGTTCAGAAGACGACGAATGCTAACAGTTATGTTGTGTAGGAAGAAGTTAGATTAAGAGTACTACACTCATTTCAGGTTAGTTCTAAACTCTGTCCTTTTCTTCATCTCAAACCAGTAAATATAAATGCTTTGCAGAATCTCTGTCTATGCAAATACAAGACAGGAGCTTGCATAGTTCCTCTTGTACATATGTCTTTTCCCATTTCTCTCATTTTTGTCGCTGAAAAAGCTGAAAAGACTCCTGGACATTATTAACCTGTATTAAAATTTGTGGATGACTGTGTCTCACAGAAGATGACTGTTAAAGAATCAGCCTTCTTACTGGGAACAGACATTCATAGTGAATACTTGCATGAAGCAGACCCTGAAAGAGAAGTTTCTTAACTCTACCTGAAGCAAAGTCCACAGATTAAATAACTTACTGAACCAATCTTTAGATATCTATAGGAGACTGATAATGAGTGAACTTGTAAGAATATGAGTAAAGACTTACTGAAGAACATGTTGCAGAAAAGAAATTTTTTTTTATCCCAATGTTAAGCATCAGCAGCCATCTTATTGCTGTCTTGCAAGTTAATACATCATATACTTGGACTTTGGTTCGATTCGTACAGCATTCCCCTTTAGAAAACTTCAGAAATATTTGTCACATCTCCTGTTTCATCAATCTATTTCCTAATGGCTGTGGCCCTCAGATTAATTTTTATTTGAAATGGGGAGATTTCTCTAAAGAGAACTGCATTTTTCATTCAAACAAGTTAATCTGCTCGGTTGCCACACTAACTATTCCTTACAATAGCTTAAGCTTATTGCTCCTTTTCTGAAGTAGAAAAAATAGTCTTGGTTGCAGTGGCTACAACAGGACAGAATAGCCATGTCTTCCAATACTGAAACGCATCTGCTTGGTGGTTCCATTCAATTCTGTGTGGAAATCATTTGTCTGGTGCTATATTCTCTCTGCTGTCAGATGTCTTCTCCAGACTTTAGTGAGCTGACTGAATAACATTGTCATTTAGTAGAATGGAGTAAACCTACATTTGATTTCAAGTAGTGGTGTAATTTTGAAGTGAATCCCTCCAGCATCTCCCCTTACCATTTGTTGATGCTGTTTTGGTGCATGCGTACTAGATTTTTCTTGGAAGAATTTAACCCAAAAGTTCTGCTTCAGATATGTACCAAACGTTCACCAGGTCTTAAAAGGATCTGAACCAATGATTCATCACTTAGCTTATAACCATGGGAGTCATCAATGTACAATGGGGTCATCAACTCAACTGGACTAAATCTAGTCCAAAGTAAATTAAATGTGTAGTATAACTGCAGGGACATCAGCACCAGCTGCTTCTGTCTGTCTGCTCCGTTTGCTCTGAATTACTTGCTAATGTAGACATAGCTTACATCCTGTTTCTGACCCTGGAAACAATTTGCTCCAGTTTTACTGTAATAAATCTTAGAAAGTTGGCATAAAGAAAAGCATGGAAATTATCCATGCACACCTGTACAGTATTTTTTTCTCAAGTCCAGAGATCACACAAACTTTGGAAACAAACGGGTTATCCAGAACAAAGATAAAAATTAAATTAAAGGATTTTGGTTTATTGTCATAAAATACAGTGTACCATGTTTTCTTCCTGGCAAATTCTTGTTTTTTCTTTAAGTTATGTTTAACACAATCTGCAGTTCTAAGAACATGGAATAATGGATTATTATCATCCTGACTTTAAAAGCTAGGATGAAATATAAAGTGGGATAAATCCTTGCTGTTAACAACTGTCAGGTATGATTTTGCCTCAAGCTGCAAGGTGCCCAAAATATTCCTACTATACATGTGAATGTGTCGATAGAAGAACATTGCCTTTGTAATTTATCTCAGCAGCATTGATGCATGTCACTAGATACCTGACTCTTCTCTATCTTTAAGAGGCAATATAAAGTATACAGGTTATTAATAGATACGTTTCACAGAAAGGTCTCTATTTTCTGGTTTTTGGTCTTAAGCTGTGTCTACATGCCCTGGCTGCAGCTATATCGGCAGAAAGATTACCTCCCTGGCCATCTGGAGTTGTACGTCACTTCTCTGGTGGAGAATACCACCCTTCCGGTCTGTTGGCTAAGGGGTTCAGGCGAACCTGCCTGCTTTTTCCAATCAAAATGGTAGAAAAAATTTGGTCGAAAATACTATCTTGTTGTGATGGGTGTGGATTTAGAAGCAGTTCAGCAGGTCATTCTGAAGGAGCCAGTAACTTCTTATGAGGAGAGGTAGGGCTGTCTAGGGGTTACAATCTTTTCAGCCAGTGTTATCTTCAGCCAAGAAAGGACATGGGAATACAGCTTTACTGCATAATCAGTGTAATATAGTTAATATAGATTTGCCTGTTATTAGAAAAAATCTGTAAGCTAAAATGACTTACAATCCTATTTATAATGTAACTCTGAATAAGTTTTCTCAAACTAGACTTAGGAAAATTAGTCTTCTAACTCATTATGGCATAGTATTGACTTACCAAATTCTAACAGTTGTAAACTCTAGGGAAATTACTTTTGAAGTCGAATTAATGGTTGAAGTTTCATAGACATTTACTATGAATAATAAATTTACTTAGCATTTATACTTGAACATTTCTGTTAAGTTTCATTGGTTTCTGTGCAACTTGTTAGATAGCTACAGAATCCAATTAGACTGCAACTTGACCCTGAAGTGTAATATATTATGATCAGTTTTTAAAAAATTGCCCATTCACTGGAAATAAACATTTGGTCCTTTCATAATATTTTTAACCATTATAGTCTCAACATACTAGGTGTGGTAAGAAAGTCACCATAGAGCTAATATGTGCATTAAATGTCATGGGTTAAACTAAAGATATGGAGAAAACAAATGAAGCAGTGATTCCTAAATTAGAACTGCATCATCTTGTAAAAAGTCATTGTTTATGCCAATATCTCCAGGTGTCAGCTGAATTATTAATGCAAAATCATTCTTTCACCATAGCAGCATCTGGCAGATACTCTCTCTGCTTCTAAGACGACTGAGTTTATGAAAGTGATGTCCATGCAGGAAGTTTTTCTTATTTTTCTTCTATATCTATTTGGTAATTTATTAAATATAATTAAAACAGAATAATTTTCTAGAACTGACTTCTTCTAAGCTCAATAAGGACCTCTGTTATGGCACTGTGTGTAAGAGGAGGTGAGTGTGCTACTCCCAGAGTAGATGTATTCAGTTATTCCAGTGTTTGCAGGAGTAGCCTCCTAGTACTTACTAGCACAGGACATTTTGGAGTACTGTTTCTTATTTAAACTAAATAAATATTGATATATAATGGGATTACAAAACCAAAATGTATTGGAAAACTAAGGAAGGCTGATAGAAATGTAAGATTATTAAATACATTTAGGAGATATTTCAGTTAATTTGGAACATGGTGATTTGAAAAAATTCTAAAATACTGAGTTTCTCTAATCACAATATTAGAAACAACTATTGGTTTACTCAGGTTTTAAATGTTCATATGTTATGGAGATTAAGCATTTTAAAAGATGATGCAGTTGTAATTTTCAAAGATACCCCATCCCTGTAGACTTATCTTTCTAGGTGGTATGTGTTGAAATTATAAAATATAAAACATTGCTTCTAATTTACATGTAAATTTTGAGTATATCCCTTCAAATCAATTAATTAACTGAAATGGCACCAAAGAGTTATCAGAGAGAAACCAGCTATATTTAACCTCAACCTAAGCGGTTACGTTGCCTACAGTAATAAAAGTATCTCATTTATTTTTAATTGCTTAAATGAATGCAAGTATTTTCTCCTCTGTAAAATTTCTAATTTATCACTTCTGATGTTGGAGCTGTATTTTATCAGGACCTTTTTTCCCCTGATAGCTCAGCCATGTTTTAAATTTTGAAGACTGCACTGCAGCTAAACAAATCATCAATAATAGTAGTCACTTCACCTTGTCATGGCATCTGTCCCATCTCCAAGTGTGTTGAAATCAGCCACAGCCATTAAAACACAGACAATAACTACAATATTCCCATTTATCAAAGAAATGTTTTAGATTATAATTGTTTTAAATTAAAAAGTAAATTATATTATTATAGCTTGTAGTTACTTATAGTTCCAGAAACCTTAGAAATGGGATCTCTCACAACACCTAGATCCGTGACAGGATTTCAGTAGCAACTTATTTGTGTAACTGTATTAAAATAATTATTGGGCCATAAGTAGAAATTAGGACCCTGTATAAGTCATGTTAAATAGCAGTATGTAGCCTTTCCTTCTTACAATATATTAAAGAAAACTTTTCCTAAGATAAGGTGGAAAATGTATACTAAACTACGTGTATATGTGTGTATATGTGTCTAAATCCACACACATATGCAGACCTTTTAGGATTTCAGCTCAAAAGTACATGATGTCATTTTTGAACAGAATTAGTGTACTCATTATATTTTAATCTGATAGATGCCAGAAAAAATATTTTCTTTTTTATAAGGAGAGCTAAAAAGTTACTTTATCTATGAAGCTGAACTCTTGAATTTATTATTGAAAAAAAAAATTGCTTAGCTTTATTCTTACAAAACAGTGCAGGAATGTAGTCATTTTTATCAAGGAAAAGTGGGAATAAAGTAAGTGTGGGTATATTGAACTGAGATATCTTAAAGTGTCTTAGCATTTTAAATGCCTAGCCACAAGCTAATATTGAGAGATTCTCTGACTGAAATGCTCTGTATGTGGTTACAGGCCCTTTCAAGGGATTTTCCTGTCACTGTTGTACATTCGGTAGATAACCTTTCCTTACTAAACACATATTTCTTTTCTTTATTTAGCTGGTTGGGGTTTTTTTTCAGCTGGCACATGTGAAAATCTAAACATCAAGGAGCTTCAAGTAGTCTAATACTAGTTTCCATAAGTACTAAAAAAAAAAAAAAAGGTTTCTCTCTTGAGGAACTGATAAGTAGAGATTAGAGAGAAAAGATAAAATGGGAAAATGAGAGTGTTGAGAATACAAAAGACAAGACACAGGAATATTGCAGAACTAAAGGTATTTTATAAGTTTGATGTGAAGCTAGACAAAGCACAGTGGGACATATTTCAAATGTGAAATTCAATCAGCAGTTTCTTTTTTGATTGCAAACTGTACTTAGGAATTTTCAGTTAATTACCATGCTTAATTCTGAAAATATAGATCAAAATTCATAAACTTATTTGAAGAGTAAATTTTAAATTTGAAATTACACATGAAATTTCTTTGAACAGTATCTTAAGCAGTTTAACTGCAGAATCTTGAATTTTATACGGATATCATGTATAAATATCATCAATAATTAATGCTAAAAATTTTTGCCATGAATATTAAACTTAATGCTTAAAATCTTACACTAGGCTCTTTCTGATAATGTTCCAGAGGAAGCAGTTGTGGAGAGCCAACTATCCCACACTGCTGTACTCTGATAATCTTGCATTGTCATCTTAAATTTCTGCTCCTGTGTTGTGTTGGAGACATGCACTGAATTAGATAGATCTCAAGCCTAACTGAGGGTAATAATTTAAGACATTACATTGTTTTTACTGTTTTAAAAGAGTAATGGCAAGACATCTACTCCATATGTTTTTCATATTTTTTTCATACTGTAATACTTTGGTGCATATTTTGAAAAGGAAGAAGTATGTGTAGAATAGCAAGCACTTCAGAAATTATCTCTTTCAGTAATGGTAGATGGCATATCATTTGCAGCATTACCTCTGTACGTGTCTGCTACATTGGGTTCTGAGCAATAGGAAGAGGTCGGCCACAAAACCTTCCAATTAAAGTGTGATTTCCAGCTACATCCAAGAGTCGCCTCTTTCCCTATGAAGTTACATGGTCTCACAAGTTATAAAAGATTTATATCCAGTTTGATTACTTTGAAGAATCCTGGGTTTTGTACAGAGTGTAATACTGCTTATTATACAGTACACCCTATCTGCTCTGACACATTTTTGCAGCATAGACAATACATGAATTTAATTAGCTTTAAAATATTTTTAGACAAAACGTAGAAGGATTTGTGTGTACAGAGAAAACAGTTGCCTATGGATGTGTTTGTTGTCAGCATTCACATGGGAATTATTTTGCTGTCATATTTCATATTCTTATTTATTACATATCTATTTGTATTATACCTCAATATCCTCTTTATCCTTCTTTTTTTTTTTTTTTTTTAGATTCATAACCAATACCCCACAGAGTTTGAGTTCAATCAATATTATCTGAAGTTTCTGGCTTTTCATCACATATCAAATCGATTTAAAACCTTTCTTCTGGATTCAGACTATGAAAGACTAGAACATGGTATGTGTGATGTTTGTTTATTGCATATTGGTTTTGTAGTTGTTGGTATTTTTCTTCTCAATATTTGGTCTACAAAAATTTGCCTGGTTTGAGATAGTCCAGTAGTTGCATGGTGATGATGTAATGAATTCCATTTCAGAAATATAAAGGTAAATGGAGGTGAAGAACATGTAGAGTTTTCTGAATGAATAATTCCCAAGCCATGCCACTGATGAGACTAAGAGAAAATGGAAGAAATTAGTGCCATGCCTCAGGGTTTTTTTAGCAATTTATCCACATGGTTCAGTTTGCCCTACTAAACCTTATTTTAACAGAAACAAAGTCCTTCGGAATCCTTCAGGGAGTGCATGAGGTTTCAGGAAAGGAAAGCCTTTCTATCTATTATCTCTCACTTTTTTCTCTTGCATTCTCTTCAATGTTTCTCTTCTCTTATATTTCCTGTTTAGTCCTTCTATCATGTGCAACCTTACCGGTTCAAAGGCCTTACCTACCCTCAGACCCCTCTTAATAAGACTTCACAACCATAGTTGAGGCTGTTCTTGGAACTTGTTCACTAAGCAAAACACTTAAGTACCCTGAATTTCACTGTTTCGTGGGGTGTTTCTCATGGCATGTGGTCAATTTTAATGCTTTTCTTCAAAACAGTAGTAACTGTGGAACAGACTAAACTTGAGCAACCATTTTATTTAAACAAAAATAGTTAATTTCCATTATTTACCTTCATTTGAACAAAAGCAAGGAGTTGGAGTTAATGACCTGATGTGGTTCCTTCCAACCTGGATCGTTACACGTTCTACAATTGGGAAGGGTAGTTTGCTTTCAAATACCATTTAATGCAATATAAAATCCTGTTTCCAGTAGTCTTTGGATAAACTATATGTCCTTCCATAGTCATTTCAGATAGCACAAATCTATGGCTAACTTATTTACATTAGCCTGATTCGATTTTCCTGAAATGAGTTAGCAAGTAATTTCAGGGTGCAGCTGGTCCAGCAGATTGGAAGGGCTGGTGACCTTAGGTAGTGGGGGGCAGAATCAGTTAGTAGAGCTTAGTGATCTGCTGAATCAGTATAGCTGCAGGCAGAAAGGGACATAAATACACTCAAGTATTTCAGTAAATTTCAGAACAGGTTTATAAGTACAACACTACTGAATATTTTTTCATGAAAATTGATGTTCTACCAATTTGTGGCAGAGTGGCAGTTGCAAAGCATAGCAGTTGTTTCATCAAATACAATCTCTTGTTGCAATGGCATTTGATAGTAGGTTTTACTATACATTTAGTCTGTGAAATTCCTTTTAGCTATGCTTTAGTGTTTGTTATGGATTATCATAAAGCTCTCTTTTTGCTGCTTTTATTTTCCCTAGGGACATTGTTTGAAGATAAAGGAGATAAACATGCCAAAAAAGGAATTTGTATTTGGGAATGTATTGAAAAGATGCACAAAAGGAGCCCTATTTTCTTCAATTACCTTTATGCCCCTGCTGAAATAGAGGTATGATTTAAAAAAAAAACAAAAACAAAAACAAATACCCCCCCCCAAAAAAAAAAAAAAAACCCAAAAACCAGGTAGTTTGTTATTTTGAATGATTCCTTGCATACATTTTGATATCTTATTTGTTCTCAACTGAATTAAGCATTTGGCAAAGTTGGCCCGCCTTGATTGATTGGAGTAGTGTCTCACAGGCTTATATTCTCAGTCATCTTAGTTATGGAAATGTCATTTAAAGGGCCAAATTCTGGAACATGTATTGACGCATCCTGCTGAGGTAAATGAGGATCTTTCTTTGATTTCATTTAATTGTATGAATGATTATAAAAATGATCCTAAAGTTTGCACAGATTGTTTAAAAAAAATTACATACTGCAAACCACAGGGGAAATGAGTTTAGAGTTGTAATGGGATACATTTCATAACATTCTGATTGAATCCCATTATCTATATCACTGTCTCATATGATAATGAATGTCCACCAGATTACACTGTGTCTTGAATAATTATATAAAGTTCACAATACACCATTACAGAATTCTGCAATAGCCAGGGAAGAAGCATTCAAGTAAGGTGCGTGCTAACTGAAGGTCTACCTTATTTTTTAAAAGAAAAAAAATATAATACAAAGTGATCTGTTTTAAACTATTCTGAAAGACCTACAGTCCCTGGCTGCCTACCTCATATTACTGTGATTCTTTCCAAGTGGTGTGTCCACCTACATTATACAGCCTGTCTCTTTTCTCTGATGGTAAACAGTCGGATATTCTGCTGAGAAAAATTGAAGGGTGATTGCTATTGAGTGCCTTTTGTATGTTTAACAGGAGACACAAAGACTGTGAGGGTACCAACTGCATATGGTGAATTAGAGTTCTTGGTCAGCACCTGGTTTAGTAGAAAGATAAAAGGGAGCAGTGTATTCCCAAAGCTAGTATTAGTTTTAGGTTTTGATCTAACTGAACCAATATCTTGCTGTGGAAATTATCAAACTGCATAACTACATAACTACTCACCCTGTACAATATACTGTTCAATTTAGACTAATCTAGAAAATACAAATTTTGCATTGTAAGTCTGAAACTCAAAGACTTTTTCTGTCATTATAATAAGGCTTTTTTTCAAATAGGCACTGAAACCAAATGTAAATATGTCCAGCCTCAAAAAGTGGGATTATTATGTAGAAGAGATTTTGGCTACTGGTCCTTCCTATGATTGGACCATGGTAACTGCAAAATGCAGTGCTTCAGAGGAAACCGACCAAACAGATGGTTCACTCTCCCAGACGAAAAGGAAAATAGTATGGCCATGTTATGATGATGTTAAAAAAATACAACCTGATGCCATCAGCAGCCTTTTAAATGTAAGTACATCTGTTACATGGAACAATAAGTTTTCTTATGCTCATGAAATTCATATTTACTTTTTATTTAAGTTATTGCCTTATAGAAATAGTTATTAAAAGGATCATGATAGATGTCAAAACAGGTATTTAGTAAAATTGACTGTTTGATCTTGAAAAGTGGTGTAGGTCTGGGAATCAGTCAGGCTTCCTGCAAAGTTTATGTTGTTCTGAATGAACACTTTTCTGGAAGTACAGTTTAATAGTATTTAATAACTATGAGAAAGCCAGTCATGGATTTGTTTTTTTCACTGTCATTTTTAAATAATAGGGTAGGGAGCATAATACATTTTTAGGTTGCCTTTTATAAGAAATGCAGGAACAATTTGGGCAAGTGTTGAATCTAGATTTCTTGTCCTCTTTCTACTCAGTTTAAAGTAGGTGTGCAGTAAAATGACAAAGACCCAGATTTCCAGACAGATCAGAAAACAGAGTCTGGCAGATTTGTGTTACAAAGCAGGTTATACAAATATAAACAGAACATCTTGGCCCAAATTTCTCAGAAAAGCTTTCCTGAATGCTCTTAGTTTATTCATGTTTGGTAGGACTGAACTCATAAATTTAGATTCTTCAGAATATTTTGGTACTTGTCATAGATGCTTGATTTTGGCTTTTTCTTGTTTGGGCTCGTGTAGGCTGCTTAGGTTTTGTTCTTTCTTCACTAGAAGATGAAAAAGGATCCCATTATCATGGTAATTGTTGTAGTTATTTAGAATGATTTAACATCTGTTTTTTCTTAAATGTTTGTTGTTTGATTATAATTAATTAACAGTCCTAATATTTAGATTATAATCTCCATTGATAGCTCAGGAAAATGACAAGGGCATTTTTTACTTCCTGGAGCTATTGTTTCAAGCCACATGCATATTCAGATACACATCACTACGTACAGTTTTTTATTTTGAAAACTATTTGCATACTTTACCTTATATTAAAGCTAGGATTGTGGACTAATATTGCAATGCTGGAAAATTGAGATATGCTGTGGGTTCCCAAACTCCCCCAAATCAAGAATGATTTTTAGTAAAGTCTTAAGGCAGGAAGTTTCTGAATGGATTTGAGAACTTGAAGATAGACTTGCTTTTGCTAGAGTGTTAGCTTTTTTCTGGAACATTCCTCAAATTTCTTTTGGTCCACTCCTTCCAATCATAATTGATCAAACACATGAACAATGCCCAATTAAAAAAAAATCACTTGCAAAAGTCCCCTTGACTCAGGATAGCCAGAACTTCTCAGATCTTATAATTTCACAAATGCAAAGCAAGAGCAATCTCTCAGCAGGGGTCTTATCAGGGATTGTTTAGCAAAAAACCAGAGAGCTTTCGTATCAGGTAACTAGAGGCCAGAAATACATCAGGAATATAGCAACAATGTTCTGCATTTCTTCCTGGGGTAGATGCCAAACTATCCATATCCACAACTGTGAGAATCTGCCATATAACAGGGAAATTAGCCATATTATATTCCAAAGATATGTGGGTCAGGTTTTATAGAGTTTAAATGTTATTTGTGAATTAGATTATAGTAATAAAAGATAGCACTGGAGAGGAACATTTGGAAATCTTTGAAGAGGTTGTGTAAAGGTTACAAAAATATTCTAAGTTTAAAAAGCAAAGTGAACTTTTTTTTAAAACAAGTTGTTAATTTAGGGCTATTGCTGATGTAGGACAAAGACCTCTCTTTAATCATAAATCCATTGAGAATGTGTTGGTATCCAAAAAAATGTTTGAACTGAGACCATATTTAGCAATGGTAAATTATTAGGGAAGATTGATTCTCCTTTAGTTTATAATGATATGCCCAAATTTGTTTGTTCTAAAGATACTTTTCAGTTGAAAACTAGATATTGCTCTTCAGGATATAAAGCTGAAACAGAGAAGTTATTGAGTGTCTTAACTCAGAATTTTCCTTGGTAGAAAGTGGTGCTCTTCTATTAAGAGCAAAAGGTGTAATTTTTTAGCAGGAAATGTTCTAATGTGTTTGGGTACATAACAATCCACCTCCAACCAGATGTGTGTGATGGCTTTATGGTTTCCATAAATCCTTATGTTTATGAGTTCTAGAAAGTTAACCAATCTGCACATTTCATTCATTTAGTCCTAAATGAAGCCTTTAAAGACTGCAGATAATAAAATGCATTTTAACACACACATTTCTGTAGAAGGCTTCTCAGTTCACTTCTACCACATCAGAGGCAGACAATATATATGACCTAGGTTGTTCAAATCTTAAATTCCCAAAAGTATACTTTGGAAACATAAATGTTCAAAAGTAACTCCAAACAGAAGCGCTTCCCTTTAAGACCATTTTTGATGGCCTTTCTGCATGATAGAAATCAGAAACAAGGTGCCAATAGTAAGAGTAACTACCCATCCATTTTTAAAGAAAATGAAAGGTAATTGTGAAACAGCACACCTATTGCCTCTGTTTTCTCTTTCAGAGATTAGTTGCAAATAGTTTTAAAATAATTTCTCCATTTTAAAAAGTTAGATTTCTCCACAAAACTCAAAACCAACTCATTTGACAGGAAGTTTGAAGTTCCTGCTGCTTCTTTCTTGTAAGCACTTGCTTTCCTTGCTTGTAAAATTCAGTGAAATTATACCACAGTGTAGCACATCCAAGAACCATGTCTTCAGTACAAGTTAAAGTTCTGGGTTAAACATTTCCCATAAAGACTAGCTCTTGAAATGATCCTCTGACATGAGTATGTTGTGATACATTCAAATGAGCTAACTTAGCTGAGCGATGGTCAACAAAGGGAAGTGCAAAGTCCTGCACCTGTGGAGGAACAGCCCCATACACCAGTGTATGCTGGGAGTGCCCAGCTGGAAAACAGCTTTGCAGAAAGGGCCCTGGGTGTCCTGGGGAACAGCAAGCTGACTGTGATCCAACAGCGTGCCCTTGCAGCAATGATGGCTAGTGGTATCCTAGTTTAGATTAGGAGTGTTGCCTGCAGGTTGAGGGAGGTGATCCTTTCTCTCTACTTAGCCCTGCTAAGGCCAAACCTGGAGTACTGTGCCCAGTTTCGGCTCCCCAGTACAAGAGAGAGATGGGGCTACCAGAGAGAGTCCAGCAAATGGCCATGAGGATGATTAAGGTTCTGGAGTCTCTCTCATATGAGGAAAGGCTGAGATAGTTGGGACTGTTTAGCCTGCAGAAGAGAAGGCTCAGAGGGGTATCTTATCAATGCATGTAGATATCTGAAGAGAAGGTGTAAAGAAGATGGAGCCAAACTCTTTTCAGTGGTGCCCAGTGACAGGACCTGAGGCAATCAGCACAAAGTGAAACACAGGAAGTTATGTGTGAACATCAGGAAACACTTTTTCACTGTGAGTGACTGAGCACTGGCAGAGATTGCCCAGAGAGGTTGTGGAGTCTCCATCCTTGGAGATACTCAGAAATTATCTGGACACTGTCCTGGGCAACTGGCCCTAGGTGACCCTGCTACAGCAGGGGGGTTGGATCATACAACCTCCAGAGGCCACTTCCAACCTCACCTTCTGTGATATATGCCTGGTTGCTGGTTGTATTAGAGGTAGTAATCTACTAATATTTCAGTGAAAATGCAAGTCAAATCCTTGAGGGCAGACACATCTCCAGTGTTTCCCACTAATTTGCTAATGTTCCTAAAAAAGTATTCAGTCCCCATAATTCATTGGGAGTGGTTCATATTCCAGTACTTTTAAGAATTGTGAGAGATGAACCTATGAATAACCAGCAAAACAATACAAATAACACTTCTTATTGTGAGCTGATTTATAACTTTAGGTTATGTGCCAAAAAGACTGATCCATCAAAGTGGACCCTGAACCAAAAAGCTTATTCCAAATATTGAAAAACTAGTCATATACAACTTTTTGCACACACAAGTCTGAACACTTGACAGAAGCAGCAATTCAATCACTGGATACACGTTCAACATCTTTCCATTTGTAGTGAAAGTCTCAGAAGCTTTCTAGCCCAGGAGTTGAAGAGGAAATACTGACAAGGAAGGACTTCCAAAACAGGGTGCTCTGCCAAAGTCAAGACAGTTCACCAGTGTAGGGCTTTATCCAGATTGTTTTGTGTGTGCACATTGTGGGTACGAAGGAGGTGATCAGTCTCCAGTTCTGGAGTGTCTGCAGAGTTAACTCCTGTCTGTACCATTCAAATATTACAAAGCAGATTACTTAACAGATACACCTTTTGAAAGGCACAGTAGTGCTAATTGCTTGTAATTACTGATTTCAGGAAATGGATATTCATACACTTGTATTTGTTACAACCTTTCATTTTATACTTATTGACTTATGCTTCCATAAGTCTGGGCAACAGGAGATGAACCAGAAAGATAAATTTAAGGAATTTTTCTTTCAAGGAAATGCAGCTCTTCATTGTCCATTCCACATATGGAAGGAAAAAAATCTGACTATTTCAGTAAAATTTAAAACTGAGGGAGCAAGAGTAAATCTTAGTGATTTATTGCCCTGTAAGTTTTTTTACATGGGGTTTATTAAAGGAGAATTTATTCCTAAGTTTTCAAGTCATATATATGAGATTGTTGAAAGTTTTTCATTTTAAGTTCTGGAAGGACTACTCATTGTGGAGCCAAAAAAGAAGGAATGTGACCCAGTTGCTAAGTAACGAGTTTCAGTTACTTCCAGATTCTGCAGAGACTCATACTCAGAAATCAAGACTAGAGCAGAAAGAGAATGATCAGATTAAAACCTGACTAACTTTTAGCACTAAAGAGCTTGTATCCTTTTGCAGCGATTTGGAAAGCCTTTTACATAAAGTCTGTGGTAAATTGATTCAGTCGTATGTATCCCATGAGGAAGCGTTTCACACTCAGCACTTTGAAAGAGGAACAAGTAATCTAGAGAAGCCTTTAGCCTGGCTTGTGTTCACCATTTCTTATTGTTGTATCTACCTATGAAGATACTCCAGACAAAACTATTCTGGTTTTATTTTTTGGCAGGAAGAGAGTCCCATAATATTTAATGTATATGTGGCTTTCAACTACCTACAGTATTTAAAACCTCTGGTTTGATACTTGCTGTTAAGCCAGATTTCTTATATTTAGTTTTACTTTTGAGTTTTCTGATGTACCTTCAGCAGGGAAGAGTTTGTAGAAATATTTTGTTCCTGTTACACTGTCAAATACTGGTTTTTTTATGTTCACATCAGAGTTCAAAATTTAGTTCAGGAGCTAATTTCCTGGTCAAAATGTTTTCTTACCTTAAAAATATAGTAATTTTCTTGTAAGTCTTTCAATCAGTAACAATATTCTAAAAGACCAATAGGAGTTGGAGAATATTATGAAATCTACTTTAATCATTTGGTACAGTAGAAGTAAATAAAGTCAGAGACTTACTGTCTCTGCTTTAAAAATAAATGTCTTGGGTTTTAGTTGGCTTTTATATAGCATGGGAATTCTCTGTCCTATGGCAATTTTTTGTTCCATCATCAATTCTTAATTGGATTTGTAAAATTGAGTTTTTAATTTGATTTCATTAAGAATCAGATTTTCATAACAATATAGTTGTTGAAAGTAAATCTATGGAAAGGAAGCATGACAAGGAATATTGACCACACATCAGAGTAATGACAAACGTAACAATGAGTGTTCACAAGCATAAATTAATGAAATTTCCTCTTTTTACTTAACTTTGCATGCACTGTCTTATTAACAGGAAATAACCCTAACTGGAGGTTATCAACATAGGTCATATTCCCAGATTCCACAACAAGAACATGTTGTTACAGTTTGGCATCCAAATTGAATAAATCTTTCTGTTTCATTTCCTTCTTTTATTACAGCTTTGTATCACATTTTATAAACCAGCGTAAATGTTAATATTGGCAATGCACAATGTTGGTGTCACAGCACAGAATTTATTCTTTGTAAATATTTTTATAAAATATAGCCTATCCTTATCATTGTCATGTTTCTATTATGGCAATTGGTGTTGAATTTTGTGCGTTCAGGAGAACTGGCAGAGAACTGAAAGCACAGTGGCTCCTCCAACCTTTGACACGCAAGGAGAACGACATGGCTGATGCTGTACTTCGTTCCCTTTGACTCCTGAGTCTGGTTGATTTCAGTTCATAGCTGGTTTGACAGAGGTTTTTGAACTTTACTGAGCAACATGGCCTAAAAGTTCCCTGTGTAAAAATACTGACTAGAAAATGGTTGTATAAAATAATTGCCAGGAAGTGATCAGTTAAAAATGTTTATCCTTAAGAAAACTCTTGTTTGTTTCAGGAAATCGAAAGGTTGGAAAGTAAATTAAATCAGAGCCCAGAAAGGTGGCAGCTTTTGTGGGAAAGGGTCAAAATGAATCTAAAGGATGAAAACAGACAAGACAATGTAAGTACTAAAAGAGCTTATCCAATAGAATAATTTCATTCCTGCTGTATCGGCTACCTGGGGCACTGACAAAAATCACTGTGTTTCTTGGAGTAAAATACTGCTTTTGAAAAATTTAGTATGTTGTTCTAACCCATGATACTGGCTCTGTATTTCTGCATGAAGAAACATATATTTATACTTGTGCTATTTATCTAATTGCTTTTCCAGAGTAGATTAAGGCATACAGGCAAAATGAGCATGAGCATTTTACTAATACAGAAATACATTACTTTATATATTTAAAAGATTCTTGAAGTACAAAAAAAGCTCAGTTCCTGAAAGCACCCAAAAGGACATCACAGATTTTCAGAGATGAGTAAAGATATTTCCATGTCTAAATGGAATTTTGGAATTTTAGATTCTAATAAAGGTAGGAAGTGTTCGTGCCTGTGTTTCCAATTCTTGACTACAGTAAAAAGAATAACTGACAACATAGATATTTTCTAAGTCAACAGCTGCCTCTTTGCTATCTACATGCATGAGGAAGAATGCTAGATACTGCTTTTTGTGAGCTTTCCCTATAAACTTGGCACAGTGAGTTACCAGCTCAAGACTGTACCCTAACTGTTCAGTTTCATATGCTTGTTCAGATTTGCCAGCCTCTATGCAATGGTTAGTCCACAGCACTACTTTGTTACTTGTCCTTTGCTCTCAGGAAAGCAATATGCTTTATGTCTGTCAGAGTCATTCAAGTTTACTTTATACCTTAGACAAATTCAAGATGAAAAAAGTTTTATCCTAGCAAAGCAGAGGATTTTAATAAAAAAAAAAAAATTAATTGAATTGGAAACAGAAAAGAAAATGCAAGTAAAAATATACCTGATATCAGTCTGCTGTCCTAGCTGGTTTTTAAGGAGCCTCAGATAAATGCATAGCTAAGGGCCAACCCCAAAGAACTCTATCTCTAGGATGCTGTCATTTAGATTAAGACCAAATTCAGGATCCTTCTTGTCCCCAGGTTATTGAGATTCTCCTAAAATTATTTGGATCTATAAAGTAGCTCCTGGAAACTGCACTCTTTTTCTTCCCTTCCCTTCCCATTATGGAAATTTATTGTATCCAAATGTCTGACTAGTTCTAGATGCTTCTGAGAAAGCAAGGGAAACATTGTTCAGGATTGTCACTGGAATATACAAGGCTTTTCTGAAATACTGATGTCTTACACCATGTGAACCCTTCTGCTTAAGGAAGTCATTGAATTGCCATCCCTCCGACTTCTTTTCTGAGAAAGCACTGAATTGTATTGTGAAGATATTTTGGCCTCATAATAATTCACAACTTACATTTTGTACCACGTATTATCAGTATAATGTTGAGACAGTCCACAATGCAAGACACACTACGTTACTTTTTTTCTTTTATTTTCATCTTTTTTTAGCTCCGGAGACATCCTTCTGGCTCCTCAGGGATGATGTCAGCTAATCTACATTCCTATCAGAAGAGGTCTTTGTTGGAAATACCTGACAGTGGGCTGGGTGAGGAACAGAGTGCAAGCATCTCTCCCTCTAATGGAGTAGATAGAAGAACAACTACGCTATACAATCATTTCACATCAAAGAATGATGAAAACAGGTAAACTGAATAACCATAGAGTATGAACCTTGTATTAGATTAGTACAAGTCTTTGCCTTAGGAAAAAAAAAATAAGTTTTCATATGTGCAGAATGCTTTGCGACTTTTTTTTATTCCTTCTTTGTGGTTTTGATTACATTTAGTTGTCTTGATGGGTAGGCATCTATCTCCTAGCAGTGTCTTTCAATCTTCCCCTTTATATGCACAAGCAAATTGTAGCTGCACAATAATGCATCCAGAGTACTGAAACAGTGTTTATCAGTGTATCACAGTTACCAATAACTAAACTATTGTTTTAAACCCAATTTGGTTTACTGCAGTAAAAGAAGTGTTTGACTATGTATACAGTCATTTGGGGGCTTTTATATATCACCAGTATTCATGTTACAGAATGCCGTCCCAGTTGTATTTTCTGTACCTTTCAGATCTTTCGAAGGTACGCTATACAAAAGAGGAGCTTTACTAAAAGGTTGGAAACCTCGCTGGTTTGTGCTGGATGTGACAAAACACCAGGTAAAACCTTCTCAGATAATGGATGTTTTTATGACTAGTTTGCTGCTTTTTTATTTACTGCGTTTGTATAGATTGATTTTACAAATAATACCAATAATGATTATTTTCAGATGTGATGTGTGTGTTACATCATTATAGACCATATATGTATATTTATCTTGTGTATCTTGTAGCTCATACACTGTTCTGAATGGACAGAGGTGTTTTTAGTATTTTGTTGTCTTTTTAAAACAGTGATAACTGCATAGCATATAATCATAAAAGACTTCTTGGACTGGAAGTCATGCATTATTGTTTGGGCCAAAACATTTTTTTACCTGCTTCATACCTCAGGAAAAAAAAAAGCCAGGTAGTGCCTGAGGACATTTTCTGGGCATTGTGGTATACAAGCAATGCAAGCAATTTTTTAAAGCACTGCTAACTCTAGAATGTCATTAGGCAATTAAGTGGTGACCATAATTTGCCCTTTAATATGACCTCTTTAGTTTCCAAAGCAATTAAAAACTCTTTCTGAGCTAGAGTGTGAAAATCTTGGAAGGTATTTCCTAGAGTGCAGTTGGGATGCTGAGAGCCAATATGGTAACAAATAGCAATACTCCATATATAGGAGTGTTTTAGATTAGTCATAGTGATGTAAATTTAGTTGCAAAATTATTCATAAATATTCTGACATGATTGTACAGCAAGGAGAACTAAAACCAGAGAGGATCTGTTGGTCTAAACATTTTACCCAATTTACAATGTATGCTGGAATTCTGCAGTGGAAATTTGTGGTCTCGTACTTTGAATAACATTGGGTCACCAGGCAGTAGTCTTCATTGAGCCAAATATTCCACACAGCGTGGGTTGTAACCTCTGAGATGCATGTATGCTTTAGTTGAAAAATATTAATTTATTGTAATCAATACACTTAAAAAATATGTAATATAAAGACAGTCATCTTTTAAAATGCTAATTGAGGATTTCTAGATTAGTGTGGTAAAATACCAACAAATGTGCTGATTATAATTATTCTTCCTGATACACAGGAGAAAAGGTTCATTTTGCAGAGAAAAAAACACTTTAACATTTTTCGTATAACCAAATATCCTCCTGAGTATCATAGATGTGGGAGAAATACAGGTCAATCTTAGTTGGAATTCTGTTCTTTGACCTTTGCTATGAAGGTTTGCTTTACTATTTTGCATTGGTTTATGGGATTTATTTATTTATTTATTGAAAAGCAAGTATCAGATTTTCTCTTCTGGAACTTGTTTGCATATTGAAACTCAGTTTACGGAGTGGTTAACATTCATATCAAAGTATCTTTGCGGGGCGGGGGAAGAAAAAGCAAGCTTCATTTAACCACTAAGTGAAGTATAGGAAAATGTGAGTTTTCTATGTAGTTTATAATTATCTAAAATTATACTTAAATTTTTGCTGATCATTTTAAATTCTTGAAATATAGAGAATAAGTGTTCTTTTAACTCCTTGGTGAAGAAAAGCTTTTGTGTTAGTTTCAGTGTAATGAACAGTGACGAGGTGGTTTCTGTTAGAAAAACTGATAAGGAATCTTGAATCCTAAAGACCAGGTTCTGTTTTCATCCTTCACACATCCTCTGCCCAGAAGCAATGCATGACTGAAGTTTCTCTGCTCTGAAACTCTGGTGACAAAATGCTCCTCCCCCATCTCCATGTCTGCACAGGAGCAGATGGTGGAGACTTTGTTATTACCCAGAGATGTCAAACAGAGGACTGGCCAGTTAAGGGCTATCACCAGTCCGACCATTTTGTATATACCAAACCTATGGTTTCTGTCAGTCGTGTCTTAGAAATTTCCCGTGTCTGATGTCCTCAGGCCATAACAATATTTGTGCCTCCCACCCTTACCCCTCCATGCCTCTAAGGTGTATCCAGGAAAAGGGAAGAAGTGGTGAAAGGTCCATCTAAATAGCACATTTGGATTCTTTTTTTTTCTCTTGTGGTGTAGCTGCGATACTATGATTCTGGTGAGGATACAAGCTGTAAGGGACACATAGACCTTGCAGAAGTAGAAACTGTGATTCCTGCTTCTCCAACGATTGGAGCCCCAAAACATGCAAGTGAAAAAGCATTTTTTGATGTAAGTATATCTGGACTCTACTTGATCTTTATGTGAAACTTTCTTTTCTTAGTGTGTTTAACCTACTACTTTTAGTCCTGCTAGAAGGTGTGAGCTAGGAAGGAGCTGTCATGCCAACTCAAGACAAAAAATTTTTGCACAGCTAGCATCTGGCTCTCACTCCCAACAGCAGAAGTTAAAAAAATGTTACATTCTGACCCAATTAGTACATTGAGTATTACAGTTTAAAGTTTGCAAGTTTCTTTTTCTGTTTTGTGTGTTGACTTGTCTATCTTCATGTTCTTGTTTTTCCTTTGCAGTTGAAGACAAATAAACGTGTATATAATTTTTGCGCCCAAGATGCACAGAGTGCTCAACAGTGGATGGATAGGATCCAGAGTTGCATTTCAGATGCTTAGAAAGGAAAAACGTTCCATAATAAAGACATGTTAAAAGCACCTCTTCCTGTAAGAAGCTAAGTTTTGAAATGTTACTGACAGACAACCAGCCATAAAAGTTCATAATATGCTAAAGTTCCTTTTCTGTTTAATAATTATAGCCACTGTAACTGCTATTTTTTTCTGCAGGGAAGACTTTGAAAAATAATAATCCATTTATCCTGAATTTCCACTTCACTACAATTCCTAACTATAAAAGTCGCTGTATTTGCACTATCATCTAATCCTGGTTTTCTTATTTCAGAGCTATTTTGTTAGGAAACCTGTCCAAAGGAAATTGTAGAAATTTTCCCTCCAACAGGAAGTGCATTTTCACTTTATTTATATTTTTAAACAGAATGTTCTTATTTCCAAGCTAGTCATGAATAAGAGGGAACATGTCTACAATTCCTAAAAATAAATAAATAAATGAAGCTTTTGAGTCCAGTGACATATATATCAGGTTGCCAATGTTTATAGACAGTTGATATTTTTAAAGACCAAAAACTGAAATTGCCCAATACCAGACTTTCAAGTGTCTCTCAGTGTGCAGGTCATTCTCTAATCTTGTGCTCTACTGAGTGCTTCCACAATGTTGTTATGGAATTTCAAATTCTAGGGACTATCTGAAGATCACAGCACTTTTATTTTAGATTCTGTTTGCAATTACAATGGGATAAATGAAACAAAACTGGCTGACACTATCCAGGAGAAACAGAAAACAACAGACTAGGAATTCAGTAGAAGAAAGATCTCTTATGTGTGA
Organism: Grus americana; assembly: GCF_028858705.1. Lineage (NCBI taxonomy): Eukaryota > Metazoa > Chordata > Aves > Gruiformes > Gruidae > Grus > Grus americana. The sequence goes on from NC_072856.1 coordinate 12,588,517, forward strand.
GTTGTATATGTTAATTTATATGCTGTTCTGCTCACTGTAAAATAAAAAAATAACAAACATGATAATGCACTAAACAATGAAGCAAGCACTTGCACTGAAATCTTTAAAATGCAGACATTTTGCAGGACAGAGGTAAGTTATTTATAGCAGAACAATACTAGGTAGTTAACATTTACAGATATTAAATATGTACATAATCAGGTTTGATGTGTCATGATTTGATACTTTTTAAACATTTTTTGCACATGAATTGGAAGACTGTTTATAGATTTTTACATTTGATAAAATTGTGTTTGTTCAGCTTAAAATCCTGGTGAAACATTTTTAATAGCCCCAAATTAGTAGAAATTTTACAGTCTACAAATAGTGATGACATTGACTAGAATATGTAGGTAATTAAGCCATTGTTTTTATTTTGAAATGTTAATATGTTAAATAGCACACTAATATTACAAAAGGTTTGTATATACGATTCACTATTTTCTCATTTTTCCAGACATTCTGCTTGTAATTTAATGTCAGCCTAACCAAACTGGCTATACTTATAAGATTTTTCAGTTATTAAATTGTTTGTGGTTTTTTTATAACTAATGTATTTTGTCAGAAAGGAACATAAATTTCTCACCACACACAATAGGAAATGCAGCTGTTTTTAATGCAATTGCAATTTCAAAACAAAAATATGAAGGATTTTTCTAGCATTTTTCAATTGACAAATTTCCACCTGTGACAATGGTGTTTGCACATTTGTATTTTTCTTTGTATATGAAGTACTTTTATATGTACTTTGTAAAATACTGATCCTGTTCTTAGGTTATATGAAAATATACATACCACTGCTTATTTTGTAACTAGTTAATTTTAACTCTTGTATGTTATGTGATATATGTATGCTAACCATCTTGTAATAAATATACTTCTTAAGGAAAAGTAAAACCTTTCCTTTTACTGTAAAAGAGAAAAAAGCAAGACCCACATGTTGAAATATTTCCACGGGCACAAGACAAATCCTTATTTACTCTGTATTAAGAATAGTGGGTGTATTAAAAACTATGTGGTCTTTTGTATACTGGTAAATATTCTTACATAAAAGTTGCATTTGAGCATCCTTAACTCAAACACTTGTCAACAGTAACACTAAAGACTAAAGAAATCAGAATTTAAAGCAAACTTATCATTCTAACAAGTCTCAATGTATAGCCTTTACTAAAAGGCTAAATAGGTATAATGTTCATACTAAGTTGTTGAATAATGATGGTAAATATATTTTTTTTAAATCCTGTATGGTATTATAGCATAAATCAGCTGCATACTTTCACCCTGAAAAGTATCTCACTCATATCACCTTATGCAAAAATGATCTAGTTCATAAGAAATTAAATAGAAAAAAATGACAAGGTCTTACTTGAGAATGTTGCATCTGAATTGAATTACTGAGCGTAGCGTGGGATAGCAGAGTTAAAATGGAAAGGGAATGTGTGATGGAGGTAGGGGACCTGTGACAATTCTTGGATGCTGTGGTGCTTAGATGATAAGGTTTGCATATTGAGCTTGGCATGGATGCTAATGTTGCCTTAAATGTTGATCTCAATTTTTAGTGTCTGTATTGATGGAAAATGGACTTGAGCAACTTAACTTAAAAATATCCAAATAAAAGCTGAAATGAGATATGTGATATTTGTGGTGTTTATATAAGGAATATACAAAGGAATGGAAGGCATAGGCTCTTGCTGTGAAGACACAAAGTTTGTAGTGTCCCTGAGGGCCTCTTCTATGCAAAATGAAGATTCAAACAGAGACTTAGAAAATGTGGAGCAGTTAGCATAGCATAAGTTACAGGGTTTGTTGGTGTGTATGAGCTGTGGCAGCAGTAGAGAATTAGGAACAGAGAATTTGCTTGGGAAAAATTCTGTGTACAGAGAGATCCATCTTCATAATCTATGAAAATTTTCCAGAAAAAGGAACCTATCCAGGGAGTTAGAGATGAGGTAAACATGTGCTTCCTCTGGCATGTCATTTTGCTATTCCCATACTGTGTATCATGACATTCCTACTGTAGTTAAGAGAGAGTACTATCGGGGGCTTTAAGTAAGGGAAGAAGATTGCTTGCCCATCTCTGTGCTCAGTAACAAAGTGCCTGTATAATAGGTGATGGGATGAACTGAGTTTAAGTTTTGAATAGTTATTACTGGTATATTATAGTAGTAATTTCTCTTCCTATCTAACATACAAGTATTTTCTATAAAAGTCCTTACTTTTGATAGAACTTTAGAATTAGTATGCCAAATAATAAAATACTTAGCATGTCATATGTGTGGGTCACTGGTTATGTAATAATACACAAACAGCTAACAGACCCAGGAACAAATGTTCAAAATTTTGTATCACATCCCACACACATTATTTGTATCTGATATTTTGTGAATTGCAGACATAACAAAAATGTGGTGATCTTGTCCAAATACTGTCATTTTGCCTTTTCATCCTGTAATATTCTTGGAGTATGTCTAAGTGGCTGCACCATATTTCTCATTTTTCATATTTGTGATCATCCAAATATTTTGTCTGTTCATGATTATCCTGTGGTTGCTTTGGGGAGTCAGAAAACTGAAATGAATCTACCAGTTCCCCAGTTATGCTAAAGTTCATGCTGAGTATCACTGTTGCACCTACTTTCTGGGGTTTTGTCTGTATTTGACCAGTTTCTTCCCAAATTTTGCTACTGTGCAAGCCAAGGGCAGTATTAGCATCCACATTCTCCTTTAGGAAATTTTCATCTTTGAGGTTTTTTTCACATACAGCTTTTTCTTAATTGACTGTCAAATAAGGATGCTGCAAGTTCACTATTGTTTCCTCTCTTTACTTACTAGTCCAGCTAGCCTCTCAAAGGAACAGATTACTGATACAAATACTGCTGATAAGAATTGGTTTTACGTTTCTTTTTGCATAATACAAAAGCTCCAAAGACTAATTTTACCTTTTTTTATTTTTCTGCTGTAGACCTTTCCAGTCTAAGTTGATATGACTTTTCACACAAAGGGACTCTTCAGTTCTTTATCTTTAATTTACCACTCTTTAAGATTCTAAGAGCAAATCAATTAAGTGTAGTCAACTATGGTTACCTACCATTCTTATCTACAATCACACTCCAGTAATTAAAACTCAGATACTAACATCCCTTCTTGTCACTGACAGTTACGGAAGTTTCTCCTCCATCATAAGACTGCCTGTCGAGAGGTGAAGGGACCGAGCACTGATGTCGTTTCTAGTTTAGCAAGCAACTATGAAATAAACCCAGCTTTTAATGAGTTGAGATTGTCATAATGCTCACCTGAGTCATTCCTGAGAAGACAAAGAGTCTTTCATAAACTGAAATATGTGATTTCATATGCTGACTCCATATGTTACTCCCAGAAAGTTCTCAAAACCCAATCTCGGAACGAAAGGTAAAAGCTGTGTTTTAAAGGCAGACTCTCCAACATAATTATTTGTTTACACCTTGATCTCTATGCAGACCCTGCGAAGCAGGAGGTGTGCTAGTGGCATCTGAATTATAATTCCAGATTGCTAGTCTAGCAAAAATAATGTCCTATCTTTTTCATGGTGGTCTAATCTGATTGATCTCTGCTTCTGTAAAATTTTGCCTGTTGTCAACATCCAATGGGAAATTACATTTTGTCCAATTTCAGGTTTCACCATATAGTTCAAGATTCTTCCTTTCTCTTCAAATTTTGCTTACATGACAGTATTAGCACTTTTATGAATAGGAAATGTTGCTTGGTTGTGGCAAGTTTACTGTTTCTGTTGTCCATTGCCTACTCTTTGGTAAAGATATTTTGTTTATGCGTCTTCTAGGAGATTCATAGAGAGATTCATACTTTTATCTGTAAAATAGGCAATAATGGAAGATGGAAATAGTTAGGCTAAAAGGACCACAATATTGTCCTGGAAGAAGACACAAAGGTAGCAGTTGTTTTAGGTATTGAATGGTACTTCTTCCTTGCCCCTCATACTCACCTATAAGAACATGAGACATAGTCTTGGTTTATTTTAAGGTTTATTTACTGATGACTTATTTATCAGTGTATATTGGAAAAAAATATCAAAATTAATTTCTCTCACTGTTCAACTCAGTAAGGATTCTTTTATTTCAAGCCTACTCAGCCTGTCACCAAACAGGACCTCCAAAACTTGGAGTGTCCCTTTGTGTTAAAAGTCTCTGTTGTCTAAAATTTATACTAGGTACAACATCCCTGTTTAATGATGGACAGATGAGACCGCCTTGAATTTAACACCCAAGAAGAGCGTTCTGTGCAAATGCTTTCTCAATAAGGAGAAATTATCAGGCAGCCCAAGAAACGAGCATCACACTGACAGCACTGAGGGCTTTGCCAGGTTACGTTGGCTATGGGCCATCTCCATTAGTAGTGCCAGTGAGTTCAAAATTCTGTTCACATCAAGACCTCCAGTAAGTTCAAAATGATAACTTCATAGAATTGTGTATAATTATGAATTAAGCTCAATATAGTAAGCTATAGCACAGGTAAAATCACTCTCATGTTTAAATACTTAGATGTTCAGGTTTTCAATATGTTGCATTGGTTTTGTGCCACCACAATAGTTAAAACTTTGATTTTTATTTCTGCTGTACTCTTATTATCACTGGCAAATATTTCAATGCCATAGCTGAAGCAAATGCTTACACTAACATTTTCAAATCAAAAATATTTACATTGTTTAGTATAAAGCATTCAAATCTGTTTAGCGTTTCACGCAGGCAAATAATTTAGGATTGGAATTTTGAAAAAAAAAATATGAGTGTTGGTGATGCCATTACCATTGAATTTTGATGGAGCTGAACAGCCTGTTTCTCTGAGATGCCTGTGAGATATTTTTCTTTATGATATTATTTTTAAATTTTCAAGGAACTTTTATTTAAAATAGCCAGCATGTTCCTAATGCCTCCTGAATTAGAGTGTCAGTAATTCATGTTATTTGCTTTAAAGTGAAATTAAATTAAGTTCAAAAATCTCTTCTGCTTTCCTTACTCTACTCAAAACAACTGGTTTTCTTCATCTTTAAAACTTTTTTCTGACAAAAAAAAATTCAAAATTCAAGTCAAAATTAACTTGGCTTCTTCCACTTCAGGCTTCTGACTCAAAGGAAAGCTTGCAGTAAGTCTCCTTTTCTGGTATGAGTATGTAACAGTGCCTGAAAACCTGGAAAATATCCCATCAAGTGATAATGAACCAGAGCCAGGAATAAATTGAGGAGTTAGTTATGGTATGTAGAATCATGTCATTGACCACTGTGTATATTATGTACATTAGAGTGCCAGGACAGGCTATAGGTCTAATTACAACCTCAGAAAGTATCATACTGTTGCTACAGCAATAAAACATCTGTTTTTAACCCTAATATATCTAAGCTTTGTATCCTCTTCTTCCTGCAGAAATAGTCTTCTGAGACCTTGTCTCTTTAGTGACACAAATTTCTGTAGAGAAAATAATTTTTAAGGTAAACTCATTTTATCAATTATTATTTCAGTTGTTAAAACCACACAGCTGACCACACAGTGGCATATATGACAAGTTTCTCAGCCTAGGAATAAAAAACAAACATGTAGCTATTTCCTGTCATACTGAATGTGTTTTAGTTCAAAGAATACTGCACACAGATTTTTGTCATGTGAGGAAATTTTCCGGTTTTGCTATCAAAACTAAATACTGCTGTCAATAAAGTCATGTATACCCTAGCAACTTGCTATGGATTACCACAAAATTTTTTAGCTGTTGTCAGAAAGGCCTCAGTTTAAAAATACTTCTCTGTCCTAGATCACTGCACACATGCTGCCTTATGATATTCAAATATTTCCTAAAAACACAGTTATGTGCAACTTTTCCACTTTTTCTTTTTTTGGACCTGCTCACCATTTCACAGTGAAACATTATGTGTATTTAAATTGGTTTAAATTCATATTATATTTGAGATAAGGACAGCTTGCCTTATTTGATGATGGTCTCTTAAGACTGCTTGATAACTTTATTTGAAAAATGAGTATGTACAACTAAAACAGGTCCTTCAGTTTATCTTGGAATTCCATCCCACTGATTTCTATTAATTTTCATTATCAGTCAGAATTACATGAAAGTGTAGTGAGGCCTTCAGTGACACTTAAATCTACAAGTGTGACTGTATTAGTGCTGTCATTGGTGTATCTTAGAAGTTAGATTTTAGATTAGTCTTCATATATATTTTCTTCTCACCAAGCCAGAATGAACAGAGATTATGAAGGCTATGGATGTCAAAAAGTAGAGACATGCAGGGGAAAAGCAAGCCCTGGCTGGTAGGTAGTGCTTAACACAGCAATGAGTTGATGTCAGTGTAAAGCAGGGATCAACGTAGCGTGTGCAAGCAGCTTACTGCATATTCATCTATTGGACAGAGGATCGAAGAATCAGAAAGGAAGAAGGCAAGTATCTGTGACAGAGTGGAGTGCAGGAAAGCTCATGCTGCAAATGGGAAGAATTGCAGGTAAGCAGGCCATGGAACTGGATCCCATACACTCACATCTCCAGTAGCAAAGGAAGACTTCCCATCTCCTTTGCTTTCCTCTGAGCAGTTGTGTTACCTATTCACCAAAATCTCCCTTTATACTCGTCTCAGTCCTTGTTTTGTATTTTTGACCTTTACTTGTCTGATGATGTCTAAATTTAGATGAGAAATTTTTGAGAAGCAGAGATGTTAACTCTGTTCCCTAGAGGTGCCTAGAATACTTGCAGGTGCTGTGATATAATTAAAGCCAAAAGGGAAAGAGTCTGTTTTTCAGAGTGCTCTGAAACTAGTGGCTAATTCAAGTTGTACATCTATATTTTGGAATTTTGGGGGCTCAGGCAACAGGGTTGATGTTTGAGTTTGGTCTGCCATAAGGGATAAGGGGCCAGTTCGTAAAACTGGATCTGAGCCTGGATTTCAAACACTCTCAGCATTTGACATGTGATTATCACTCTTTGGAATTAGATTTAACAGCACTGAGGAAAGAGGTTAACGTGAAGCCAACATCAAGTATGCTGAACTCTGGTCATTGAAAATACCATTGCTAATATCACTATAAGTGTATTTCCAGTAGAACATCACAGCTTTGTTTATCAAACACAGACTTAGCCAAATTATTATCAGCTGCTGGAGATGGGTACAAAGGATGCACTGTCAAGTCTCTACTTTAATTTCCAAATTTGGGCCATTCTTTCCATGATGTAACATACTTATCTGTTATATGGATATTTTCAAATGTGGAATAATGAATAATATAGAACTTTATCCATATAGTAGAATATAGATGCCTTTGCTTAATGTTTGTTGCTTTAACCAAAACAATTTGGTTATAAATTTTCTTGTGCTTTCTTCAGTGTAGCTGGGCATGAGCTACTGTCAGAGGCAGCACAGAAAGCAAAATGGACCAGTGGGCTGACCAAAAACTGCTAATACAATGCTGTGTCCTATTACTGGGGTAATTATTGCTAATATTATTTTTAGCTATTATGTAATTAATATTGTTATTTCCTGTAAGAATGAGAGAATTCCTAGCAGTTTGAAATGCAAACAGCGCACCTAAAACAAAGTTTTAGATGAGGAAACAATGTTTTTCAACCAGAAACCAGGCAACAAACATGCCTGTTCCATTTTATGTGGATAGGGAAGAAGCAAAACAGTGATATACCAGTAAAAGTGGGCCCAAATATCACTCATTGGTGCTAATAAATACTTGCCGAAAGTAACGCTACTTAGAACTGTTACCTTTGCTCCTCTTAAAGGAACTTGGTATGTAACATAACCACTTAATTTTTGGTAGACTGATAATACGTGGTTAAAACCAACCTGAGCTTTTGCTGTGTTAAGTAAAGCTGTTCCTTTTAAAGATACAAGCACAGTGACACTGTGCATTAGATGCTGTAAGAAGAAATAGTTGTACAGCCCTTGAAAAAGATGATAAAACACTATGCAGGATTTCTTGCAAAATTGGAAGTGATCATTATCAAACTCTTTCAAGCTTTGCAAGGCTTGAAGAGAATGGGAGAGGAGAGAGAAACCTGTAGTCAGTTTTTGAGAACAAACATGGATAGTAGTTACAAAGGGAGATGTCTACTTAGGAAACAAATCCTCATGTTGGCCAACATCTCAATTATTCACTGCTGGATTAAAAAAAAAATGCTGATACGGTACAAAATACATTTTTCTTAATTTAAGAGTGTTATCCTGAATTTCTATAAAAAGTAGATGCCCTCTCATAAAGATCTGGATTTTGTATAAATACAATGCATGTGTAATAAGAGTATAAAGTAGATTCTAAAACTGTTAGCCCTTGCCTTGTTATACAAGATAGCGTTAAATGAGGAGGAGAAGGACAGAGGAGCAAGATGATCTAGAGTTGGCAGGACAGCAGCAAGGCAAATGGAGAAAATGGGAAATTATTTTTTACATACAAAACTTGAAAAAGCCTGCCATCTTGCTTGGTATTGCACAGGCTAGCAGAGAGCTTAGAAGAATGAAAGACTAAAAATCTCAAGCCCAGGAGAGAAAGTGCAGACTGCATTGTTGTCTAGGGTTGATGTGTTTGAATTATGTTGCAGGAGCATGGCAACCTTTTGTTCTGAAGGAAAAGACCGAGGACAAACTCAGAGGTAGAAAACCATGTGTGACTTGCATTAATTTTACCATTTTAGTAATGTTATTTAAATTAATACTTTGTTATTCTGAAAGGGAAAAGAGGATTGTCATGAGGACAAGAGATTATTAAAGCCCTTGCCAGAAACACATTCTGGATGGATGAAATGATAGCTTGTGCACCAGAGGAGTTGCACCTGGGATGGTGGCCTACAGCAATTGAAAAGGTGCAACACAATACAAATGCTTGGAAATGGTTAAGCAGTATGAAAGTGTCTGCAGCTGGCTCTGGTCAGCCAAGGGCCCAGACTGGCCACTAGCTGTGCCTGGCAGCGGTGGGGAGGAGGGGGGCTGCTGGTCTCCACAGAGGTAGGTCTTAAATATTTAATAAAAGGATAGGCCTTAAACTGAACAAACACGGTAGGAGAGAAACACACCTGATGCATCCTGAAACATGCTCCTCATGCCATTGAGGTTTATTCCTATTTGTCCTGGGTGCCCTCTCAGAAAAGAAAGGGGTCCTGGGCCCAGGTGTGCCTCTGCACAGCCCAGTTGGGGCAGCAGGCCCTGGTAAGCAGCACCTGGGCCTGTCCTGGGGCAGGGCTGCCTTGGGCAGGGAAGGAATGGCAGTGATGGCTATGTCTTTGTTCTTGCCTGGGCAGATGAAAGGTGGTGGACTCTGGCAAAAGCAGTCCTGAGGTGAGGCTGTGGGGCAGAGCTCAGCTGCTAGGAGAACTACTTTTTATTGGGGGGGTGAGGGGGGAATTAAACTAGTCCCCATGTTCTCCTCAGCTATATGAGAGGCTGAAACCCTATTTGGGAGGTTGGGGACTGTGACCCTGACTGTGACTGTCACTGGATGGTGTTAGGAGCCACTGAATGAGAAGCAGCGAGGGTCTGTATTGGTTAGGAGCTGAGGCTGGGCAGGGGAGGGCTTCTGCTTGCAGGAGTTCCCCAAGTGCAGCAGGACTCCTCTGCACCTTGACTGAGAAGGGAGCAGAAGCTGCCATGTTGCCAGAGTGTGTGGGCTCCAGACGTGATTTTGCCCAAGGAGGTTCCAAAAGGTAAGCAAGGGGCATACACAGGTCGGAGGGCAGTCTTGGAAGGTTTGATACAATGGTGTAATTCCAAGAATTATTGTCCTCTAGAAACTGCTAAAATATGAAGGGCTTTTGAACAGTAATAGTTCAGTATGCAGCAGTCTTTTAGCGTGGTATTTTGGGAATACAGTGTTGCTGTGTTTGAGGGTATGTTCTGTTCTGGATGGTTTGTCTGCAGCCTGTGTTGGGAAGATATTTACAGATGTCTTTCGTGTTAAAGAATCTACTACCTGAAATGAAGGAATTCCCTGGTGATTTTGTGTGTGTGTGTGTGTGTGTGTGTGCCATTTAGCACATCACCTTCAGCTTGCTTCATAGGGACCTCTGAACTATGCGGTGTAAGACTCAAACACTACAATCCAGTTGATGAAGTCAGCCCTGAGAAGGGAAATTTCTACTTACTATAGAAATAGTTTTTCTGTAAGACCATCTGCATGACTCAGTGGTTAGCGTTTGAGATGTCTCTCACAGTACATTTTATGCAGATTTGTTAAAGAAGCATGTGGATACTGCATCCTGCTTGAGCTGATCTCTGTCAACTTTGAAGTAAATTCAAAGGTGTTTTCCCTTCCTTTAAGTGATAACAAAGCTTTGCAAAGTCCTAGCAAAAACTGCTAGTATGCTATAGAAATAGAAGCAAGCCAAAAGGTGGCTGCAGCTGTTGTTTACTACATTATTACACATTTCGGTTCCATAAGTGCCTCTGTGGAAAAGTAGTGCTTCAGAATAAGCAAATAAAAATTATACAAATTGGAGAAAATAAGTACAGCTAACCCACCTTCAGCATCTAATTTCTACATTACAGCAGAGCTTTTCTGTATCCAATCCCAAGTCCCCAAAGGATTTAGTGTGGATCAGAAATACCTCTGAGCCTAATCATGTGGAGTTCTTCCACAGAAAAATAAAATACCAAATCAGCACATATGCTGAACGTGTTGAAGTTGTGTAGAATTAAAGAAAGTTTGGACATTGTGTTAATGTGATGGAGAATATTTTGATGTTGTAATTTGCTTAAAAAGCATATGTAAGTAATTGCTGTATGAGGCACTGAAGTCAGACTGACTGTTCACAGATGCAAACATTTATATCTCCCAACCGAGGATTCCTTATTCATTTTGCATTAGAGTATGTTACAAAATGCTGATAGGTACTCAGCTTTTTCCTGTTGTTAGCCGTGTCTTATGTTTTATCTGAAAAATTTTCATGCTTCTGTTGTCTTAGATTTATTTTCTTTTAATTCTGTTACTGTTATGAACAACAAGAAATCTCCTATGCTCAGAAGGGATAAGACGTTCCTCTCTAGTCTGATCAAGGGTGTAGTGTATTTGCATGCTTTGCGTTTTGTGCATTACATATGTCATTGACATGTGTATGACATGCCAGTTGAGGCAGAATCTTCTTACATGATGTTGCCCATCCAAACAGCTCATAATAGAAACTTAGTATGTGGCTAACTGAAGTATGATATGACATAGTATGTGGCTAACTGAAGAAATTCCCTGTAAGTTGCAGGTGAATGCTGTAAGTGAATTCCATGTAGGTGGCTGGCTTGGGAGACATGGAATAAGATGAAACCTGCAGTTAGTCCTCTTTTTCTATGCAATAGGATGAATGCATCATCTTAAACCACTTTTTAAAGATCCCTCAGCTACTGTATTTTAATGGTTGTAGCAATAACTTCAGATAAGCTTACTATCTTAAACAAGATGGATCTTTCTTTGCTTTACTGCAGTACTTTTGGATGTAGCTGACTCAGAAGGGATCAATTGCTCTGCTCTTAAGTGATGTTGTAGCCAACCAGAGCATTTCTCTCTGATTACACGAATATAAAGAGCATATATTGGGTATTACAGTACTTAGTTTGACTTAACTAACTTCCTGAATAGTATTGTCAACAATAAAAAGATTTGGAGTTCTCCATTTTCTTGGCACATTGTTTGACAGGTCTGTTTCTTTGCTGTTATAGGTAGCAAAATCCAAGAAAACATGCAGCTTAACAACTGTCATATATGTGGGACCAGGAAAAGGACTATTTTTAGTTCCTTTGGTATTTTACTCTTGTTCCTGAATTCTTTTTTGGGAGGTGAAATTATGGCCTGCTTAACTCTTTGGCAAAGCTCACCCTGAGTTCAGCAAAGCAGAGATTTCATCCCTTGTGAAGGTTATCATATGTGTTAAATTATGTTTGAGCTTTGGTCACATGGAAACCAATACTTGATATTGTTATTAAAGATGCATTCCTTTTAGCAGCATACTTTGGAACCATGTTCCTGTCCTCTCTGGATTTACCCTCATAATTTCCAAAATACTTTGTTTTGGAAAAAGAACAAAAATAATACATGTTAATAACAATGGGATGAAGGGAAACTTCAGCTGGGTTTGAAAGTGACACCATAAATTGCTTTTAATTCTGTGGGTTTATGATTTCACAAAAGAAATTATGAGATAATGTTTGTTACAAGTAGTAATCAAGATTAACATATGATCCAGGAATTATTTTCTTGCAGATCCAGCTAGTTTGATTGTAGCTCTTCACTAATGCAGCAAATATAGGTACAGTTACAACTGGTTTGTACTTCATATGCAGTGTGTTCTAGTTATCTGTAAAATATATACAAAGCTTTTATGTCAAAACATTCAGCTGAGTGCACAGCCAAACGAGTGACACTGAGATCTTGCTCAGGTGTGTTATGTTTACTGTGTTAAATGGAACTCAATCCTTCAACCCTTACTGATAGGGACATAACTCAAAATAAACTAGTGTAGAGTCATAATTTATAATATAGGCTACAGAATTTTTCCCAATTATCTCTGGAACTATTTATAAGTAAAACATATATTCCTGGATGTCAGGTCAATATTTGATGGTATGAGATATACACAATTCATTACTATGTATGATGAGCAATTGCCCCTGGATCAGCAGAGGCTTGGACTCAGGCCAAGCTGCCAAGGGAGTATGCAGGTCTCCTGGGGCTGCGGAGATGCACGGGACCCCTCTCTGAGTCTGGGCAGACAGCGTCCTTGCCTGCCAGAGGTGGGCACTGGTGGAGAGTCTGTGTCAACCAGTAAAAGAGCAGTGGATATTGGGGTGGTTAAAGTCTCCCATGGGTACCAGGGCCTATGAATGTGAGGCCTATGAATGTGAGGCTTCTTCCAGTTGTCTGAAGTGATGTACAGGGCAGCTCTGTGGTTCTAGTTCAGCCTCTTAGAGTGAGCATAATTATTTACAGCTAAAGAGAAACTTAAGCAGGGCTACGTTTGCTCTCCTGAAGTCCCATGCTTTGAGATATCCACCTGGATAAGTAACGCAACTCAGAAACGTTCCCTTGTGTTATGATTCAATGTAGGGCTGGACTTGATGGATCCCTCCAGTCAAGTTACAGACCAGCTGAGCAGTTTGAATCCAAGAAGTTCTTTAAAAGCACAGATCTGTTGTTCTGGTTTAAGCCAAACTCTAGTGAAGCTGTGTGATGTAACTTACACTGGTTTATGGCAAAGAAATTCAGCATTCCAAATATTTTACGAAACTAGTTAGTGTTTACGTAAGTTTGACAGGCTACGCAGTGTGACGTATGTCCTATTCTAGCTTGATTGCCAACATGGTTTGCCAACAACATTTTTGCTGTGGGAGCAAGACACGCAATACTTTCAAACTCAGTTTTGCCAGTATTTCTCTACCTCAGACCTTTCAGATGGAGATTATTCATACGGTTTGCACCGAAAAATTATTTGCATTGCATTTCATATGGTTTGCAATGCATGTCCTGCTTTGCTCCATATTTGGATGTTGTTTTGTATTGGTCAGTCCAAGGGTCCCATTTAAGTTTTCTAGTCTGTCCTTACAATGTGTCACAGATAAAATTGCTGTGTCAAGACACCACAAAAATGCTTCTGTGTCTTTGGCATCTGTGCTCAGCATGCCGGAACCATTTATTTAATTTACATTTTTTCCTTTTGAATATCCAGTATTTAGAATGTACAAACAGTAGCACTTCTTCCTTTTAACTCTGGCTTTGATAAAGTTAAAAATACTGCTTCTGAAGAGTCTGAGGCTCTGTTCATTGGAAAGAATTTGCTTTTTTTGTGCACAAAGCAGCTAATTCTTATACAGGAAAAAAGCCTTGTTTGTTACAAACACTGTAAGAACTAGGGTTACGTCAGCTGCTGTCACCTCTGTGAAGGGTGATGCAGTAGAAAGGATCCACAAAGTATATAAATGGGGGGGCGGGGCAGCAGGTTTTGTGGGTTTGTTTTTTGTTGTGGGCTTCTTTTTTCTTCCCCAGCTATGCCCCCTCTGCTGACGTAAAAAGCAAAAAGGATATTCCTAATGGATATGAGCCGTACTAGTTAACACCTGAATTGGTACTATAATGTATGTTAAAGCACCAAATGCATTTTATAGATGGTATGATAAAGTTCCATCATCTTCTGTCATCAACATCTGTAAGACCTTCTCTTCCTTTCCTCTCTGCCCCCTGAAAAAATTCATGTATTTTCCTGAGTGCTGAATTTTTTAAAAAAGACAAATTGGTGAGAAGTTGCTGTATTTACATTAGAAGAAATAGACCAGGTGTTTTTGAGATTTCCTTTATTTTCCCAAAGACACAAATTCAGAGGCATCATGAGGTCAACTTCATGATTTAAAACAAACTAAAAAAAACCCAAAAAACCAAACATACCCCAAAAAACCCACAAAGCATAGACACATAGCAGAATAATACAGTGTTAGACTTCTATAAGGAATTTGCTCAAGCCCACGTGACCTCAAGCTGAATATGAAGTATCTGTGTGTTTAACCCATGAAAAATGGAACTAAACCTGGAAGTGCTAACTAAAAACAGTGTTCTGTAGTGGAACAAAGAAAAGACCTTGTGAATCAAGTAGCAGAAGCAGCAGAGAACTGTACTTGAGTATTCTTTGATTTTTATCTTAGCAATCAGTTTTCTCAGAAATTGAAACCAACCACATCTGTATACTAACATCAGACGTGAAGAAGCCAAAACAGCACAATGGATGGTTATAAATGAGGAACATTACATGAAGGCCTGTAATTGTTCACTGATGCAGATAAATCTTAACAGAAAGTATTCTAAGCCTGGTACTTGGCAATATGGACAGATACACTATCTTTCTGGACTGTCTGTTCCACAACAAAGTACTGTTGTTGGTAATACCAGAGAGCATTTGCAGTCTCTTATGTCCTACAAAGTATCTCGCTGCACCAGGGTCAGCCTTTCAGTCTTGCAATGTGATAGTTTACTCCTAAATTTTTTTCTTTGTTATCCAAATGTTCTACTTAAGCTGATTATCCTGAGTTTCTCACCTTATCGTCATTATGTAGGGAGGTTCTTGGCTCATAAAAGATGACTAAGGCAAAAAATTACACTCTGTGTAGTTTTTCTGGGTGGACATTAAAAAAAAAAACCAGTGTATTTCAAAATTATTTATGTTCCTTTGTTCTAGATCTTCTAGTGCTTTGCACATTAAACTGAGATACCAGACAATGCAGTATATTTTTTGAGGTATAGCTCTATGCACTGTTATCTGTTTGTATGCTGTAGTTTAAATGTGGAAGAGATCTCCTAATTTACAATGAAGATGACTGCCACTTTTGATTTGTGATTTTTTTTTCTTTTTGAGGCTTTTTTTCTCTTTATAACATGAAAGAGTTTCTAGACTGCAAATATGACTTTATGCATTGTAGGAGATGAGTGTTTAGATGAGGGGGGTTGGGTGTAATTTTGCTTGTTTTCATTGATGCTTTTTTTGTTTGTTTTCAGAAATCTTATTTGAGAGACACTCTTGGCCCAAAAATTCCTTTTGCAGTTAATATCTCTGCTATAGAGCATTTATGAAAGTGCTGCAATATTTGGTTTGCAACCAAACTGTTACTGTTTGGAAATGAACAGTTTTGTTTAAGTACTAATGGAAGTTTTTGTTTTGCTACCCTGTCCTTGAGTGCAACAAACACTGTTTAGATGGAAAGTTGAAAACAAAAAGGTTTGAGAGGTTAGTTTTATGAATGTCTTCCTAAACGAATCCTAGGACTATACAGTATGTTCTCAATGCTTTTGAGAGTATTCCTAGATATTACTTCAGATTGTTAGACAATCTTCAGAAATTTTTGCAAAATACTCAAAGGCGATATACCTTTTCTACCAGCGAGTGAAATTCACTGGATGCTGTTTGATAGAAACAAATAATCTTAGTTTCTAACTTTATAATTCCTTAAAAAATAGGTTTTATGAGGACTCAAACCAATTTCTATTTAATTTGCTCAAGTTTCCCAAATATCGTGTTCCAGATGACAGCTATGTGTTTTTATGCCAAACTTTGAGATATCTGTAAGATTGGATTCCAAAATGTCAATGCCATTATAGAGTACACATCAAATTTGAGGCAGTAGGGGAGGGAGGGAAGGAGTGACTGCAAGAACCTAGTTTGTTTTCAAAGGACTTCACACACTCATGTGGCCTGGGACATACCATTAGCCTTCGGTAATAAATTGAGTTTAACTCTCACTGGTACTAAATAATGCTGATCTAGCCTTGTTTAGACATGTTGGGTTCCCCCCCCCCCGAAATTTACTCCATCCCCCACCCTCAAAGAATAATGTATTGTTATACTGGGTATGAATATTAATGCTTCAGCAGTGCCTTGTGAAATCTTCCACAGTGTGGTTTATTTAGGAGCAGACCATCTGAACCTAATTCAGTTTCTTGTTTTCAATTTGTTCAGGAACTATTATTATAAACTCTTCAATGTGGAAATAGTCATTGGCTTTTACAGTGTTCTAACCTTGTCCTCTTTTTGCCTCTTCTAGTAACCTCATTTATTGAATAATATTGCTTGCTGGGATATGTGATTAGCTGTAGCTTCCTCTTTCTTCACTGGTTATCCACACTGATTCTCTTAGTGTTCATGACAGAGACAGTCTTAGTTCATGGCCCCTACCTGCAACCCAGCTTCCTCTCAGTTCTATGGGCAGCTCGCACCTTCTCTGCCCAAAAGCAGAAAGGACAGTAGCACAGCCATGTTTTGCTCTCTTTCTACTACTTTTGACAGTGAGGCAACATTTAAAGTCCAGTCACCCTGCATACCTTCCTATTTTTAGCTTTGTATGATTCTTTCCTGTGGTGGTAGGGAAGAACAAGCCAAACCTTAAGCTGTACCATCTTTCTTTAAATAAATGTATCCTTATTCCAGAAGATGTTTCCAGAGTCATCCAGGAAGTTACGAAGCTATTGCTGCATGGTGTTTCGGTGCTTGTTATTAAACTCAACTTTAACATGCTTGGCTGTGCCTCCTCAAGTGTTAATTTTCTTTGAAGGCTACTAAGTGGGGAAAAAAAGGATGTCAAATTAATCATATTGGTACAGGACTACCTAAGCATCAGAGGGAGCGCTCTGAGAAGTACAGGTACTATCTTGGTTGCTTTTGATCAGTGCACAGTTCCATCCTGACCTCCTGACCCATTTGTGCTCCTATTCTCAGCTGCGCCACTCATTTGGGGCTCACCTGTATAGGTACCGTTAAGTCTGAAAAGGACCGATCTTATAAGTAGGTACCAGCTTTACACAGCATATGTGATACCTTCTAAGAAAGCTTACCTAATATAGCATGGTAATTTTCAAGAACATTCAGTACTATAATCTGAAATGCAGCTGTAGTACTGAGTTTATTTTTAGTTTTATTCCAATATCTTTCCTCAAGAGTAAACCTCAGATAGCATCCTGCAGTTTACTGAACATAATGCCTTGACCATATCGGCACAGGGAAGTGTGTGTTCTTCTGCTCCGATTTATACTTTGATAATGAACTTGGAATTGTTTTTAGCTCTCCACAGGGCCCTAATTGTAAGAATAGATGGAAGTGCAAATATTCTTGTTCAAACCAACAGTAAGTATGTTCTTAAGTTGTTAACTCAAATGGAACTTAATTATGGTAGACATGTATTTACTGCTGTGCTGGACTGAGGTCAGTAAGACCTGGCGCTGTCAAGATTAGTTTTTGATTTGTTTGCTACAAAATGATTTATATCGGTGAAAGAAAAACTTGGTTTTGTTTTGAGTGCTAGGCCTCTCTGTTTTATGATTAGTATCTTAAGAGCATAGTTCTGAGTATATTCTAAGGGATTTAGTTATAAATCTCTGTCTTTGTACACTTCTTCAAACTAGCCTGATAGGTAAAAACTTCTGCTTATAAATATTTTCTCTGATCAAGAGAGATTACAACTGCATTTACTTAATTTCATTCAAATGGATGTTAGAAATGTGCCTCAGTTGGATTCAAGCTTTTTCAAAGTTCAGGACTACTTCTGAACACAGCTGAGGCTTCAGGGGGAAGGAACTGGGAAGTTCTAATTCAAGCCCAAATGTTTGGAAAGAGCAGACACAGTTGTAAGCCCTAAATACTGTGGAGAAGGAGAGCCTCTTGAAGTTCACTGTTAATGGCTGTAGTTGTTCATCAGACTTCATTAATATGTATAAATCCCACCTTGATTTGTGAAACAGACCATGTCCTTTCAGGAAAGGAAGCTTGCGGGGGGGGGGGGGGGGGCGGGGGAAGCAGCCCTGGTTTTCTATGTATCCTTTAATATTC
The DNA here is from genome assembly GCF_028858705.1 of Grus americana. Taxonomy (NCBI): domain Eukaryota; kingdom Metazoa; phylum Chordata; class Aves; order Gruiformes; family Gruidae; genus Grus; species Grus americana. Next base: position 12,606,885 of record NC_072856.1, read on the forward strand.
AAGAGTATTCTGGCACGTGCCTTGCAGCCTTTCTGCTGTAACAAGCCCAAGTTACGGTGAGCAGAAAGTACAGTCTAGCTGTGCCCTTGATGAGGGAGCTGATCTTGTTACACTGTGATTTGTCTAGAGGAGCTCAAGCCTTGTACTCTGAGGGTGGCATTTTTCTGATTTATTTGTTCTTTGTTTCTTTTTTTATGTGCTGGCTGCAGGTCAGTCATTGGCTGGTACGGCACTGTACTGGCCAATTCGAAGAGTCACTAAGCTGAACTAAAATATTAGCTTGTCTGTTCATCCCTAGGCTTCCCAGGATTTCCAGCAGTAAATCTGGAAAATACATCTAATCCCACTGAAGCATTCTCCAGCTTTTCTGACATGAAGGATCGTGTGGTGGCCGTTGTGATTTGTGTACAGCAATGGAGTCTCTGGGACACAAATCAGCAATTAGGAGCTGTGTGACTTGGGGGAAATGGTGAGAGTTTGTTTGCTATTTCTGGGTTAGGGAAGGAAGGCAGTTAAACTTTATATTAATGAAGTGACTATAGGAAACAGACCCAAAATCCAAAAATCCTGCCAAATATTAACTTTTTGTTGACGGTAGAATTTGTTCAGTTTATACACCTGCTGTAGAAGTGCTTTTTATCGGAAGTTGGCTTGTTTCCAGAGATGAATATAAGCCTCAGGCCAATAATAGACAGAATAATAGAGAAACAAAATCACAAGCATCTGTCCATGATGATTTATTCTCATTTTCATCCACATTGAAAGCAAATGTTTTGATTAATTTGCTGCAAGTTTACTTCTCTTGTTTTCCTTAACATTTTTCTTTATTATTGGATTTACATCTTAATACAAATAATCTGCTATATATTTAGATATATTGTTTTACTTATAACAATATAATTGGAAAGAAAGATGAAATTGAAGATAGCTACTGAGATACAATAAACTAAAGTTTATCAAATTTGTATTAAGATCCCTACTTCCTCTTAACTATGAAAGGTAGAAACCCAAAATTTCATCATAATTTTGTTTTCCTTGTTGTAGAGATATGGTGGTGCTGACAGGAAGGTTGATGATGGTAGACTAAACTTAAAAAGAGAGAAATACTTGTGATTTCTTAAAATGGAATGAAAGGGAATCTCTCCTGGTGTTGTACTATACCTTTCTGTCCATAGATATGGTACACAATGGAGGCATTTGGCTCCAGAATGGTCTTGCCAAATAAACCAAAGGGGGATTTGAGAAGTTTTGTCTGATGCTGTAACTCCTTGTGGACTTGGACTCTTTTGCAGAGCTGGTGCAGTAAAACTGGGAAGCCTCCGTGCAGAAGCAAACAGATAGATATTCCTTGCTAGGCTTTTTTATTTATTTAAGTGTTCTGAACTGTTGGATCCAGTTTAGATTTTCCTCAGTTTCTGCCCCAAAGTGGTGTTACTTGAGATCTTACAACTTGTTTCCACAAAATTTGTGTATTTGTATGTTTCATACACTGGAATAAACACATCGCCTGTTGGGTGCTTCCCTTTGGAAGAATGCCCAGCTCTTAATATCTTCTCTGATCTGCCCACTATTAGTGCTTTCATGGTTGCTGATGTGGAAATGAGCAGCTGTCTTCCAACGAGCCGAGTGATGCTTCCGTTTTCCTTCTCCCTTGCTGCGTGCTGGGAAAGACTGGCTGGCTCTAGCTGTGTGCGCCAGCTCCTGCCTGTCAGCTTTCGACTTTCAGAGGGGCCAGCCTCCGCTTGGCCTCCTGATGTGCAGTTCCAGAAGAGGACTGCAGAGGCAACTTTCGTCCAGGCTTACCTTTGCTCTCCAGGACAAGCTAAGCAATTCTCACCAACTGTTTTGATCTACCGGAAGTAGCTCTAATTTATTTAAATGAATAACACATCTGATTCTCTTGTTTGCTGTCTGAAAAGCTGGATCCTATTTTCCATGGCCTCACTCCTTCTTCCACCCCCGCTCTCTCCTCCTTCCCCCAGAGGAGGACATCGCTGCCATACGGCATAGCAATCCTCGGCGTTGGATGTGGCCAGTTCAGGACAACTGGAAAGGAATTTGAGCCATTACTGGAATTCTAATCTCAGACTCTTCTAGAAAAGAGCTTAACAGCTTTTTGCTTGTCCTCTTGGGTCTGATGTTTGACAGGAAATGAGTTTGAAGGGTTCAGGAGCAGGTCACAGAACTCGCCTTGCTGCCAGCTGCTCTGCCGACCTTAACAGTGTGTTTGCAGAAATTTGATACACTTGCTTATTATTAAAGCCTTTTCTCTGAGAAAAGTTACTTCCAAAGCCAGGTCCTACCAGACGTATTGCTAGCATATTGCATCCTCGCCTCTCTGAATTCTTCTCCACTGACACTTGTTATGACCTAAGACTCTAGCCATGTGAATAATGCTGTTTTGTAATTCAAGGCAGAGTGAACAATTGTGTTTGCAGGCTTGTTTATGTTTGTCTTTTGCAGCACTTATTCTGTTTGTCCTTTATATGCCCATCTGTGGGATCTCAAAGAAACGCAGATACTTTTCTCATCTTGCATAATTAATGTTAGACTTCATAACATACAACAAATCTGGTCTCAAGAAAGCAATTTTAATGGATGGGCTGACTGTTTCCTGTGTAGCAGCTGAGAAGTATATTCCCAAGCAAATTTAAAAATAAAGCAGCTTCCATACTTTCTTGGAATCCTATTGGCAAGTCAGTGTTGTTCAGACTAGTACGAAGTTCAAATAGGCCATGGAGACTGATGGCATGTCCCTCTTTCTTCACCATGTTTCTGATTTAGAAACTGCTTTCCGTATTAAAAATATCAAGCCAGACCAGATCAGGACAGTGTGGAAGCCAAATAATGGAGCTACACTGGCAGGAGTATTGCAACTAAACAGCTATAGCACCTGCTTTGAGAGTGCTACATCTTCCCAAGAGGATGGTTTAACAGCTTTGTATGTTACCTTGTAGAGGGATGTGTCTAGAGAATAATCCTTGCACAGAGCCTCTACTTTGAACCCAGGAGGCTTGCTTTTCCCCTCTTCCTCCTGCCTAAGAAGTTTAGGTGTTCTTGCAAAAATAATTAAGGACATGAAATTAAAACAGCACAAAATATTTAAGACTGATTTGCTATATCACTGCCTATTTTTTTAGCATCTTTGTCTTTTTATTTCTCTCTCATGTCTTCACTTCTTTAGGAATTTGGCTCATCTGCAGCTTCTGCTGCTTTAATACGTTGGTCAGTTTGCACTTCAGTTCAGCCTTCTCAAATGTCTGCTGTCTCTCCAGAATCCGCATGTCCTGGAAAACTAAATGTGTACAAATACACCGACAAAAAACAGACACATGGAATACATAAATGTACCATTAGACTTCTTAGTTTAACTGGTGAAAAATCTTCCAGAAATCTTGAACAACTGACATGGGCTTGCAAGCTCAAAAGACCTGTCATTCATGGGTAACAACTACTTCAGCCCTAATCATTTGTGGTTCCTGCCCCAGTTTAAAAATTACTATGCAGGCTAGTCTACTATTAATGTAGAACTGAATAGTAACCCTCTGATTCAATGGTATGATTACTAGACTTGATAGCACTACCTTTTGCTTCAGCACTACATATGTGCAGCACTCTGTAGAATGCAAAGCCAGAAATTAATAACAAGTAGGATTCTGACTTGAAATGTTTCTGGGCTCCTCGTCTTCCTTAGGGCTTCCTGCTGCCTGTCCTTTGCTGCACTATTTGAGAGGAGATACTTCTATCTTAACAGGAGCTCACATTTCAATAAAAGAGTGGAAATGTAGCAAAACTATTATATCACTTTTTAGTGCAATGACTGCTGTGAATATGGGTAAGTAGAATAGGTCATGAATGGCGCAGATAATGCCAAAGCCAGTTGAAGCTTATTGCCTGCTCAGACCTCCTTCTCATAGGATACAGTCAGGGTTTTCTGTGTAAGAGCTGGGAAGGGGAGGGGGAGAAACCCACCACGTAAATGCAACAACAAAAGCCATCAATGCTCCAACAGTCTCATCCTTTTGCAAGTGCATCCTTCCCCAAAAACAGAACCAGTTCCCTTGCTGTCGATTAAGGAGCTATAACAAACTGCATATTTTCCCATGAGAGTACTTGGGAACTTTAAAACAGTGAACAAGCTTCTTAGAAGGAACATTCTGTGCACCTCCTTGCTACTGGATGAGACAGCAGTCCCATCTACACGACCCCTCAGGTAAAACCTCCAGACTTCCAGCAGTATAAAGTAGCAACTCAAACTCACACGGGATCCAAGCACCCACTTTCATGCAACGAGTCTTCAGAGTAGAGGATGTGGGCACTAAGAATCACTGACTTTTAGATATTTATGAGCTGCTATCCTTTTCTGTGGTGTAACAATAGTTTTGGATGCTCTCAGTGCATCAGGAGAGATGCATTTAGCATGTGCAAGATGAGAAACCTTGGGGCAGTGTGGGTAGGGATTAGGCACACTGATAGTGGAGTAAGTATGCACATGACATGCCTCAAGAAACCAGCTATATTAATTCTTTTTCTAGGTGAGATGAAACATGGGACCAACCTTAGCAACAGGAGTCAGTCTTTGCTTCAGAATCATAAGAGAACTTTTTTTTTCAATTGCTGAAGGATGCCTTGTTGAGATAGGCCTAACTAAAAGATTTCCTTCCATAAACATCACTATTTCTAAGACCTGTTTTGAGTATGGACATGGGAGGCAATTTGTGTTCCATATTTGTTATGAACAATTTGAGTTATAAAGAAATAAACATGTCTGTTAGTACAGCAATAATGAAGTTGTAACATACCTCTGCAGTAAGGCTGGACATATCTGGAAGAGCATCTGTTCCAGCTATCCAGTGAGGATAAATATTCTCCAAAATAACAAAATCATAAAAACTATCTAAATTAATAAAGTGATCCTGCCTAATTCCTTGAGAATATCATATCCTTCTCATTAAGGAAATGGAAAGCTAACTTGTATTCATTTTAGGTAGACTCATATGTGAAGTATGATGGAGACAACAACGAGACTGAAGCGAGAATGAAGCCAATTGGAGGACAACCAATTCAATGCTAGAGGAAGAGATGAGAAGAGCGACAAAACCTCATCTCAGGAATTTGATTTACAGCAGGTATATAGTGGCAAAAGTCACAATAGCCTGGTTCTTGGTTAATGGTGACCTGCTGAGGCAAGGATGCATTGCACTGTTCCTTTAGACCATTGTAGATTGGCCACAGCTTTGCTTTGAGCTTTCATAAACTTGGGTGTGAGAATCCAAAGACTTTAATTCCTTAGTGAAGGGGTGGTCAGCCTTTCTGACCACGATACCAAAGTATCTATGTGGGAGGGGCCACAGGACATGTTTCACTTCTACATCTGTGTATCTAAACCCAGAGAATGGATAGCCTTCAAAAGTAGCTCTCCAGAGGCCTTATCTCCCTGTTGCAGAGGCTGCGATTCTGCTTACAGCTTTACCCTAATCCCTGCCTCGTGGGGTGATGGTGTTCTCCTGTGGGTACTGCCTTGGAAGTGTGTCACCCCCACAGGTTTCTCTCTTTGCCCATGTGAACATAATTCGCTAATTCTTTTCATCATTCAGTTGTTCTGTATCTATGAACTGCAGCTTTTAACTTCCTCTCTGCTGGCTGACTTTTCTCTACACTTTTAGGCAGATTAGCAAAGTATACTGATGAAACAAACATCAAAAAGGAAGTTCAGTCTTGGAAAGGTTAGAGAGAAATGTTTGTAGAGGAGCTTCAGAGTGCAGACAACTACTGACCCAGTCAAGTCACCTGGATGGAACCGCTGAACATTGCATCACTGCATACAGTATGGCTTTGGGGGATTCTTTTGCTTATGTTTTTGTAGTTTTGTTTTCTTAAAGAAGAACATTCCATTTTACCACAGTGGAAGCTGAGAAACCAGTACTGTTCTTCACTGGACTTTTGTTTCAGAAAGTTTATATCAGGGGTAAAAAAAAAAAAAAAAAAAAAAAGGAAAAAAACCCCACGTGACCCAAAAGATAATAATGATTCCAAGAATCATTAATTTTCCCCTTCTGGACAGAGGCCTGAAAAAACTTGCTTGTAAAGGCATAATTTCAGGGGAAACTCCAACTTAAAGAGTCATCCTTGACTCACAAGCCAAACAACTGTAAATGATGAATTAAGAGCAGTTTAAGTCAAATCTGCATGTGGATTCTCCTGGTTTTTGTTGTCTGCTATCACTTTTTCACATTTACAACAGTGACAAGAACCTTTAAGAGAGCTACACAAAAATCAAAGGAAACAATGAGCTTGACTGCGCAAAGTGTTATCAAAAGTGCAAGTTCAGTGGGGTGGAGAGGAGGAGCAGAACAACAGTATTTTCTATTATCACCTCTAGTCATCCTGGGTACGCTAACAGTAAATGGGTGGAAAAAATGGTGGAAACAAATGTTGTTTTCTTAAATTGATGCTATTCACAGCAATTCACCCTGAGTGCTGAGGCTGGATGCATTGAGTTTTTACTGCCTCGTGGGGTCTGTGATTACCTTAAAGGAAAATGCTGATTAAATATATTTTTCTGAAACAAACTTGATTCTTCTTGCACAGCCACTTTAGTAATCATCTCTTGTGGCCCGATCGAAAAAATCCAGTAGAGCTGCAGTGGGATTCATTTCATTGACTTCAATGAGCTCTGGATCAGACCCATGGGGAATGAAGAATGACTTTCCCCTAATCTCTTAAATTCTTCTCCTGTCTCGTTCCAAAGTGATTACAAAACTGGTGAAATGGAAGGAATAGTTTCTCTTGGTCTCGTGTTCTTCATCAATCTTCAGGTTTATTTTAGGCTATAAATTGTCCTAATCATGGATGCTTTCTTGTTTTTGTCTTACAATGTTTAGCTGCAGAAGGCCAAAATGCATGTTTACTGCCTTTCTGCAGCTGCTGTTGTACTGAGATTGTTTATCTGCATAGTGCCTGTCTGCTGTGGCTTCTTCGGTATTTCACAATCTTAGAAGCTTAAAACTCTTTAGTAGTCTTCAAATTGATAAGAGAAATGAACCACAATGTTCTGGGAAGGAATCTATCAGACTGAAGAAGCTAGGGGTTTTTCTTCTTTTGTGAAAGCATTGCTGAGGGCCAGCATAATGATGGCAATTTTCTGTGGCTGTGCTGTCTTGAGCTGCTACATGCCCCACTTCATTGCTGGCAGAGCACAAATGTGTGCAGCAAATGGTTTGCTTAAGGGTTTGCATGAGGCTAGTAATAAGATGCATACAGTGGTTTTATACAGTTGAATTGTATATGCATAAACATTGTGCAGTGAATACTGTAATTCTACAGCCAAAGTAGTTTTAGCTATGTATCACTGTAACTGTCCAGTGTTGCAGTGTTTCCAAACAAGTGTTGGGCTCTTTAGACAGGCTTCCCAAGATGTGTTGCCACTGCTGTGTAAGACCCTGGGACTTTACATACTGTGCATTGTGGCATCCAACTGCAAGATGATGGAATTTTGAGGCTTGGAGTGAAATTTAAATTCCCATGATTCTTCTTATCTCACATCCATCTCGATTTTTGCAACCCAGCCAGCACCAGTTTAAAAACATTGGCAAGCACAGAGATGTTCATGGTGATGAATATAAACAGGCTGTTGCAAACATTCCTGAAGACATGCAAAGTTTTCAGGACCAGGGCAATAAGGGCAGCCAAGGAGAAGTCTGATACCAGGCACACAGAATGCTACCACTGCCAGGGCAGCCTTGCTCAGTGGAGTGTGGTCCATCTTGGGCACTTGGTGATGACTGGTAGCAGGTTAGTTTTGTAGATCTGGGATTATAAATGGGTAAAATGTCCTCAGACCAAAGCTGTCTGGAGGGGTAGCAGAGGATTTGTTATGTAAAGATAGTTCTCCCTTTGACTCATGCTTCTCCATCCTTAAGCACACCATGAGTTAGCTGCTGACTATTTGTGCCAGGTATAGCAGCTGGCTGACTGTTGCATAGGAGCCATGTGCTGCTGTCATGAAGATGTGTTAGGCTGAACAATCCATAATAGGTACTTGCAAGTTAGTGCATTTGTGAGTCCCCAGGTTGTTTGATTTGGATGACTCTGTTGCTTACACTTGGAGCCCCTGGAATAATTCCATAAAGAAGGGCCCACAAAGCCTGCAATTGCAGGCTGACCCGTATTAAGGCATAGTGGTCTTGAACAGCCCCTTGTGCCAAGCTTCCCACAGCCATGCTTGCTATTCTTGACCTTGTGGCCTCTGGCTGTGTCCCTCACTGCTACTGCAGAGGAGAGACTAGTTTGCCTGTTGTCTCCATGTCAGGCATGTCACCACCAAAATATACAGAGACTGCATGAGCTCTTCTGCACAACTTTCAGGAAAGAAAGGGCTGCAGGCTTATGCAACAGATGGGAGGAGGAGGCTGGTAGACCCTGAAGACAGACTTGTCCTATAGCAATTCAATACACTAAACAAATGCTGCCACGACTGGACTATAGTCACCCATGCTTCTGCTTTGAGGATTAGGACTGCTCATGGAAAAATGTGTGTTGTGCTTTGTTTGGAACTCATCCCGCATGTTAATGTTGTGATGTATAGCCTCCATCCTCCCATTAAGTGTGTGGCTGGAGTGGTGAACATGCAGAAATGCTTTATATGGGGGAGGGTTCATGCTTTGTACAGAAAGAGAAGATTTCTAATAATAAACACATTTTGTGTGGGCGTGTGCTGAGTTTTTTGTTTGCTTGGTTGTTCATGTTTTTTTTCTAAAGAAATTATTTGTGAAAGATCATAAGTATGTGTCCTCAGTGCACGCTGGTCATTGAATGCTAGAGATAAACTGTCCTGCTGGTAGGAATCAGCGTTAAGAGCTCTCCCAGTGCCCAGAATTCTCTTTGCCATCACTTCGTGCAGAAACGCATGGCAGTCCGGGCCAGGCGGCAGCTTGCAGTGTGTCCTGGAAGAGGATGGTTGCAGAAGCAGAGGCTTGCAGAGGATGCCCAGTCTGCAATCTGCGTTGGACTCAGAGTCCGAGTCCCTAGCTGGGTGAAACAGGCTGACTCTTCAACCTCTGCAGCAGCTGCATCTGTGAGGCCACTTTTTTGTCCCTTGTTTTTGCTTCAGGAACCCTTTCCTCCACTGCTCTGTCTCTTTATTTGCCTCCTGGGATGCCTTTGCGAGCATTTTGAGCATGTCGTCATCTCTGGAGCTCTTCTTTTTCCTACGTAGATTGGACAAGTACTTGCTTAATGACAATAGCAGTCCTGTCCTTAGTTGCCATGAGTTGTCAGCTGTTGGGGGGAAGGAGAAAATGAGCTATTGTAAGAATGATGCTTTCATGCCAACTGGAACAAAGAGCTTGGGTTGCTCCCCCTTCCCCCTTTGTTTCAGCTTTCTGGTTCTTCCCAGACTTGGAGACAGCAAGACATTTTCAAAATCTTTTGTCTCTGAAGAATGAGGAGTGTCAGTCTACCTTGAGGAGAGGAGTTTAGAAAAATGCAGTGCAAATCAGACTGTTGTCTGCATCTGTTCTTACAGAGCATGTGGTGGCAATAGGAAAGCAATGGTGCATGCAGAGGCAAGGTGGTGTGTGTTCGTATGTCTGTACTGGCTGTCCTTACTTAAGCAGGTATCCCTTTTCCAAAAGGCATTGGACAAAGAGAGCTGTTGCACTGGAGTGGAAGGAGACCACTGGCTCTGAATGGTACCATCCGTTGTGAGTCACTTTGAGAGAACTGCACTGCTGTGCAATTCTCTTCCCTAAATTAGATTTCCTTAAGGTTGCTCTTATTTTTTTGGTTCTCTTACCTTTCCCAACAACTGTAGTCAGCATGAATTGCACAACAGTTAAGTGACCCAACAGTCCAGAAAGAGGTATGCAAAACCCTAGTTGTGCCTTGAATCATTTGTATTTTTGCAATCTCTGGGTGCTTTTTTTAATCCTCAGCTGCTTCTTTGCCACTACAGTTAGACCTTGTTGTTTCTGTTCTGTTAATTGGTGCACCGCTGCAGTCTTCAGTTAGGAGGGGAAGAGAGAGTGTTAAAAAGGAAGATGGTGTAAGCAGCCAGATGGTACATGGCAGAACTGAGCAAGTAAAGTGGTCGCTCTTGCTCATCATTAAGGGGAATCTAGAGAGCCTGTACTTTTTGCAGCATGGCCTCTACTTCAAGTGAGTGAGAAGTACTGCCTTTTGCTACAAAAGAAGGTGGGGATAGTGTAGATGAATACAGCAGCCCTTGTAAGCTACCTAGAACCAGGCTGCCTTAGTGATACAACTGGAAGGGCAAGAGGAGCTCTGACACAGTAGAAACATTCCAACCTTCAGCTCTGTGGTGCATCTTGTTCCACTGATTAGCACCATGGTCTTCAGACCATCTCTTCTCTGGCTGAACATACTGAGGGTGAGGGTTTTAGTGTTATGGTGGTCCTGTTTGGCTCCCTAATCACCTGTAGCAGGGATAGATTTCTTTTGACACGCCCACAAAGTGCTGTGATGGGTTTTATTGTAAGCCTATCCCAGTTCAGGGACCAGTAAGGTTTGGGTTTCTGTGAGCAGTCGGGTCACCAGGGCCTCTGTTCCATCCTGTTGGCACTATCAACTGGACAACTGTTTTTGTGCATTTGTTCCTCGCAGTGGCTGCAGCTCTGATGTGTGCTGCTGCCCACTTCTCCCCAAAGCAGGGAAACCAAAGGCTTGGGCGTTGTGCCGGGCAGGGGCGTGAACTATGACTGTTTGCCCTAGCAGAATGGGGAATGCAACATAGCAATTGGGAGATCCTCATGACTGGATCTGCAAAAGAAAGTCCCAGCTGCCCATCGGCACTGTCTGTGAGGTAAACTCTGGATGGGATGATAGCAGCACTGTGACACACCTGGCAAAAATTACACAGGTTGCTGGGAAAACAGGGGCATGTGGAGTGGGACCGTGCTCCAGCTTCACTGGAAGAAAACTGAAATCTCATCTCTCTTATGTGCGACTGCTAGAAAACTTATAAGTAGCAGCAACAAAATCTGAATTCACAAGCAGTTTGGGGGGGTTTGGGGTATTTGTTATGTTTGTTTTGTTGTTGTTGTTGAAGTGGAAAATTTCTCTGATCAATGCATGGTAAATTACAGCTACAGATAAGTCCTAAGAGATGATATAGTGTAGATCATACAGTCTACTGACAGAATCCAGGCATGGGGTTATATTGAGGATTTGCCACAGACCGATCATAGTTTAGACTTTATTCACCATAGGTTTAGGTCTGATTCCTAAAATTGTAATTCGTGCATGTGATCCTTGCCCTCCCTGAAGCCTCATTAAATGTATATTTTGGTAAATTGCTTTATGTTTCTAATACAGTCGACTGACCCCTAGTGCTTAATGGAATTTCTTGTAATAGGAGTGTTGGAGTTGCAATGGGATGATGGATAGCATCAAACTGTAGGACAGCTTGTGAGATGCATCAAATGTGAAGTGAAAATCTGTGCATATATGAGGGACAAATAGCCTCCAGCAATAAAAATAGTTCCCTATTGCCATATGAGTTAGTATGTCACAAAAGCATTAATCAATAGGTTTATTCCAGGAATTATTTTAGGGCTGAAGGGCAATCTGATCATCAGCAGAATTACATTGGTGCTGCCAGAAACAAAGCTGCAAACAGCACAGGAATTTGAGAAAATGCATTCAGTGCTGTATTTGTAATGGATTTACATATTTGTGTAACTGCAGAATGAATTAATTATATTCCCACTGCTTACAATACAAAGAAATTTGAGAAGATACTATTTTCCACTGATGGTGATAATAAATGTGATCTGTATTAAGTAGTTAAAAATTATTTGAGCCAAAATTCCATAAAAATTGGCAAAACGTGTCTGGGCAGTTTTTCTTGAAAACTGGCAGGAAAGTGAACTCACTCAAGGAGTATTGCTGGAAATCCGTATGTTTAGCTATACTTCTAATGCTGCTGGAAAAAGCCAGGAGGTTTTATACTGGCTTATGCAAAAATATGTAAAATGATGAAACACTACAGGAAACTGAAATTATTTCCCCACCACCTTTACGTTGCTCAATGCAGCTGCCTTGCCAGCCACCTCTTATTGGGGCCAGGAGGCACGGCTGCTTTGTCGCCTCCCCCCCCGCCCCCCCCGCCCCGGGTTCCTCCATGCTGGCCAGGGCTGGGCCAGGAGTGCTGCAGCCACAGGGTTGTGGTTGCCTCTGATCTGTACCACCAGCCCCTGGTGCCTGGGAAACACCTCCTCAATGGCTCTGTTGGTGCTTTCAGGTTGGGGAGGCCAACTCCTGTGGGAGTTTTTGGTATTTCCAAAAGAAGGTCGTTTTTTCCCCCATTGACTGAGAGAGGTAGCTTTCAAAATGAGAAGTTTTCAAAACCTTATCTGGATATATAAGATAAAGATATCTCTTAATATATATGTTTAGACCTATATGTATCTGTAAAATAAAGATATCTCTAAACATACATATTTAGAGGTGAGACTAAAGCCAAATCTACCTTTTTAAGCTCCAGAATGCCCCTATCCCTTTTCAGTCAGCAGACACACAGCAGAGCCAGCTGCAGAGATAAGTCAGCCTCCCTGTGGCAGAGTGATTGAAACCTCCTGATCTGAACTCCCACAGACTCCCAGCACTTCTGATTTAGATCTGAGCTTGGTGGCACAAGCTCGTTTCTAGCACTAGTGCAGATAGCTGAACCACTACAGCAATCGCAGCTGAACACTAGAAAATGAGTCACATGAGGGAGATGAAAGCCAATGCTAAGTGCTGTGATTATTCTATCAAAATGACTGCTATAAACATGTCTTTAAAAAAAAAATCCTTAGCTAAACAATGCCATCAGGTGATACTAACTGGTGACACTTTCTAATCTAGGATTGTGAACTGGCTGGCTTTGTGTATGCTTTGCAGCAAACTATCAGGAGCAGAGGGGTAGCTGCACTCGCCAGGCTGGAGGCGCACGAGAGTTACAAAACACCAGTGCTGGACAGAGGCTAGCAGCCCCCTGGCCACTTGTCATACAAAATTATTTGTGCCAGTACCACCCTGCGGATGGTTTTGCCAGCACCCCAGCAAAGGGCAGGGGCGATGCAGCAGGTGGATGGCACGAGGAGGTACCCGGTTACTCGTCCTCAGGGCCCTGGGTGATCCCTGCCTGGTGGCAGCGGGGAACACCACCACCTTGCCATGGGGCTGCAGTGGGAGAGGAGTGTGGGACCAGGTGTGTAATGCTGCTCGCTTACTCCATAAATGGGCTTAGCAGAGGTGGATTCAGATGTGGTTATGTAATCTGACAATTATTTCCTGCCAGAGCAGAAGACCTAACCTGTAATTCCCAGGGGATTTTGTAACACCACTTCCTGTACCTATGCTAGCAGCAGCCAGAGGTTCACTGCAGCCTGTAAAACCTGGCCAGAAATCAGAGTGAATTTTTGGGAACTTGACTGCGATCATTTCTGTGTCATTGCTTGGGATGATAGTTTGAAACTTGTTTGTATGTCTCCACATGCACTGCATTTACATTGTTTGAGCTGCACTGTCCATATAACAGGCAAGGTGAATTCAGAAGTCTGCCATGGTTTGGTTCAACATCCATAGTTACAGCTACTACAAAACCAAGAAGTCCAATTATTTTAGTGCTTTGATGGGTGGATGAAACCTACTCTTTTGCTGTGGTGGTTGCACTTGCAACTGCTGTCAGCAGTTCTCCTCACGCACTTCACTTGTTTTCTGGAGCCCACCTCAGCAGGAAAAGCCTCTCTGTAATCAGAGATATTGACTGTCCCTTTCAAAGGATTCAAGAACAGGAGAGGAAAAAGAGATTTTTCTCACATCACTGACTCTCTTCATGAGACCAGGAGAGTTAAACTCTAAAAAGTCCCTTTAAAATGTCAAGATGATGTAAGGTACCTGTGTCCCACCCTTCTTGGGTGTTCTTGGCTCCACTGTCCTTGACCTGAGTAATTTCAGTACTATTTGTTTTGAGTAATTTTGGTTTTGCTGCTGCATGTCCCTGTGAATAAGAAACAATGTTTCTATTGGCAGCAGTTAGTTCTCCATCCACCCATGTCTCCAAAAGTATGATAAAAGCACAGAATGAACTCTCAGTCTCTGACCTTTCCAGCGTGCGTCTCCGTTTTGTCACCCAAGTGGACTGAGAGCAACATTTCATCCTTTCAATGTTCGTGTGTCCATCCTAATGGGAGAAATCCTAAGATTTGGGTCTCGACTTTGAAGATACCTCAGTATTTGGATGTTTGGTTGATGCCACTTGTAAATCCAGCTCCAACTTCTGTAACTTGAGAACTGACTGTGTGAAATCACTGGGAGCTCTGCCTTGCCTATTTAGGCGTTAGAGTTTCATACTCGTAATTTCCTGGGTTTGAGATTCAGTGTTTCTATCTGAACCAACTTTAAGTAAGGAGAGGCAGGTTATTAATAAGGTTAGCTCTCCAGGGATTATTTTTTTTTCTTTGTATATTCACATTTCTGGGAACTCCACACTGCAAAACTTTGGACAGAAGGTCTTCTCAGGTTTAAAAAAGCAAGAAGGGTTCTTACAAGTCTGTGGGGGGCATCTCTTTCGCATCTGTACGTTCTTGGCTGTAATCTTCAAGCCTACTGGGAAATGAGTGAGAATCTAGTCTTCTGCATGCAGTGTCAGAATGCCTGCTAGTTTTAAACTTGCATTTTTTTAAATGGTTAAAATGCTTTCTGTTTAAGAAGAATGAATCTCCCAAGAAGTATGTCTGCTGCAGATGAGAGGATTGCAGTACCCATAAGCTTCTCTAAAGCTTGATGGAAGTTCCCTGCTAGATGTGTAAGCACAGCCTGTCAAGTTCTGAGTTATGGAAAGAATCTCTGTTGAGTTCAGATTTCATGACCATTTGTTCCTTGCAGAGACTATAATTTGTTTACACTTCACTGAAATGTTGAATCACTAAATTCATAACATTTACTGATGCCAGTGGCTGCAAAAGGTAGAAGCTGTCACTTACTAGGAGTGTTACTAGACATGTTGGATGACTTTGTGGGATGCCTAGCTTATTTTTGTTCTGCACTGCTACACAGCCATGGTTTTTATCTTGCTATATTCCTAGAACCAACAACAAGACCTGCTCTTGCATCTCCCCCACTCCTCCTTTATGGCCTAGAAAGGAAAGTGTAATGCTGCTGCTGTTCATGGGGGTGCACAGCCCTGTGGTAACAGGGGTGCATGGTGATGGTGACTAAAGGTCCTTCTGTGACTGGGTGTCTGCCCCACTGCATCTTCAACTCCAAGTTCTGCTTTCCTTTTCCTAGACGGGATACTCCCAGTCTACGCTGGAGTAGCCGCTTCTCAGTGCGTGACTGTAGCAAGATAATTATCTTCTAACGTGAGATTCTTGCTTGTGCTGTGCCCAGGACATAGGTTGTTATTATTACTGCAGAACAGAAAAGTATGTATAGAGTATATACCTGTGCAGTGTATAGAAAAAGTATATACATGAACAGAAAAGTACTGATACTGTTTGCAAGGTAAGGGAGGCTGGAGTGCTTGTTTTGTTGTTGTATGCTCACCTGGGTCTTGTTTCCTTTTTTTCCTCCCCTTAAAAAAGACAATAAGAGCCTATATTAGAGAAGAGAAACCCCTGAACTTTTTGTCAGGGTCACATAGTGGTTACATGATAAAAAAGGAATGTATATCCTTGAGCAGACAGTGGCTTACTTGACCTGGTGAAATCTTAGGGCCTGTGATCCCATGAGAATTAGACAAACTGTGATTGGAGTTTGGACTTTTTCCTATGCATCCATGTTACTTTGGTCAGAGGCTGCCTTCACAGCTCTGCTGCTTCTATGTGACCCTGATCAAATCCCTAAATTTCTCCATTCAGTCTTCTGCTCAGTAAAATACAGAAAATCTTGATTTATCCCTGCCTTACAGGATTAACATGTGGCTTGTTTGCACTGTGTTGTGTGATCCCCTGATGAAAGCTATCATGTAAACTCTGATAATCTAGCACGCCCATACTGAAAAGCATGCAGTCTGAATAGTTAGACATGCTTTCTTCTCACTTTCAGAGAAGACAAGTCTTTCAACATGTTTTGTTTTCAGATTTTGATATTTAACCTTGATGCTTACAATGGTCAGAAAAGGGAGAGGGTTGACAAGTGTGTTTCTGGTAGAGATTAACCAGACAAGACCACTGGAGCAGCTGGGGGGGATCCCAGCTCTTTCCTGTACAGCACACCTAGCCCAAGAGAAAAGTCTGTGTCATGTCAACAAGGAAAGATCTGCCTCCACCTGGCAACAAGTCTGTAATACTAAACTTGCTTTCTTGCTGTTCTTTCTCTCAGTATTGCTGGTATTTTCTTCACCTTCCTATGACAGCTTTCTTCTCCAGGCACAAGGAGGGTCACCACTGTGTTCTCTTAACAAACTTGAGATGAGGAAGTAATACTAAAAGTTAGTCTTGTAACAGCACTTAAGAATCCTTCTTTCCCCCAGTGTGAGAGGGGAGAAGATGATGTGGGGAAATTTTAGGATTTTGTTTTGACTTTGATTTGTCAAGGTGTAGAAACTACATGAAGCAGCCTGGGGTTTTAGTTTCATTTGTTCTGTCCTCTGGTTTCATCATTTTGGAAATGTAAACAATGCACAAAGTGTCTTGTTGCAACATCTTCCGATAAGACCAGCATAAAATTGGCTTGGTTATGTGATTGTTTCAAATCCCTCTTGCCCATAATATTCTTCCTAATTAAGTAATTCAAAGATATACATTCAAAGCAAGATGTTCTTGATCTCTCTGGTTGTCATAGTGGCTTCTACCATAGAAAAAACTGTAAGACTTGGCCCACTTTCTGCAATGGTCAGTCTGCACTCCTACAGCTTGAATGTTAATACAGTATTTTGAAAGAGGCTGATACCTTTGTAATGCTGGGTGAAGTGCTGCAGCAGTACTCCACTCTTTGGCTTGCCCCAGGACAGGGGTAGGGTGGAGGGCAGGGTCCATACCTACCAGGCTAATTCTGGGATGTGCAGAGAAATGCTCACTGGGCATATTGACCATGATTCACACCTACATCCCCAAAATGTTCTTTCTTAGAGAGGTTTTGCATGTGTCTGAGCAATTTCCTGAACAAAGCCCTTCATTTATTAATCTGATACATTTGCTATATACCAATAGCACTATGGTAATAAACAAGTGACAGTTCTCATAATTAATGCCAGCACATGACTAGCCTCTTTCAGGCTAAAATAAGCAATTCCACAGTCTTGTGAATGTGACTATGAGGAAAGAGATTCCGAAATACTAAGTACTTGAGGGAATTAGCAAAAAATGCGAACGTTTGTCTTTCAGGTTAATAGCCTGTGTGAATGCTGTCATTCTGCCCTCAGGACCCTGTGGGTTGGCATCGAGGCTGTCTCTGAGCGTGTTGAGAGAAGTCGAAGTATTATTAATATGGGCCACATTCCACTGATGTGCAGCTTTGAGGTGCTGAGGACGCCCTTGTTAAAATCTTGGCAGATCATCACAAGCATCTTCCATGCTTTTGGCCCGAGGGAGGTGTTCCTTCATGAGCTGCATTAGTCAGGAAAAAAAGGGGAAGGTTTCAAAACAAAGCCAAAGTTCAAACTCCAAAAAAAATTCCTTTGCCTCTTTAAACTAGCGTATGATTCTGGGGCATGTAGTTGCAGGCGTGTGCAAAGCCATAGGAGTCGTGAGGAAGGTGTAAGGCTTGCTGAGAAGGGAGCTCTCGAGCTTTCTGCATGGTCTGACAAGTACTGACTCCTATATTAAAGACTTGCACTTTGCCAGGAAGTTTTCAAGCTCAAGCAGACATGAGAAAAAACAGCTTACTGAACTTCAATGAACTTGCAGAAAATATCTGAATTTTTACTATAAAAACCTTTTCACAATGCAAGGGAGCGGAATGAGTAGGGCTTTACAACTAATGGCAAAAACTTTAGAGCAAAGTAAGGGTGTCATAAAGTCCAAGTCTGTTCTGTAGCACCTGGCCTGCCCAGGAGGCTGCTTAGGGTGCATCCTCTTTGGTTGGCCTCTTGCAGCTGCATGAGGAACATGTTGAGAAGTGTTAACATAATAGATACTAGTTCTGCTTGCTCTTCAATGGGGAATCTCAACGTCTGGGTGAACACATCAGGAGCAGTGTCCTATGCAGTCTTACCCTACTAATCCCTGTCCTTTAAGCATAGATTTATGTACAGATGAATGTTAATTCTCTGGAAAGGGAACAGGCAGGATAGCAATTTAAAAAGCATTTTAGAAAAAAAGAGAATTCCTATTACACTAAAACTTTGTATCTGTTGTGCATTTACTTTGAGCAAGAATGCTGGAAGCTGGTTTAAATAAGTGAGCGTGCTTTACGTTCCTCTCTGCTTTGTGCTAAGGTTTTCAACCCCAGCTCTCGTATACAGACAGATAAGTCCAAAGATAATGTAATTATAGTATATAGTTAGCTTTTCTCCCCACCTCAAAGCTTGGAATCTGGTCATTTATACAGTTTGTAAAAATTCATGTTTTCAGGCTTAGTGAAGCAATAGTAACTTCTGTGTAGCTGAAGACCTTCATTCCTCACTGTATTCTTCACAAGAGACAATTCCTGACCACTGTAAAGACTCACGTGGTCCCTGGAGTGGTCACAATTCAGGCAGGGTTGTAGTTTGAATATTGCTGTGGTTTTTTACGCTGAAACTTCCTAGTGAGTGGGACAGCAGCTGAACCTGCAGATCTGCTCTGACATTGGTGATAGACCTGCTTCAAGCAGGAGATTGGGCTAACATCCAGGGGCCCTGCCGACCCATGTTTCATGGCGCTTTGTGGTAGTTCATGGAGGTTCAGTGACATGCAAAGCCAAGCAAGCAGGCAAGGTGCGAAAACAGAATGAACAATTACAATAACATTCGACCACGAAGGGTGTTGAGGGATGGCAATTGGGTTCACATGCCTGTACATATGCTGGGGTTTGCCTATTCCTGCTGTTATTAAGCTAGAAGTGAAAAGATGTAATTCTCCATCTCAAGAGATATCCAGCCTACTTGAAATGTTTATAGCAGTTAAAGTTTCTCTGTTCAGAACAGGCCAAAAAGATTGGTGTGCTTTGGATGAGTGTGTCTCTATTCATATTTCAAAAAATGCCTGCATCTTAAATTACCTTCTGCAGGTTGCTATGAAGAGTGTAGTATCAGGGAAGGGCCTTTATATGTTTCTAAAATGATACATAGCGCTGATGTTATATTTGTCATCCGATTTTGAAAAAATTAGCACAAACAGAGGAGAAAATCTGTCCGATTATCTGTGAACAGTTTATGAATCCAGTTGGCCTGCTGTAAACCTGGGAGGGATTTTTGGACAAAACACATAGTGTATTTGGTATTGTTTTAGCTGAAAGCAAGCGATCTTTTGAACTATCCACTTTGAAAGGATGTTTACTGGCTAAATTCAACAAAATTTTATGTGCGTGTTGGGGGGTGTCAAGAAGTCTGAAAACAGCACTATTTGCTGTTAAGGGAAAACTTTCATCAGGGTGAAGAGAAATTATTTGGGATGATATTGAACTGTTAATTATTTCTGGAGGGCAAATAAAGTGGGGAAAAATCAATTCTACCCCATGGCTTATATTGGTAAGTAAGGGATGGTCATGCTTAGCAGCTCACTGCACAGAGAAGAGAAGCTACAAAAATTACTCGGGACTCCCTTGCTGCATTTGCAGGGGGACTTGGTGGTTCAGCAAGTGAAGTCTGAAAAGCTTGGTCATCACCCCCATTTTCTTCCCTATGGGGCCTTCAGGTGGATATAATGCTGTGCTTCCAACCATCGTCCTGCACCCCGCTAGCATCGTGGGCCAGGGCTCCCCATCCGGGGGGAAGTAAGAGCTCTCATGCATGGGAAGCAACACTGTATTTGCAGCTTTCCAGCCTGCCAAAGACAGCACGTTGGTGGCAGCAGCAAGCATGTCCGCAGCAGCCAGCCGTGCTGGCTGCAACCCACTGCTTTGGCAGGGGAGGAAGCCACAGCCCAGCCAAGCCCGATGGAAGGGAAGCATCCAGCCCACAAGGAGGGAGGGTGATGGTGTGCTAGGGGGGCAGGAAGGTCCACTGCAAGGAGGAGTTGTCCAGCCAAGATGGTCTGCCACAAGAAATCTAGGGCACATTTAAAGTCAACTTGTTTCAGCATCTGCCAAAGGCAGACCCAGGAACCTCACTCTGTCCCCCGGGGCCTTGTTGAGACAGTCAAAGAGATTTTCAGGGGTATGCTGGAGCAGAGCTAAGCCCAACAGCACACAGCTGGTTTACCATCATAGAAAGTCTAACTTAGAAAAAGGAATTTTTCCTTGTTGATTTGTATGATTTTCTTTGGAGAGGGATGGTCCTTTGGGCTCTCTGCTTTTTCACTCATCTGTTAAAAAGCCCCATTTTGGGACATCCCACTTCTTCCAGCCAAGAAGAGCTGGATTCTGCTCCTGGCTTGCTCAGAAGTGGTTGCTCAAGAGCAAAATGAAGCATTCTTGTCAGGAATTGGATGCATAACATCCAATGTGCTCCTGGGGTCAGAGAATTAGGTCTTAGGTTTGAAGAGAAATCCTCCGCATGGCAGTACATTACGTCAGTACAGAAATGGACCATCCAATTTTGCATTCCAATATGAAACACAGCAGCCAGGTGATATGTCCAGCAATATGCAAGTTTAATAAACTTCCTGTTTGACTTGCAGACAGAATAAATAGTTCCACGATGTCTGCTTAACAAAGCCAAATTGCGCACCTCTCCATATTGCAACTAGAACTGCTGCAGTTAAGGGACTGTCAACATTTCCCATCTGGATGGATGATTTAGCTGCTTTGCTTCACATCAGGGCTAACTTGGCATTTGACTTACCCAGTGCTGTTACACGGTTCTGTTTTTACTGAATATAATTTGCATCCACTGACTATGTCATTCTTGGGCTTGAAAAAGGAGTTTTAAGCAGCATTGGAGTAGAAAGAAAATTAATATTTAAACACATAATTTTGCAAATCCCTGGAGAATGAGAAGAAACTTAGAGGCAGATGCAACAGAGTCTGGATATGGCAAACATTCCCCCCTCCTTGCTTTTAGTTTTAAAAAGGTCCATAGGATTGAACTATTACTCATTAGCGTCTGCCCCCCAGCTTTCTATTCTGTGCTGAACGCATAGTGTTTGTATAGAAAACAAACTTATTGCACTGTGTTATAAGATTTGAATGCAAACATTTAATTAACGTTATCTATTCAGAAGCATTGTTTAAACAAAAGTTAACCTTTCTGTGACAAAGCTGAATGAAACTTTGAAACTGAAGGTCAGGTTTTTTGTTCCTCTGACCAGTGCCATGGATTGATGTGCTGTTGATACAACCGCTTTCTCAGATTTCACGTATGGAAGTCTATGATGAAGTAGTAACTTCATTAATTTGGCCCATACTGATTCAGTTGAATACTAATATTTTGACCTTATTCCCTAGGAAATATTCTTCTGCTGCACAAACTTGGAAAGCATGGCCATCCCTGCGGTGCGAGCCACATTTATGACAAGTTTTCGGAAAGGTAATATTTCACGCGTAAGTACATGACTGTTGGTTCTTAACACTTTCTGCATTATCAGAAAGAGGTATGAGTCTTCATTGTCCTGTGGTTTTTGAGTGTTCCTTTCTTTCCCTTTTTTTCAGTACCCTGAGATTTATATTTTTGTGTGTCCTGTAACTCAGGAGGGACAAGGATGCAAGTCCTATGCGCAACTGACCTCGCCTGGGCTGACACAGTTTTGAAACGGGCCACAACACAAAGCATAAGGATGCATATTTACAAAGGTATTTAAGCAGCCAACTCCTTTAATGTCTTTGTGTGGCTAAAGCTCTGTAGTGGATCCACCAGCCTCCATTAAGTAGGTACGTGGAGAAGCTGGACGTTGGTTACACATTGACTGACCCCCATAGTCTAACTCAGTAATCACTGAGGTGGAATCTGCCTGGTTATCTCAAGGAGGAGGAGGAAACTGGGCTAGGAATTATGTTTTGTGAAAATACAATACAAATTCCTAACCCAGTTTTCAGTCAGGAGAGCATGTTATTGTTGAACAATTGATACCACTTCATGGAAGCTTGTTTTCTGTGCCTTAAGGGAAATTCAATTAAGTGAACTTCTATTTTAAACCACTGCTCTTTCCTGTCACTGATGAAGCAATAACAATTACAGAACATGGGATTTTCTGGGAGTGCTGGTTGTTTCTTCTCATTGATATTAATTTTGCTGCCTCTATTTGAATCTTATCTATAATACTCCCCGGGGCAGTCCACTAGAGACCTAACTGATTTTGCTGGTGACTCCAGGCTGGTGTGTACTTGCTGCCCACTAAGGCAAGAAGAAAGGCATGTCCCACAGCTGCAGGAGTTAGAGCTAGAGGTGCTATGGCCCCAGTGAATAGGGCTGTACATGACAGTAGCTGAGGTTTGTGGCATACTCTACCCATGAGCTGTTGCAGACATCCAGACGAGCTCTGCTTCTGTCACTAACCAGCCCAGAAATCAAAATGTTCACAAGTGGTGCAAGTCCATTGTCTAGTCCTTGCCTTTCCACACTCATTACAGCTTAACAAATGCAGAGATCTGAATCTAACATGACAAGAAGTGTCAGAATCGAGGATTAATTCTCTGTGAAATAGTTTCCGTGATGGGATGCTGCCAGGAAGCTTGACTCTATCTTCCTTGGACACCCCAGATTCCCACAAACTGTGAGGAGAGGACTGTGTGGGCAAGGAATGCGGCATGAGCTTGTAATCTTTTCAGCTAGATAGAGATATCTTAGCACATAAGTGGGATGCTCTCAAGAGCCTGCTGTGCCAAAAAGGCGACCCTTCTAGGACGGGGACCATTTATAGAATGCTGATTTTTAGTACAGAGCACGTTTTTATAACTGACTTCTATAAATGTTAAATACCAGGCCAATTAAGCTTGACAGTGCTGACAGAATCTTAATTAAATCAGTGCGAACACCACCAGTCTTGCATAACTCTGTTTCCATCAAAAGCATCAGAAATTATGATTTTTTTTTTCTTTGTCCCTTAGATGAAGTTCTGACAGCTTGTTCCCGTTTCCAGTACTGCTGGTTCATTAATTTGTCCATGATTCTGAGCTTTCTACTCCACTCCCATCTCTCTTTGGTTCTCTGCTTTGCTTGACATTTTGGCTCATTCCCTACAATGCTATATACTGGCTACAGAGAGTTCAAGTGTGCCTTTCCTGTAACCCTTCTGTCCCTCCATTTAAGGGCAGAGAGTACAAACCTGCAGTCCTTCAACAAGGATGGATCTTGCAAAACACTAACTACCAAGAGCTTGTATTTGGTGTTCAGTATTTTTTTCTTTTTTCTTTTCGTGGAGACCAAGTCCCTAGGCAAAACTGTCATTTAAGCACAGTGGAAATTCAACATGCAAGTAGATTGCTGAGCATGTTGTCCAGGATGTTGGCAATCCACGTGACTTCTGTGAAACGGGTGCTGATTAATTACTGGATATGTAAGAGTTAAAGGTAATGTAATGTCTGGTCTTGCTGTCAGAGTCTCCTACCTGTCTGCCCACGCACAAGGCGGACCGCTTGCATGCCAGCCTTTGAGTCATGCAGCAAGGCAAGGGCAGCCACACGTGCGAAAGAGCACAAGCTAGGGCAAAGTCCTTCGCTTTATGCACAGATGAGGGGCAAAAATCCTGGCAGCCCCCCTGGTAGTAGCTGACATCTTTCTCTGATTTAGATACCTGCAATTTGATACCCACCAAAGCAGCTGCTACCTGAGGTGAGGGCAGGAAATGCTCATGTGATTTTTGCAACTTCAGCCTGCTGGGCTCCTCCCCAGAGGAGAACTACTCTGAATGCTGGCTGTCCCCTCCTGTTGCTGGATGACTGGGGAGAACCTGCTTTGTCAGTGGGGAGTGAACAGCAGGAATCTGGCTTCATCTGGCCTGATGCCACCCGTGGGTCCCCCCAGGAAAAGGAAATTCCATGCTGCTCCCAAGGACAGCTTGAAGTCCTCTCTTTTCCTGGAAATGGTGCAAGGGGAACTTAACCTGGACGTGATAGCTGGGATCCAGCCTGAAGTCTCTTCAACTCAAGAAATAGTTTGCCTGTCTCTATCTAAACATTTTTGGCTGTCTCTGCTTAAAAGGTTTATATAATTTCACAAAACTACTCACATGTCCAGCACTGCAAAACAGATAGGGAGAGGAGCTGAGTGTGTATAACAAGCTGGAATACAACAAAAAAATACTTAAAGCTATGATCAACTTGGTAGCACACAGGGACCACCGGGGTGGTCACAAGGGTTGACTTAAATTCTGCTCGCTCTCTCTTCTGCTTTCTTATCCCATTTACATCCTTGATCTCTGGGTTAATCATGCTGTGATGACCTAGACTTCATCAAACCTTCAGCTCTTCTGAGTAAATGTTGTTAGCGTCTTCAGAGAACGTATGGATCAAGTTCTCAGGGTCTTGAAAGTGCCACCATGTCCCGAGATCCCATTTCGTAGACTGCAGTTCATCTTCTTGTCTGTTCTCCGTTTGATTTGTATTCAGAATCAGACCACATGATGTAGAATGAAAACAGAGGTTTTGTGTAATCTGGTCTTATCTCTCATTCCAGACGTATCCTGAAATGACTCGTTCTTTCTTCTCTTTATTTCACAATGTAAGCATTTCACAGAGGAGGTGACATCTTTCAGTGCTTTAGCATTTCATCTCCCTATGTCTTCACATTTTTTTCCACTTTCTCATCTGCATGTTACCAACTTAATTAAACTGCACAATGACTTTAAAAACACAAGCTCTAACAAAAACTAACGAGGATGTTTCTTGGCAATTGGTCATTGTTTTGCCTTGGGCCCATAGCTTCACTTGCCGCTCTCCACTGGGCGCTGAATCCATGCTTGTGTTTAAAGATAACTGCTCTAAGCATGATTGTATCACAGTTTCTGTGTATGTTTTCAGGAGGGTTTAATGTTGTACAATCTGCCCATTATAACCACATTTCCAGACAATAGCAGGCTGCAGAATACAGTGCAATAAAGTGTTAGCAAATCTTGTTCCTGTTCATTCCCTGTTCATTCTATTTAGGTTCCGATGAGCTGGTTTAAGAGCACACAGGAAAAAAAAAACAAACCAACCCCATGAGCTCAAAGCAATGGCTGCAAATATAACTAGTTTTCGTAGTCCGCAAGCAAAAATGACATGGCTTCCAGTCGAGGTATGTGATATTTTTCCATCTGAATCTGTCTGCCAAAGCAGCATAAGCTTAAGACCTTTCTTATCTAAATCATGCAGATTGACTAATCGTGTTGATTTGACTGGACCAGCTTTCAACAAAGGCATTGGAGAAAAACTGCAGCAGCTGTCATCTTTCTCTGTGGGATTTCAGGTACATTTCTGCAGCTCAGTGTGTCTTGAAAGTATGAGCAAGTGGAGTCTGTTGAGAGTGGAGGAAGCTTCCCATTCTTATTGTCATCTTATGACCTGTTTTCCACAAGCAACACCACAGTGCTAATTACTTTTGTAACAGAGCAATTTGTCATGATTTACTTGTTTCTTCTATACGCATAGTTAGTAGTTGAAGGAGCCAAATTCCATTCAAGGTTGAGTATAAGTGACTTTGCCTTGATTTCCTGTCTTGTTAAAGATACAGCTGATATTTAAACAGTTGGGAAGTCATGTTCCTTGAAAGACCTGCTCCTTTGAATTCCTGTAAATAAACATCTTTAATTTCCGAGTGCCATGTGTCAGGAAAATCCTGAAACCATGCTGAAGGCATGTTATTGCCACATAGGTGCATGGGTCAGAACCATCTTTTGCAAGACCAGAAAGGATCTGATCTTGTGTCAAATTGTACTCCTGGTTCCTAGAAATACTCTTGCTAGAAGATAAGCAAAATGATGTAATCATGGATGTCCACTGAGTATTCTGGATTGAATGAAATCCTCCTTGTGTACCATGGGAATGGTCATAGAATAAAAATTCCAGATGGGCTAATCATAACACAAACATTGACTGAGGTTTCACGCTGGGACATCTGGAAGAACAACTATGGAGCAAAATGCTAAAAAGAAAAGGTGTGTTCATCCTGACTGGGGAAGACTCTTACCTTGGAGTGGCCGGGGCCCCTTATTGAGAGGAAATGCCCTCTTTGGCCAGTATTAATTAATGACAGGATTTCCCATCCAGTCCACTCTTGGACTTGAAGATGAGCTCTTGAAGCTGCCTGTTGGGTGGGAGGAGGGGTCTGTTGGGGAGTCATGTCCCTGGGGAAGGTCATCATGGAAATCCCTGGTGCCTGGGTGAGGCTTTAGAGTGGTGTCCCCTGTTTGTCTTCATTAATGTTTAAATGTACCGTGTGGAGAATAGAGCTGAATTTGAGTTTGCTCTATATGCCATCTACAGGTATTGGGATGAGAGAGACGACTTCTCCTGCTGAAGCTGTCTTTATGCTTTGCATTTAATGTAAACAGTGTGTTTAGAAATGTATTGTCTGTGGCAGATCTGACATCACAACAAAATTCTTTAAAATTAAATGTTTAGGGGGAATCATGTGTCAGCTGCCTAGCATTGAAATGTATGGAATGGAATTAAGAAAACCTTTTCTTAATTAAAAAATGAAAATGGATTCTGAACTTTATCTAAGGGTCACTTTGGGATGATTTCTAGACAGAAAAAAATCTTGGCTTTCTGGCAGGACAGCTGTGAGGGAGTGTTCTATTCATTAGAACACAATTTGTCCAAGAAAATACGTTCCAAGTCCTAATCAATTTAGATGAAAACTTGCTGGACAGGGTTCAAGCAGGCCAGTTATGGAGTCTTATAAAGCCAAACCCACATGTCTCAGTGGGCAAGAGGCAAGATAATCTTAGCTTACAATGGAATGTTTAAATTTATACAGCTAAGATACTGACATAGGCACAAGGGTTGGTTCTTTTGTGTTGTTGATTTTTTTTTTTTAACCAGAAACATGTGAAGAATTAGAATTTTTAAAGAGAGGGAATGTCCCTTTAAGATCTAATCACTCATGGTGAATGGACTGTGGCCAGATTCATCCTTGCTTTAGCGTCTATAGAAAGATTTTTGGAAAAGACCAGCTTCCAAAGCACTAGAAACGTAGGTGTGCCTCCAAATGAAGGCCCTTGGCATCACAGGCTCTTGCAGAGTTTTATAATTCCCAGCTGTATAAGGATTTCTTTTAATGAACTGCTTCAGCAGTGGAAATTCAGCAGTTTGGAGAAGCTGTTGTACAGTAAGCCCTTGGGAAGGTGACACCATGCACAGCATTGTTCAGCCGTTAAATGTACGCTCTTTATGATGACACGTTGCTACCGAGCATAGAAAACCACAGGACAACACACCCCCAGCCTTCCTGGTGTTAATGGTAACTATTTTAGGGTTTGCTTTTCTGTCATTCAGTTAGTTTCTCCATTATTGCAGCTAGTGTTTCAAGCTGAAGAAGGGTACTTAAATAACTTTCAAACAATGCATTTGCAGATCCACACTTTAAATTCCCTTAGGGATGAGATATAACCTGAGCAATCTTTAAACTGGGGCATATTTAATTTCTTAACTTGAAACAGTTTTCTAACTTGCAGAGTCTTAGCCAAGGTTAATCTCTACCACAAACATTAATCAAGTGTGTCTTTTGCAGTAACTGTTGATGCTTGGTAGGAAGCCACAGCAACAAGTCAATCTCTGAAGTGCCAGCTTACATCCGCCTTCTTGCTAGTGGATCCTCTGCTCTCCTGCATCCGTCACTGGGAAATGACAAACACACCATTTCTCCCGTCTCATCATTCTCTTCTGGCACTTGAAGGCCTCCACTGACTTCGGGGGGGGGGGGGGGGGGAAATCTTCCTAGCTGCAACTGGCCCTGTCTACACCACAGGGCAGTCCCTCAGTCCCTAACTTGTTACTCACCAGCCCTCTCCCATCCAGGGACTAAGACCCAAGTCAGGAGCTGTCTTTTCTCATCGTGACTCCTGTAGTTTCAAGGGACAGTGAAACACCTCCTCTGCCAGTCCTCTTCTCTCAAACAGCACCATCCACAACACCATCCAAGCACCTGCGTCCACCCTCTTGACACGAAGGCGGATTTATCCACATGACTGGGACTGGATGTGAAAGAAAAGGAGCATACAGTATTGTTAAGCAACTTGTGGTTAAAGTCACAAACTCTGGAGACTCCTCGACTACTGTAAACGCCAGCAGTTCGTTGTCCCACAGCCTCTTCCTTCCTTCATGCCCCACTCTGCCAAGTCAGCCACCTGAGACTCTGCTCATTGCTCTTGTTTTCCCTGGCTCTTCTCACTTGTTTACTTAAAAATCTCTTTCCCTCCCCTGCCCTTCATTTGAATTTCTTGCAGGAGGGTCTTATAAGGACACCTACTTTAATCAGAATTTCCTGTGAGTTAATAGGCAGCTTTTTTTGGTTTTTGCATGTTTTGAAATTAAAATTTAATCGTTTCTTAAATGCCCCTTTCCCAAACCACTTTAAAACAAACCCTTTTCTTACAGAAAGTAATGGTTTTAAAGCCCCAGTTTAAAAGCCAAACTCTGTACAGAGGACGAGGGGTACTTTGGATGCAGCAGGACAGCCTGTCACCCAAGGGAAAACAGCCGACATGCTGCTGAAGCTGACTGCATATTTTCATTTTCAAAAAGCACTCAAGACTAAAACCACCTGTGAGTGAGTCTAGCTTCTCCGGCTGATTTAGTAGGGCCTAGTGCAGAGTGTCCTGTCAAAAGGCACGCTTATTTTCACAAGGCAAATGAATCAGTTTTTATGTGGCAGGGCTGCAGCTCATTGGGATGAACTCATTAAAACTTTGTAAAACAAACTGTAAGCAAGAGGTGCAATATTTCATTATTCAAACCCAGAGAATAGACAGGCGTCCTATGGAAAAGTGAGTCATATTCTCTGTGGTACATTCTGTTCATTCTGTTATAATAAACACGAGTGTTTGTTTGCTGAGCCCATTAGCATCCAACTATAAACTTGATTAGGAGGACGAGTTCCTCAGCCCGCTGCTGGGTTAGCGTGTGCACTGCCGTTTGGTCGCTCCGTTGTATAACAGAACCAGTCATGTCAGACTGCCATTCCAAAAGGAAATAACAGCACTTTCTTCATTTCTTTCAAATCCATCCCAAATTTCTATTAAAGACATCAAAGCAATGACTCTAATACTTTCCATGCTTTCTGAACGACTCATCTTTTAAAGAAACTGCTGGGAAATAAGGCACCACCAAGGTTCCTTAATTCCAGGGTTTGAGACTTTTAAGAATCTCATGGAAAAAAGTCAAAACAAGAAGCCACAAACCTACTTTCTCATAAAACCCTTCTCCATATTTTATATATTAGTATTAATTTCTGTGCTACTAGTTTGAGTTGGTTTTACAAGCTACATGCCAGAAGATAAAACAGGTCATTACTCTACCTTTGTGACTGCAGAAGGTAAATTAGCTAATCAAATGTACTAATTACTACCATTGTTGGAAGACCATGGCCAAGGGAATGACTTTTAAATAGAGTGGTGGTTGGCTGCATCTAGAACTAGTACTGAAACAAGGGATTGTCTGCTGGAGACAAAGGGACTTCTGGGAAGGAAGTTTCTATGCAGTATAAACAGCATTTTGGAAATCTGACTCTTGCCCAGTTGTAAGAATGGGCAAGGCCTCCAAATTTTTAAATGCTTGCTGCATTTCTAATGACTGTAGATGGGGTGGGAGGGATTGCTGCTGACTTCAGCAGGAAGAGAGTTGGAGATCAGCCATAGGTTAGAAACTCCTTGGGCTGAAGTGTTACATCTGTTTCCATAGAATCACTTGCTTGTTACAATTATTTGTCTAGTGCAGTGCTCCAGGAAGTGAGGTTACTACCCTGTAATATCTGAAAGGAAGGGCTGAGGATAAGGAGTATCCACTGTCTGGCTCTGACAGGTAGGCATGCCGAGCTTCTGGGGTGCATGATGGTATCCTTAAGACTGCTCATTTTGCTGACTTTTTTCTTCCACCTTCTATCCACGGGTCAGAGAGGCAGCAGCATGCAGTTGCAGACTCTCTCTAGCACAAAATGGAGCACACACTGAAAAGCTGTGGAGTAACAGCATGAGACTGTGGGTAAAATGGCTACTTCACTCCTCAGACTGAACCCACCTTGGGGCACTCAAGTAGGAAATGAGAAGTTTTTTGTCTTTTTACTGTGGCAAATATCTGGTGATAGTTTTTGGGGTGCTTTTTTTAAAATAAATTCCTCTTCAAGGTATCCGATTACTAAAGTTCATTTCTCCTTTTAAGTCCCATATTGCAGGTATTTTTTAGTAGTCAAGGAAAACGCTGTACTGTTCCTCCTCAAAGTCTCCTTATGCCATTCTTTGCTGAAGTGGAGAAATGCTTCAGAGCCATGTCACATGCTTTCAGCTAGTCCACCTCCAGGTTCCCACCCAGCAAGACAGTGAAGCAGCAGCCAAAGACTCTCCTCACCCACTGCAGAGCCTCAGCTTACCTCTGTGAGTCATGCGTCGCGGGAGGGCATCTCAACTATAAATGGGATGTTTAATAAACCTGAGGTTTCTTGATCTTCAGACGTTCGTAGCTATTCACAAAAAATTAAATATACAGTCCTGCATGATCAGCTACACGCTGGGGAAAAACATACATAGTATTGAAGCATTGTGCTTGAGCAGGGCCAGGATCTCTCAGTGGGTTCTCTGGCAGGAATTGAGTGGTTGGCATTGTATTTTTCTAGGTAAAATACAAGAAGTTTATCTAGTAATTGAGCCTGTTGAATCCAGAGCAGCCTGAAGTCTTGTAACACCCCCTGCACACACATGCCTATGTTGCAGGTGCAAATACCACATTTAAGAAATAATTATTTGATTTCTGCTATTTGTCCCTTACTTTTCCCTACCAGTAACTGTCATCTTCCCACCATGGACATTGTCACCCTGTGGACACATGGTTGCAGTTTGTGGGGTTTTGGGGGGTTTTGTTTGTTTGTTTGTTTGTTTGCTTGGTTGGCTTTTTTTAAAAAATGTTCTCCTTGGAGAAGGGGATGCTGTATGTGTGTGGGTGTTTAGACCAAAGGAGAGGATGTTGGGAGCTGCAGGTCGCAGTCTTTGCTGTACTGGCTCCTGGTGAGGCATGGATGTGTAAAGGCGTTTGGTATGTGCTGCTACAAGAAATACATGTGCAAGCATGACGTGATATCTGTGGGTGCTAAGTGCAGAGGCATCTCTTTGGGAGCTCTAACGTTTGATTTGCTGACAATATCGCTCCAGTGAAAAAGCTTTTATTTGCTTCCCACCTCAGTTTGTTTATCTGTAAAATGGGAATAGGGAACTTCCTAGAGAACCTAGAGCTAAATTTTTGATTAATCATAGCTTTTGCATGCCCTTGAGGAGAGTATAAGCAATAAATCTCTGAAGCTGCATACCAACGTTTCTGTGGTTGAAGCATCAAGGGAGCACCTTTTCCAAAGACACTGCTGTATTCTCCTGGGTATGTGTTTTGTGGCAAGCCTCTGTTGAGACTTTGGCATGCAGAGTCTCAGCACCTAGACCCCACAACCCCCTTCCGTGTGCAGACCCAGTATTCTTTCTCTGTGGAGTCTGTCCTGCTGGGGGCTGCAGGTTTGCTGTTGGAGCTAGGAAGGTGCCTATCATGTGCACCGTGCTTTTGAGGTGCGGAAAGCAGCATCTGGACTCCATGGTCTGTTGGGGCACAGCCCTAACATGCACAGGCAATGGCCCCCTCCCAGCATCAGCACACAGGGCCATTCACCACTGGGGCTGTGGGCATGCACACTGCCTCCCAAATCGGCTGGAAGGTCAGTCGGGTCACCCCGTGCCTCTTGGCAACAGACCCCAATGCTTTACCATCGGCTCCTGGGAGGCTGTGACATTTGAGCTTATACTGGCTGCCCCAGTGCAGGGAGGTCAAACAAATTGAATTACTCTTCAAATTAGCTGGATACAGCTTTGATCGCTGTCCATTTGAGACCTTGCGTGTTTTAGCTGGAAAAATGCACACCACGTTCCAGCCACCTCCTCCAGCCAGGGGAGCAGTGATGCCACTGGCAAACGCATGCGCTCACTGAGCATTACTTAGCTGGAAAGTTATCGCTGAAGCGTGTCCTCTATCGAGAACAATCTCGGCTTCACTGGGCCTATCTCTTACAGATGTTAATTCCTTACTATTATCTTTACAAGTTCCAACAGAATAGTAAGCTGCAGTAAAGAGGGGATATGTTCAATTTAAGCAATGAGATTACTATGCTCTGAATAAAGCCACTTTTATTAATAATTACCTCTCTGCCGTGACTTTAAATTCAAACAGCTGGACAGCCTCTGCTCTTTATTAATTTCCTTGGATCCTTTGGCACATAGCCCTCAATTGCTGTGATGTAATGGTATAAAAAGTTGGCTCCTGTCTGAGCTTCCACCCACAAGTTCTAAATTTGGAGCATGGCAAATTTCTGCAGATTCCAGAGACAGGCTATGCTCAAGACGTGCTGATGCCTTCAGTCCCATCCTATTGCACCAAACAACAAGATTGTGTGCTTTTTATAACTAGGATCATAAATATGACTCAGATGCACATGTTGTCTATGTAAGCACTTGGGGTTGGCTATCACTTTATGGCACTGGGAAGAAGCCAAGCCAAATAAAAATTGTTTTGAGTAAATATTACATTTCTAGAGCATGAATAACTTTTCTCTGCAGCCAACGTGTCACTAATGGGAATAAGGAAGAAGACGGGGTGGGGGGAAAGCAGTAACTAAATCATCCCACTAAACACAGACAGTCTGCAGCAGGACCTGTTGTTTCGACTCGTCTGGGGTGTAATATCCCAGATAATTCGTAGCAGGTCTCAGCAAGGCTACAAGCAATGGAAATAAAAATAGCTCTATAGTTCAGCGCCATCCTGCTGGACGGCTCTCTCTTGGGTGGGATCTCCACCAGTGGTATGTAAAACAGGCGACCAAAGAACCAAGTGTCCTTCTCTCCCCACTCCCAAATGTGCAGAGGCTTGAGCATGCGGATTGCTCTGCGGAGATCAGTGTTGCTACTCACATGCTCAGTGCTAAGCGTGTGCATATGTCTGTTCAGGATCTGGGCCAAAAGGAAGGATGAGTTTTTCATCCTGCGACTTTGGGACCCCGGGGGATGTCTGCATTGCAGAACATGGGGAAACAGAAAATGAGCCCACATGCAGCTTTGTGCTGCTGCACCGGAAGGCGAAGCGGCTTATCAGCAGTTCTCTGGGACAGTGATATGCCATCCCACCACCAGTGTGTACCACTGCAGGGCTGGTCAGCATGGCTGCTGGCTCTGCTTCAGCTCTTCCAGCAAGTTGATATGTCTCAGCTTCCCCCCAGCCCCCAAAAACCCCAATTACTCCTGCCCTTGAGTAGTGCTCAGCGAGCAGCTTAGGAAGTGCTTCATCTACCTGAAATGCAAAGGGATAAAAGCAATGCTCTTTCTGAAGAAATTATTGGGAAACATTCCCTGATAAAAGGAATCTTCAAGTCTCCCAAAAATAATAGCCAGATAGAAATAACGAGTGAGACTCTAGCTTTGAAAATCATTAGTGGCTTTCCCATTTTCCTAATGGGCATGTAATCCTGAGCATTGTGCATTCCTTCATGTTGCACCTGTGAGCTTTTGCATATCAGATAAGTGCTTCCCTGAACTTTGCTGTCTTTTCCTTTTTTGTAGGCTCCTTTGGCATAGCAGGAAGAAAACCTGGCTTTAAAAGAGGCATTCAGATAGGAAGCAGCAATGTTCCAGGAGGATTTCTGAGTCAAACAGGAGAGGAACTGGCTTCTCAAGGTCTGTATTTCAGAGATGCCTAAAACATGCTGCTGCACAGTTGGAGCAGGTGAGTGGGGAAGCGTCAAGAGCACTCAACGTTCTCATGTCCCAGCCATCCCAATCAGAAGCATTTGAAGAGCTTTTCTGTGCAGTAGGCTGGACTAGGGCTTGCAGATAAAATGTTTCAAGGGCTGTGAGCCCTGCAATAACGACGACAACCTTGACGTCAGCAGACCTGTCTCTCCAGGGACTAGTGCTGAGAAATCAGTGCCGATTTGCCCAGCTAAGGCAGCTTTGACTGTGTTTCCAGGATCTGGACGATAAGTCTTTTTTCCATGCCGTGCAAGCTGCCAGTGGTCATTCTTTGCCAGGGGAGCAGCCTGAGCAGCGTACAAGGGACTGACTCCCTCCCCTTTGTAATGTGTTTTACAGTTCAGAGAAACTTTTGTAACACAATAGAGTGTTTTTACATATTAGAGCTTCTAAATTGTTAGAACAGTTGGAAAATCCTAATTGCCTTTAGTAGATGAGAGAAAAATAGCGAAGAAAACATTTTGGATTGCAGAATTAACAAGACTAGGAGCTGAAGATCCGTTCCCAAGACCAAAAACATATTCAGGGAGCCCTGTCGTAGTCACGAGTTTATCACAAATACTCGAGCCTTCAACAAGTGATTTGCACCTACCTGCAAAACTTGTTGCTCTGAGTTGCAGAGCTTAAGCTCTGAAAACTGTCCAGAGATGCAACGTCCAGGTCAGTCATGTTTAGATTTACCCCAGGATGTTTCTGGGGCTCCACACACACAAGGGAGGGGAAAACCTACCTGGGATTGATTCAGCAGCCTGAATTAGAGATGATGAAAGAGGGCTTGGCTGGAGCACAGCGTGACTTTACGACTACTGGTTTAATTTTCCTGACACTTTGGGGGTAGCTATGTGATGATTTAGCTCCAGTTAATTAGAGAGCTAAAGGCTGCTTCAGTTGTGGTTGTTACCCAAGAGCTCAGAGGAGGTTTTCTGGCCTTGTGAATAAAGGTGAAGGAGCTGGAGTCGCCCTTGTGAGGGGCTGGCAGGGGATGGTGCCAGGGGGCTCTGGTTGTGCAGGGGTTGCCCTGTTATATGTGGCCCTTTCCAAGGCCTCACACAGCAATCTCAGGTTTGCACCTTATGGACACAATTTCAGTTTATCGTTGTATTGCTTAGAGTTCTCTTTTTAGGGACAGCTGAGTATTT
Source organism: Grus americana (assembly GCF_028858705.1). Taxonomy (NCBI): domain Eukaryota; kingdom Metazoa; phylum Chordata; class Aves; order Gruiformes; family Gruidae; genus Grus; species Grus americana. The sequence continues at coordinate 12,641,956 of NC_072856.1, forward strand.
CACAGATGTCTGTGTGCTTTTTTAATAGGTAAATATCATTCACATTTCATCAATGAACATTGAGGCATAAGAAGGTTAAGGGACCTGACGAAGGTGATAGCAAGTCAAATTGTTTGGAATTTTGTAGCTCTGAAATATCATCTTTCTACAACAGGAAACCCTCTCAGGAGTAGTAGGTTTTCATTAAAACAACAGTTCAAACCTGTCGATCTTGATATATCAGGAAAAAGAGGAATGTAGAAAATGTGAAAGTTAGCTTAGTCTCTCTTAAACTAAACCACCAGGTTCCCATTCCTATGGAGAAACAAATACCCTGCAGGCATCATGGTGTCTTTGATTTATTTTTGGAAGCTGAAAACTCCCCCTTTTGGTGTCTGAGCTAAGAAAAAAACAAGGATTTTGTGGGCCAGCAAAAGGTTTCTGGAGGAAAAAACCTTCAGTCCCACATCTCAAGAGTTTATGACATGAGCAGTTAAGCTAATGTAATCCAACTTAGCCTCCCCTACATTTCAAAATTGGATTAAAGTTCGTAAGTCATTGAGGGAAAATGTTACCCAACAGAGTAACTGTATGACTCTCAAATTAGTGTCAGGCCTTCGCAGCTGTGGGGGCAGACCCTGGTTTTAGTCGTCTGAGTAAATCAGGGTAACCAATGTGCCCAGAGCACATGAGGGGGTGAGACACATCACTGCTGCTCAGCCTTTGCAGCTAGGTGGAAGCCCACCAAGCTGTGATGACTGGGTATGCTGACCACCTTGTTGTTCATAATCTGCCTGATCCTCGCTCTTTTTACTGTTCTTTGGTGAGATAAGTCATCCAAACCCTAAGAAAAGGGTTTGGTTTGGTGTTACGTGCGCTTTCCTTGCAAAAGAAAAGTGGGGTTTTTCCTCCTGCAGTAGCAGTGTGTTGCTGCACGTACACAAGTGACGCAGCTCCCAGCATGCTACCAACTCAGCTGTAAAAAACCCGTGTAGTACCGCATCTGTGTGAATCTGCCTTTCAAAACAGGATCCGCAGATGTGATTAATTACAAGCCTGCTGAGGGAGACGCTTTGCTCCCGTGAGCTGGTTCAGAGGGCCGTGCGGCGGTGTCCGGCTGCCATCTGGCGTCCGACGCCCGGTGGGGGCCACGGCGGGGCAGGGCCCCACGAAGCATCCCCCAAGTCACCCCAGCCTGACGACAGGGCTGTTCAAGTGGCAACCTCTGGTCTACGTCCAAGCCGTGAGCAAATCCTGCCCAGACTCACCAAGGCCCCCCGCCACGGTATCTCCCGCATTCCTGCGGCAGATCTGGTATTTCTTATTGTTCTCCCCGTCTCTGGGGGAGCAGCTGCAGCTGCCTGGCTGGCCTGCTGGGGCAGGAGCTGGCGGAGTCCTGTGCTGTGGGTCCCAGAACTAGCCGGGGGCTTTGGAAAAATCGTGTCAGTCTTCTCGCCCTGCTTCGGCATGTAGGGAGTTGGGGCTGATCAGGAGGGGCGAGATAAAAATGAGAAAAGAATGGAAAACTGGAAGACCAGCGAGTGGTCGTGCAGCACCACTCGCCCGGAGGTGGTGCAGGCTCAGTGCACGCTGCCCTGGGCCCAGCACTCGCCCAGGAGTTTCCTGCTAAAATAGCTGCGCCAGTCTGCAGCAACAGTCTGATAAACGCCTGCTAACTGGTATGGTGGTATCTGGGTCGCAGGGACATGGGTCAGAGTAGGATGAGGAGGGGAAACAGAGGCAGAACTGTCTTTGAAGCTGTGCAGGACTGGACCATGCTCTGCAGAGACAGCAGAAATGCCAGGGAGTGGCCCGGCCCAGTGAGGGCGTTTGGCACCTGGTGTGGTTTTCTTTTTCCCTTTTCCTTTGGTGAGCTGTTCTGCCAAGCTGGTTCTCATACCGCGCCCCATGCCTGCACCCAGCCCTTGGCTGCCCAGCCCTTGGAAGTATGATTTCAAGGAATATATGCTCTGGATTTTCTCCTGCCAGTGGGGAGGATTTGCTGGCTGGAGGTGGCCTGAGAGCAGTTGTGGGTTTGGCTGTTGCCATCCGTAATGGTGACAACAAAGGGAGCATGCGGGAGCACAGGCAGGCAAGTTTTTTTTGCAAATGGGGCCACGTATGGCTGTGCTGCTAGACCAGGCTTGGGGTGATGGTTCTTTCTGACCAACCATCTCACAGGGATGTTCTGTGGGCCAACAACAACCCCCTTGGGCATTATGCAGTCCTCACAGGCAGACAGCGGCCACACTAAAGTAAAACAACAAATGCAGAAAATGCCACCTCCATCCCTACAGGGAGCAGCATGGGCCCCACCACACTGCTCAGCTTTTTTTTGCTGGGGGGAACCTGTGTGTGAGCAGGCTGTACCTGCCCCCACCATTTCCCACCTTCATTCTGTGAAAAAGCAGCCCAGGGCCAACCCAATCTTTCTGGCAGGGGGGAAAACCCAGCTGCAAAATGGGGCATGCTTCTCCCTTGCAGGCAGATGTGGCGGTCAACTTCACGGGCTTGGAAAGAGCAAAACCGCCTCAATGCATTGCTGCCAAAGGAAATATGGTTGGGAAAACACAACCTTAGGCTGCTCCAAATGCAAAATTTCAGTCCCAGCTATGCTGTGAGAGGGACTGTCTAGAGGTGTCTAAGCACAGTCTGACCTTAAATAAGTTCGTAAGTGGGGTTTATTCCATTTTTAGTCAGGACAAAGGAACTGACACCCCAGAGGACCTGGGCTTCCCCAGCACTTGCATGATGTGTCAGGGCTGAGCTGCACAAACCTCTGTGGAGTGGAAAGAAAAATCCCCATGCTCTGGTAGGCATTGAAACAGCTAATAAGTGTCAACACCGAGGAAGCCTAGGCTGGTTTTGAAACTGTCTGTCTCATGTCAGTGCTTGAGTTTTTAATCCCATCCGAGGTACTGGTGTGTTCAAATTAGACTTGTTGGCCAAGTTAGGTGAAAGGACACTGGTGCCTTTTGCCACTGTGGGCAAGAGCAGCTGACGCAGACCTGCGCGAGTCACACTCAAATGTCCTCACAAACACCCTGGTAGGTGCCTCGTGGTGAA